>NC_080396.1:60622500-61227500 GCF_030265065.1 Corythoichthys intestinalis
AGAGCTTGTAAATTTTATGCTTGAATATCTCCGGAGAAGACATCAAACAATGACGAAAAATTATAAGCTTCCAGTTCAGAGGTGACCCATGCAGATGTTGATGTCATACACAAGGCTGCTCCTTTTTACGCAAGCGTAGTCTGTACAAATGCAGGCATCTCTAGCAGGAGCGTGGTGTTTGAATGCACCTTAAACGTGGTGTGGACATGTATACAATATTGTCCGAATTACAAGGCAAAAAAAAATATCTGTCCTTGTGTAGCCGTAGCCTAAGCCCTAAGGTACCTTTGGAAAGTCTTAACTTATGTGTCCTCTGTTGTTGAAGACAACTAAAGGCAACCTCAGACAAGACTTGAATTATAAACCAGATCTTCATTAAAATCACAAAGAGAGTGCATTTAGGTGTACTTAATAAACTCATGCTCTTAATGTGACTTAAATCGTCTTTTTTCCCAGAGCCAGTCAATTTCTAAGTTACAGGGTCCCTTATCTCCTCATTACTGCTAGACTTTTATTGATACCCTGTGCTTAGCTTTCATGCCCCACAGATATTTTACAATGTTTCATCTTGTTTGGATATTTTTTTTATTTTCAGCGACAGATATCTATTATGATCCATTGACCCGCCCCTTCCCACCACCAGTAGCTGTTTGTGTGCCTTAATAGTCAAGCACTGCGGCTATATTTCATGCACATATATTTTTTCCTATGTACTTACAGAGGCATACAATGATTGAAGTAAGGCCCTCAGCGATGACAGCTCCCGCCTGTGATATTAATGGAAGCCCACATAATTGCGCATCCCATTAGGAAAGTACAGATGCTATCATGGAGTGCACACATCATTATTTCTCAGTGTAGACCCTCATTAATATTTGTTGTTCTTTAATTTTACCCACTCCCCCTAACAAACACACATACATGAACACACATGCCACTTCCCTCCAATTTTGCAAGCAGAAGGCGTAAGCTGAGGTTGACAGCAAGATTTGAGTCTGATTCACTCCAAGCACGTCTCTTATCATCTGCATTTAAAGGGTAGTATATTTCCATACTATACCGTTAAAATCTTTGCATTTCCAGTACAGGTTGCCAAAGGTTTTTTATTCTGGTAGGGGCTTTTCCATGTAGCAGGGGGATGTTGCATCAGCATGACATATTAAGCGCCTCATAAATTTCCAAGGACACAATGGAGGATACTGTTTTTCCCGTGAGTTCAGCAACCACACCTCTCTATGCGATGTCCACATGTGTCGAACTTTCCGCAGCACATAACGGCTCAAATTTTGAAACTACGCGCATGTTTCTGCACTAAGAACTAAGGCGGAAAAGCTTCTACTGGCGTAGGTTTGTAGCTGACTGTAGACAAGAAAAAGACCGAAGTGCACGCACTCACTCACGTAAGTCCAAACACTTCCGGTTTTACGGCATTCCTCGTAAAAATGAAAGCGGCATACAGTAGATGGCTCTGGAGCCACAGGTGGCAGACATCTTGTGTTTCACTTTTTGTACCGAACTTGCAGTAGTAAAGCACACATACACATAGGTGTGGCTGTTGCAGCTTCTAACATTTCAGCTCCAGCAACTACAATAGCTTTCAGAAAAACACAGTGTGGGCATTCAGGTATTTAGCTTCACACTATCCCCGCTTCACGTCTGATGCTAAATCAGAAAATTAAATATTTGGGAGTTGAATTTCAGATGTTTAACACCGGACCCAGAAAAAGCCATGACAATAACACTTAGATGCCACATCGGCAAAGTATAAACCCCAGGGCCCATCTAGCTCATCCTGAGACTGATCAGACTGTAGGTATTGTGTAGGTTATGGCTGTCATTATAATGTTCAACAATCTGGATGTGCCTAACCAGATACAACTACTATCATGGTACAACTGATTGGGACAATCTCTCCTTGTTTCTCTCATACACTCAGTGGCAGACTTGGGAATTTTGGAGCCTTAGGCGGACATATCCAGGGGCCCTCTTCATGGGTCAGGGGTTAAAAAGGTGAGAAGGGTGTGGAGGAAATATGTTCCGGTACACTAGGGCTGTCCTAAACGACAAATTTTCTCCTGATTAGTCAGCCGACTAGTTTTACGATTAGTCGACTAATCTAATAATTTTCATTTTTTTACTAATTTAGCAATGACATTTTTGTTGCCGCTTATCAATTCACAAAACTATTTTGGAACACTTAAATTTTTCATTAAAGTACAAATAATCATGTAAAGAACAATAATTAAACAAATGATCATGTAAATAACAATAATTAATCACAAATAAACAATGAGGTTAAATGCTGATAGCATTTACGAGTGCAAAAGAATGGAAAGTAAACCGATTCAGAACACTGACTTTGCCTTTCCAACATTATTCAAAACAATTCTTAAAAAAAATTCTAGCATTATTATTATAGTATACTACTAAATATTATAGTAGTATAATGATTATAATTATTCATTGCCAATCATATTTGTCATAAAGAGTGTCATTTGAAAGCTATTCTTAGTGTAGAATCTGTATTCTGTAGTATTTACTCAACATATTATAATATTAATACGGAAGTATGTGGGATTTACTCCAGAAATCGTTATTTATATGACGAACATGACGTGCTTTTATTTTGAAATGTTCACCGGAGGTACTTTCGCTAAACCGCTAACCAAAAGCTTTACACTCCATGAAAAAACATTCTTCGTCATTGCTTGTGGCGTCACTAATAGATTTAATTTTTTTTTCGTTAGAAAATGCTGTTAACCAACTGTTGAGTAATACTGTATGACTGATTGGAACTGTACTGCATTGTTTCGCCACAGGGTGTGCTGTCGTATATTTTATGTTAGTTGTGAAGAAGAAGAAGAAAGTTAAAAGAGGCATTAGAGGCCTGTTCTCAACTTCTCCCTCATTGCACTTTGGCTCTCATGGAGAGCTCATTCGCTCATGTGTTCGAAATAATGATAGCCGACGTGCAAATTAGCAAGTGAACTGTAAAAATAGCGAGCTTAGTGGCGTGAAAAACACGGGAGAGCTAAGTGAAGCTAACGAACAGCTAAGCGGAACTAAGCGATGCTAAACGGAGCTAAGCGAAGCTAAACGGCGCTAAATGAAGCTAAACGACTGATACTCAGTCCGTCGTCGTGGAACAGTCCATTGTAGTGTGTGTGTGTGTGTGGGGGGGGGGGTAATATAAATGCAGCATTCAAATGGCTTTTTGTTTTGTTATTTGTTTGTTTGGTATGTTGACATAATTATACATGACGAATAGTTGGGGGTGCTGCTGGCTCCGGTGGCCCAAGCCCTTGCTCGTTGGGGCAAGGGCAGCCGTTTGGGGGCCCCCTACTGGTTGGGGGCCTAAGGCGATTGCCTACTTCGCCTGAATAGTAGATCCGCCTATGCATACACTGCATGACTAGAAATCTGAACAAACTTCAGTTTGAAATCAGCCTTCGTGAGAAATGCTGAATTAGTCTTCTAACAGTTTCAATTTAGGTTTATTCTGTGGGTGTGAGGCACTTTTGCAGCATTACCATAATATATGGCTTTGTTTACAGTTAGGGAAGTTTTAGTGCCACTAGTTATTCATCCCCACCCCCTTATTACTGTTATTTGCAATGAGGTAACAATTTCATTGCAATTGTCCCGGATCTAACTAGTCCATGTGGGAATATGTTTCACGAGAAGAATATGACCGGGACACATCACCATCCCTCCTCCCAATATTACTGTCATCCTTGAGAGCTCCGATATAATTATTGCCTATGAATAATGCTATGCAATATCTGCTTCTAAACGAAGCAGCTTTTAAATTGGCCTCTGAAGGTTGCTCAATTCAGGAAAGTATTTGATAAAATGGGCTGCTTTGTAATATGTTTGGCTTGGGAATTTATTTCCTACTGCTCAACTAAATTCATAGATGCAACACAATTCAGTATTTTATTACTTCAGCCAAAGGGATTATGCAGTTCTAATTTCTGTTTGTCTCTTGGTTGGAGAGAGGAGGTGCCTTCGTATATATGGATGCTTTATTTTTCCAAATAGCCTTGGGTTGCTTTCTCTTTACCTTCTCTATTTGATGCACCACCACTGCAGTTACTGCTTGATGCAATTTTAATGCTCATATTCTCACATTACTCTTGGTGCTCATATTTGTTGAAATATAAGGTCACTGGTGCTCCCAAAGGCACCATGCGAAGGCTCAGTGAAATTACATTAATTATATTCTTACTCAACTGCATTTTCAAAATTACTGAGAACAGGGAATTAAAGACACATACCCCAACAGCAATTTGTTCCATGGTTATTGATATTTCCAAAGATATTGACAGGTAAGATACAGTGTTCTGTCTGATATTCCTTGATTCTTGCAATTAAGCCGTTACAGGATGTGTCAGCGCTGTCCCTCAGTCATTGTTATTTATTTATTTATTTATTGTTTTATATCAATTGTGCATAAGCGAAGCTTGCCTTCTTGATATAGCAGACAGCAATGTTTTAATCGTTCCTCTTTTCATATCTTGTGACTGGATTATTATTACATGGGTAACACGTAATAATAACTAGTTATTACATCATTAGTAAACTGTTAATGAATGATTTATTGTTGAATTTTAAGTGTTTGCTAACAGTTTGTAAAGCATTTATTATGATGCCTTATAGATAGTTAATATATCATAAATAACCTGATGACTAATGACTAATAAATGACTTGTAAGCTGTATGTCAAAGAGTTATACCTACACCCTATAATTTACTGATATACTACTAACAAGCTATTAGTAACCTACTAACTAATATCGTATCATGTATCAGTTGATAGTTTATAATTTTGGGACATTATTTTTAAGTTGCAACTACTCCTCATGTCTTAATTGTTAGTATATAAATATATAATACTTCATATATTTACCCACACTTTACAGAGCAGTTGTTTATAATTTGCTAACCATCAACTAAACTTTGAAGAACAGCAAACAGGTTGAATAGGGTCAAGGTACAGAAATTTGATGTGATATTTGAAATATCAAATTTTCTACCTCCAGATTGTTCCGCCTATTGGCCTTTCTATGGGCTGTACTTTACCAAAGAAACACCACCAATGAAATGTTGAAATTGTATTTAATGCATACAAACATATATACTCAGCCATCACATGGCAAAACAACAAAATAAAAAAATATAGTATAAACCCATCAGTTTGGGATCATTTTTGTGCTAAACACAGAACAAACTGAATTCATGAGGGGCATTTAATGTCTATACATCACAGTAGTGACGGGATATATCGTTCACTTGAGGAAACATCCATTTCAGTTCGTTTAGTAAAAAGACTCGTTCAAACAAATCGTTCACAGAATCGTTCACCCACTTCATCCTCCCACCCTCACCCACCGAAATGAATCGTTCGGTTAGTGAACGGGAAGTGATGTTGCCGAACAAATCTTCAAAGACCGCTTAGCAATATAACTGAACGGGAAGTGACATTGCTTGGTCCCTCCTCCTCTTGCACACAGGCTCCTCATTGGCCGCTCGCCGTAGATTCAGAAGCGAGTGACAGACTAAATCATTCTGTTTTTGCAGCCTCGTCTCTACTTCGCTGTTGAGGGAGAACTTCTGCGTCGTCTGTCGTATTTCTATGGGATCAAAGTCATGGCTCGTGCTTGCATTTTGATTTAGGACACTGTTAAACGTTTTCATTTTTTGGATTTGGGCTCGGGGGCGCACGGACTTTCTCTAGCATGATCTTGATCACATATACAATATTGCCGCTACCAGCCTACGTGACACGCTTGCTGTCACGCAAATAAAAAGAGAAATGGAAAGTTTCGTTTTTCTAAATATGGAACGACCATCACATATTTACCACACGCTCTGTTGTATTTTTGTTTTTATGCTCCTCACTATTATTTTTGGTAACTATCGTTAAAACTAAAGCGTAAATAGCTGGTTGTCAAATGTATTGCTCTGAAATGAAAACAATACTACAGTTTGATACAAAACAGTTTAATTTCAAATCATTATTAAGATGATTGTATTGAAATATCATTTTTGCACTGGTATTAATAAATAATCCAGTCAGCTCCCCCGTCGTCCCGTCATCTCAGATGGCCAAATGCTGACGAGAAATAATTGTTTAATAATTGCAACACGTCTACTCAGCGAGCTACGAGACTCAACAACATCATCCGCTACAGTTTGCTCTTTACAATGTCACCTTTCCACTCTCATTAGTCTGCGTAGAAAACTTGCCTTTTTTTGTGTGAGTCAAGGATCACACTTGAGATGAAGAATACACTGGTTAATAAACAATAAACTCGGGACGACCAATTGCCTCGCGTGCACACATGCGTGTTCGTCTCATATATACCGGCGCTACTACCGTGATTGGCAACTTACATACGACATCGAGGGTACGGCGGCTCATGAGTGTCAAACATTTAACCAAATGTTCTACAGTCTGTTCAGAAAAATGGAGACATATTGCTACATCTTCCGTGCCCGCGTCCATTTTTTTGGGGCGCTTGAGTAGCATATGATGGACGGATGGACATTATTTGTCAAACCAACCAACACCTGACAGGCTCTGAAACGAAAAAAATAAAACACTCGGAAAAAAATTGACATGTATTGTATATACTGTTTCATTGCAAATCAGTATTATGGTGATCATACTAAATATTAATTTTCCTGTGCACATATTAGGTAAATATCACTGCCATGAAGTCTCCATTAAGTGACAGTTCTCTCCCCCCCTGCACTGCTGTCACGCGACCGCAGCTCAGCTTTTGCTTGCATCGTAGCTACAGTTGTGGTCAAAAGTTTACATACACTTGCGAAGAACATAATGTCATGGCTCTCTTGAGTTTCCAGTTATTTCTACAACTCTGATTTTTCTCTGATAGAGTGATTGGAACAGATACTTCTTTGTCACAAAAAACATTCATGACGTTTGGTTCTTTTATGACTTTATTATGGGTGAACAGAAAAAAGTGATCAAATCTGCTGGGTCAAAAAATATACATACAGCAGCGCTGATACTTGGTAACATGTCCCTTGGCCATTTTCACTTCAATTAGGCGCCTTTGGTAGCCATCCACAAGCTTCTGGTTGAATCTTTGATGACCACTCCTCTTGACAGAATTGGTGCAGTTCAGTTAAATTTGATGGCTTTCTGACATGGACTTGTTTCTTCAGCATTGTCCACAAGTTCTCAATGGGGTTTAAGTCAGGACTTTGGGAAGGCCATTCGAAAACCTTAATTCTAGCCTGATTTAGCCATTCCATTACCACTTTTGATGTGTGTTTGGGGTCATTGTCCTGTTGGAACACCCAACTGTGCCCAAGACCCAATCTTCCGGCTGATGACGATAGGTTATCTTGAAGAATTTGAAGGTAATCCTCCTTCTTCATTATCCCATTTACTCTCTGTAAAGCACCAGTTCCATTGGTAGCAAAACAGCCCCACAGCATAATACTACCACCACCGTGCTTGACGGTAGGCATGGTGTACTTGGGGTTAAAGGCCTCACCTTTTCTCCTCCAAACATATTGCTGGGCATTGTGGCCAAACAGCTTGATTTTTGTTTCGTCTGACCACAGAACTTTCCTCCAGAAGGTCTTATCTTTGTCCATGTGATCAGCAGCAAACTTCAGTCGAGCCTTAAGGTGCCGCTTTTGGAGCAAGGGCTTCCTTCTTGCACGGCAGCCTGTCAGTCCATGGAGATGCAAAACACGCTTGACTGTGCACACTGACACCTGTGTTCCAGCAGCTTCTAATTCTTGGCAGATCTGCTTTTTGGTGATTCTCGGTTGAATCTTCACCCTCCTGACCAATTTTCTCTCAGCAGCAGGTGATAGCTTGCATTTTCTTCCTGATCGTGGCAGTGACAAAAGAGTGCCATGCACTTTATACTTACAAACAATTGTTTGCACTGTTGCTCTTGGGACCTGCAGCTGCTTTGAAATGGCTCCAAGTGACTTTCCTGACTTGTTCAAGTCAATGATTCGCTTTTCCAGATCCATGTATGTATATTTTTGACCCAGCAGATTTGATCACTTTTTCTGTTAACCCATAATAAAGTCATAAAAGAACCAAACTTCATTAATGTTTTTTGTGACAAAGAAGTATCTGTTCCAGTCAATCTATTAGAGAAAAATCAGAGTTGTAGAAATAACTGGAAACTCAAGAGAGCCATGACATTATGTTCTTCACAAGTGTATGTAAAGTTTTGACCACAACTGTACCCCCGAAAGTGTTTTAAACTACTGAAAAATTGATAGTATGTCGTCATATGTAGTCCCGAGTCTGTTGAGAAAAGTAGTACACTAAATTATGCTCGCTAGGTTTGTGTGGTGTTTTTGTCTGTTTGAGCAGCATATGATAGGCTCCACATGAACAAATATGTGACAAAGTCATTTCCTTTCATTTTTCGACTCTTTCACCGCGTGACTGGAAAGTCAAGTTAGCAGCAAGCTCGGTCAGGAGCCGGAGGACCGAGTAAGTGAACGGGAAATGACATAACTCACGTCTTGCCCCCTGTCTGCTTATTGGCCACACGTGAAAGTCAGTGACAGACGCTCTGATTCTGTTTCCGCTCCCTCCCCTGCCCGAGATGAGGCTGGCGTCTGATTGGTCGTTCGCGATGTCAAGACTCTGCCGCTTGGTCCTCCCACGCAGCAAGCATGTCCAAGCTTCCTAGAACTAATCAGTGCAGAATGTGATTAGTTCGGTCTCATTCACCCAAACAATTCGTTCAAAAAGAACGAATCGTTCATGACCGATATAACACTACATCACAGCAAATTGTTAAAAAACCCTTAAAAAATCAACAATAAATCATTTATTAACAGTTTAACAATTACCTATTAGCAGTGTCGGGAATAACGCCGTTATAAATAACGTCGTTACATAACGGCGTTATTTTTTCAGTAACGGGGTAATCAAACTAATTATTGTGAGTTTATGACTATGAGTTTAGTAACATACACCAAATAATAAATACAGCAGAATGTCCATTTCGCGTAATTGTGGAAGCCCGTCAACATCTTTACTCTATTTGTCTTCGGCTTGCTCGTAAGGGTCAACATTGTTCACATTCTTAAGTTTGATCACATATCTTTTCTTCGCCTTAGTAACGAGTGTGTTTCTTTATCGAACTGGCAAGTTAAAGTTTAATGTCCCACGAGCCAGACCTGCTTCCAATATGGCTGCGTTGTTGTCAAATCTCACGTGATCCCCCATTCTGTGACGTAAATGCTCGAGTCTAATAGCGCACGTACTTCAGAGCCGGGTGAGAGGAAATATTGTTGATAAGGATTTTTCCAGGTGAGCTGGTTTTTCTGTATTGCTGTTGTTTGATATGTATGTTTACATGTATGTCTGTATGTATGATTATTGTTCAATTCTAAAAAAAAAAAAGTACTTCAGAGCCTGTGTTTTCACACACAAACCGGAACAGCGTGTGCGGCAAACACACGCACGCAAAACAGATGCAGAGGGATATGATGGGAGAGCATTCAGAGGAAAATTTGTCTTTTACGAGGTGGAGATATAAACACTATTTCAAGTTGGTCGAAATTAAAGGAAAGAACGTGCATGTAAAGTGTCATTTATGTCCCGGAGCAAAGCTTTTGTCGACATCTGTGGTAAGAAATTCAAATCTGTTTATTTTTGTTGCACTTCAAGTGTAGGATAAATCTGTTGCTGGTGAGGTGCAATAAATATTACAAGTTTCTATAATACAACTACCTGTCTGTTCTTCTCTATTCAACTGACTCAAATACTGCTCAGAAAATTTCAAATTCTTTGCCATACAACAACTTCTTTTTAAAGTAACGGAAATAGTTACTTTCCCTGGTAACCAGTTACTTTTACAATAGAGTAATTCAGCTACTAACTGAGTTACTTTTTGGAAGAAGTAGTGAGTAACTATAACTAATTACTTTTTTAAAGTAACGTGCCGAACACTGCCTATTAGCTAGTTATAACAGATAGTTATCATAAAGTGTTACCATTACATGTTCTCTGTTGAGATAAGCAGCACCCTAAGTTGGTACGAGATCACTGTACCAAGGTCACTCAGCTGGTACAAGGTCTCTGTATGGCCAGTCTTTATATCACCACGTTAGTAATGCTCTGCTGGCTAAGCTTATATTGTATGCACACTTTTCTTTATTCATTCAGTTAGTAACTTTATGATTAATAGCCTATCAAAACTTATTATTTCCACAAATCCCCCTTTTGACCTCAGCTAGTCTTGTCTTATCTATATTCACACAAATCTTAAAGTGCCTCGGTAGCAGACAGAGATTAATACGACAATGCCAACAGGTCCACTTATACAGTGACCTGTTACTCAATAAATCACATAAAAAGGACCTGTCCGGTTAATTTACTAGCCATAAGATCTCAAAAGGTGCCAACTGTCAATCAACTATGTCTACTTGTTACAATATGGAAAATAGATCCTGCTTTGTCTAGCTTGTTCCCTGTGTCTACACAATCCCTTGCTCCTACCTCAGCCAGCAACACTAGGATTATGGGCACAGTTTGCTTTGTAATCACATGATATGACATACATTTGCCTTATAATAAAACCAAGACAACTTGAAACTTGAAAATAAGGGGGCCCTTAGAGAAAATAAAGCTGACCATGGCACACCTAATAATGATCACTGCTGTACAATACACTGATATCTCTCTATGATTTTATTTTTCCATGTTGCGTTAAGTCACAACCTGCCAAATATTTCCCCATGCTTTATTACACAAAATACATCTCCAAAAAGATCTTAAAACTGCCATGCTAAGCGAAACCCAGATAACATAGGTTGTGTTCACCTTTTTTTTGTTTTGTTTTTTTAAACCTGTCCTGTTGAGCTGCTTGACACGGAGAATGGAAATCAGTGTCCGATTGATCTGAACAGTTTCAATGTATCACATGGGAGTATGACATTGTCCCATTGTTATCACTCATTGTGCCTCGTTTATTAGGAGAAAGCAGCAAACAGAAAGGGGTTATGGGGGACAGAAGAAAAGAAGGAGAGGGAGACAGAAGCACTAACAACAACAAGAAATACATTGAACGCCTACACTAACTATGAATATATTGGTGCTATTGTTAGCTAGTTGTATTTCCGGTTGACACTGTGTGGGGGGCCTGATGGGGGGCGGGGGATTCAGAAAGATAAGTGATTGGGAGGGGAGGAGTGTACACAAATCCGCCATGTGAGGTGTAGAACCCAGTATTTGTGTGAATCCCTTGTAAGTGTGAGCCCCCCGCCCCCGCAGCCGGCAACCCAGGCAGAGAGGAGGCCACACCCCGGAAGCCACGCCACAGAGAAAAAGTGTGGGACCCACCTGCGCTCATTTAAGATGAACTTAATACATCGTGGAAATCTGTGAACTGAACAGTCCACATTCCAAATTGTTATTGAAGATAATGGCTGTTGTATCGTTTTGCCGGAAATTGACTATCTGGATTATTATCAGCAACAAAGTAAAAAAACAAGCATCTACCTCTATGGAGCTGTGTTAGTGCCCATAATATGGGTAACTTGCACATCTGTGAAGGTACCATGCAACGTCTTTTTCAGGGACGTCCCTGGCTATTTCGTCAAGTTGCTGCTGTTCTTGTTTTTAATCTCTCAAGACCTAAATCAATGGCCAAGATCTCAGCAGTCAATGACTTTACCTCAATTTACATGTTTTGTCAAGTCGTTTTGTCATTCACAGAGGTGCAAAAATTAAACAAGCGTGATCAGAATTTTCTAGCCTTTCACTTCCAGTGTAAGCAAACATTGCCCATGGGGATTTCAATCCTGGCCTAATGGACACGCTTGGATATTTATTGAGATTTCATTCAGTCAACCAATATAATGCACTTCTATTTAACAGCTGAACCAGGAGAGTCTGCTGCACAGTCATTTCCATACATTTCAAAGCCAAATGCAAACACACTAAAAAAGGTTTTATCTAATTCTTTTCCTTTTGACTTATATTGCCCAGATCAAACTTCTGCCTTTTTTTTAGCATAATTTCTCTGCGCTATACCTTTCTGTGCCTTTGAATGCTGTGCAGCAAAGACTTAAAAAAAAAAACAAAAAAAAAAACAGCTTGCTACTTCTTGAGTCTTTTCACTGTTCAGTAATTTAATTAATGGCAGGACAACCCAAGTGCCCCTTGGGCCGGATTCCTTTTTTTCCCCGTGACCCACATGTGACCACTCTTTGATAATGTGACCCCTAAACTTCTATTCTCTGATCACCCATTGACCCTTCTGGCCCCAGTTCTTTAAATAGCCTGTTCTCGGGAGGTACCACCAAATGTAAACAATACCTAACAAACCCATTAGCAACTATTTGCAAGGTATTGCATCTTAAAAACAAAACAAAACAAAAATCATTTCTTGCTGGTAAATGGCATTTGTTTATTATTAACAAAACAAACTGCAACAAATATGCCTATTTCTGTAAGATTAATACACATTTTGGCTGCTAGTTTTTTTTCTTGCACCACACAAATCACTATTAAGGTCCAGTATTTTGAATGAGACATTTTTCATTCGCTCCAATAGTCACAAATGATATAACATTAATTTTATTCATGCAAATGTTATAGCGACATGTTTATAGTTAAAAGTTCGAATGACATACAGTTGCTCTTGATATCTAATATTGTGTTGTTCATTTTTATACTCACTTTTATTACACTCACAAATACTGAATGTTACAGGTTTCATTTTATGGCTGAGAAAATAAACCATATAGAGCAACAAATGCTTTTTTTTGGTCATTATCTGTTGCTCTCTATTAGCTTCACAACCGTGGCTGTAAGACGCAAAAGAGAGGCAACCCACTATATTGCTCCAGGGGCATGTTTAATTGCCTCCAACCTTGGGGCCTCTCCTTTTAATCTCCGATGCTGTCTGCATGCTGTGGTCTTTTATTTGCACGCTTGTTTTATACCACAAACTCATGGTCATTCCCACTATTTCTTATTTGATCCATCACTTAAATCCCTGAAAAAAATAACTGAATTGTAAAGTCATGAATAAAAATGGCCATAATTTATCTTCAACAGAATTTTAAATATTTATACCATTCACCAAACAGATAGATTAAAAAAAAAAAAAAAAAGCTGGCCAAAAATACGTGGCTAATAACTGATAGTGATTTGATAAATGGCAAGATTCTACTAATGACATTTTTGACAAAAACAAAATCATGTTTTTGTTGTCTCCTCACATTCATGATGATCACTAACTCCATCTGTGTTATGGTCTTTCAAACAAATCTCTAATGCTGATTGCTAATTGAAAAATTAGGAAGTCAATTAGAGGCTAGAGATCCAATTAAAGTGGAATCAAATGGAAAGCTGGCCCCAGACTCAATCAGCCTCCTTAATTGATCATCTCCTCAAGGCGAGAGAATGAGGCCCCCCTGTGCGTCGCTCCAATCTAATTCCAGACCAGCAAACTGACACGCTGATTTGGATTCAGCCAAAGTCTCTTTCCAGTTTGTGAGAAGATGAAATGATAATGTTAGGTCATGAGGTAGATGGAAAGTCTCTAAAGGAAAACTGATATGTGAAACTCTTTACTGCAGCCAGTCTCAATCACTTGGGTTTGAGTATGTGTGTTGGCAGCCAAATGTTTTGTAAATAGATATAAAGAGTAGAAACGTAAAACGCTAATTCATTCATGAAAGCTTGAGCATCATACTGTATGGTAAAGGGGCCTGGAGGTTTCTGATCAGTTTTGCATCTTCTGCAACACTCGTCATTGCTTTGGAGTTAGCCAACTGTGAAAATTTAAGAAAAAAAAAAGCTTGATTATTAATGACTTCCTGGGGCATTTTCATAAATTCTAATGCATGCAGCTGTGCTTCCACAATGGGGTCTCTTTGACAAACTGCCGTGTGAAAAAGGAAATTTGTGTTGGCCACCTGTAATTGCTTGTTTTCTTCCGCTTCAGTGTAACATCATTTGCTATGGGATTTTCTGAGCACTGCTGACTTGTGCACATTTCTTATTTTCCTGTGCACATTTTTTCCAGCCTTCTGGCGATGACTGCAGAGATCCGTGAAAATGACTGATTGAATGTCGGCGTTGGAAACCTGAGTAGAAAGAAAGTAGGAATTTAATCATAGGCCAACATGCCACGTGCACATTACCGAGATTAATTGACATGTCAGTGCTTTACCACAATATTTTGAACCTTCCAGAACCAACATAAAACGAAAAGCTTTACAATAACGCTGATGTCTTTTAATCTTTTTTTTCACCAAACCAAGTTTTGGTTGCATTGTACGGATTTAAAAGCATCCATTTTCTCAAAGCTTTTCATCCCTTCGTATTTTTTAAGACTTCTTCTTGACACAGTTAAGGCAAGGACAAACATTCACCTTCCCTCCTGTGTTCGATCCTTGCTTTCTCCTAAGTTGGCGGAGTGTACTGAAGCGGAACAAACTGGATTTTTGCTGTAGAAATTCTTTTTAATCCTATTTTTAAACTCCGTGATTGATAAAATAGACCCATTGAATAAGAGAAAATTGCCCAAGGTTTCACCTTTAGTTCAACCTTTTCTAGGGCATGTTGATGCGGGGCTCAGCTACATGCTTCTTTCCAAAAAGGATTCAAGCTACGCACCCATACAAGTTCCCATACAAAAATAAAAGACCAGTCGAGTGGTGAACAATTATCCAACTGGTCACTTCTGGTCATGAAGGCAAATGTACTGTCCTCCTACATGAGCTAACTTTCCAAATCACGATGCATGACAACTGTGTATTTTTGTCTCGAAATTACCAAATGAAATTAACACCTTCGTCTTTGTTCAATATTAAGGATGTAAACTACAACGCATATCCGTGCTATTACGCTGCTCACTTAGCGTGACATTCACAAATGATTAGCATGCGTAGGCTAACACCTGCTGTTGTATAGCCATGGGATCAGAAAGCTTATGACCGTGGGAGACAAAGCAAACTCATGGTTTCATGATAAACAATGAGTGGCAATGGCAAATTAAGAGCGCCGTAATTCAAACTCGTCCTGTTTATGAAAGTCGAGTGTCATATGCTGGTGTTGTGCCGTAAAGAGCAGAAGTGACTTCTGTGGCCAGAAAACACTCTAGCGGCGCAGCGCGCACACTAGATATAATCAAATAGCAACCTAGATGTACTACTTTAGATCCCATGCCATTAGCTGCGTGAGCCCAGAGGGACGCGTAGTCCATACACTACATTGATGAATTAGAAACCGCCATGACTGAATGGAAGTTGAGCAGGCCAAATCAATCCATACCAGTGACTATAGATAATGCTGCAAATACTGCAAATACTGCTAATTCAGTACATGTTACAGATGGACTCGGACCACAAATAGGATGTTTTGCTTATATGGTAAATATAGCTGCTCAGAGAGCTGCAGCAATCAACAGTGTGCCCCACTTTACTGACAGTAAAGATTGTTCTCAGCACTTATATACAAAATTTCTTCAGATCAGTAAGAAGTAAGCACATAAATATTATGCACTAAAATGCTTGTTTATATGATGGCACTGTTATTTTTGCTTATATGATGGCGCTGTTATTTTTGCTTGTTAGCAGAAAAAAAAAAAAAAAATAAATAAATAATAATAATAATAACAGTTGTATTTTCTGTTTCAGAGCATTAAATGTATTGAATTGTATCGAAAATCGTACCGAACCATGACTTAACTGTATCTTTGCATCCCTTATATGTACATATACAGTATTGTACAGTACAGTATTATATTTATTTTTATTTTTTTTCCTAATAACCAAAAATAGGCACTTGCCCTAAACTTTTCTTGAATGACGTATATATATATATATATATATATATATATATATATATATATATATATATATATATATATATTTTTTTTTTTTTTTTGCAAAGAGTGGTATCGGAATGGTATCGGTATCGGCCGATACTGTACAGCCAGGTATCTGTATTGGTATCGGGCCCAAAAAATGGTATCGGTGCAACACTAATACTGACCCAACATCCCCCATTTAAACAGAACCCCACCTATTTGACCTATTTACCGCCTATTTAACATTTTTAGGGTATGGTACCATCCTGCCAAACAAGTACTGGACTGCTTTGAGGAAATGAGGTTTATGTACATAGATATAGTTGACATCACACAATGGCTGAGAATTGTCATTTTATTTTAATTTAAATCTTCAATATTATAACATTATCAGTGATCTCATACATTTGTGATTTGCATACTTAAATACTTTGTGCATCAAGGTAATTTATAGTAGGTTAGGTGTTTCCCTTTAAGTTGTTTACGCGATTAAATATAAGCCCTCTCAACTTTTCACCCTGGAGCCAAGTTAAAAAAGTGCCATGCCTACGGGCTTGCGTACAAATAAGGAAAAGACGATGGACTCTTGAGTTTGTGAGATATATGTGTTTATTGGGATGAGAAGGAATTGGCCTCCAGTTCAGCTATTGTGGTTTGGCTCTTATTTTATAGCTGGCACTCCATTCTCTTAAACAAATGGACCATAAAAAAATGGCTTTCTGTAAGTCCTTTAAGAAGCCATTAGAAAATCAGTAATAAATTATGAATAGCACTGTAATGAGCTTGCCAGTGAGGAACCTCGTAGATCGAATTAATGTTGACTAGTTACAGGCACCCGGGTTGTAGCATTAGGTTTGATTTATTTGTTCATATTTTGTGCACTAGAAAAATGACTGAATGAAAGCAAATTGTTATTTGGCTCGAAGCTGAAATGGCCTCTGCCCGATATTCAGCACAAATGAGCTAGCTTTTACTTTACAAACTGTCTGGTTATTGGTGAAACGGAAGGTCTTTAATTAGTAACCCCAATTCCAATGAAGTCCGAAAGTTGTGTTGAACTTAAATATGAGGAGAATACAGTGATTTACTAATCCTTCTAAACTAGAGCTGTCCCAAACGATTATTTTTCTCCTGATTAATCCGTTGACTATTTTTACAACTAGTTGACTAGTCTAATTACAAGATTAGTCAAAAAACTAGTCATCATTTTTTGGTCCACAATTATTAATTCACAAACCTATTTTTGAACACTTAAATTCTTTGATAAAGTAAAAATAAATACATGAATAACTAAATAAGTCCAATGAGATCAAATGGTCACATTAACCAACACCAGTGCAAGTGAATGCAAAGTAAACACATTTCCAATAGGATTTAACACAATTCTGACTTATCTCATATCTCTATAATGTTCTCTCTAAGCACTAAAATGACGCCATTTGAGCATGTCAGGTGTCAAGCTTGATCTTTGTTTCGTTACAGTGTTTCCAGCAGCTGAGAAAAGATGCTTAGATGGTGTTGAGCAGAGTAGATAAATAGGTGTCATGTGTTTCTATTTATTAATACGTAATAGCAATGCGCCTACACCCCTTTACACAATTTGATCAGTCACTGGAGTGAAATAACTCCGGTAATGTTAGCTACATAATGCACAAAGCTGAAACACAACACTGTGACTTAATGATGCACGTTAATGTGACGCACATTCTGGCAACTTCAGTAAAACACTGTCGCTAGTTAGTTATATAGACTTACGATCGATCCTCCAGCTTTTTGTCTTCTGTCATCTTCCAACAGCTCAGCTGGGTGACTGCGTTTTATGTATGTGTTCATTCATGGCCGAGGTGCTGCTGTGGGACCTTTCACAAAGGCTGCACATGACAATAAAACCCTCCCATTTTTTTCTTGAAAGCTAGACCATACTTTGGACACTCTGGTCCACTTTTTTTGCTTTATTCAGGCATGCAAACTTGCCACCTTTCGGCGAAATTTCGCCATTTTGAAATCAAAATGGGTCATTCTTCTGAATCACGTAGATCCGAGGAGAAAAAAATGGGGGGGGGGGGGGGGTGTCAACGAACCGTTAACTTCAAAACCGTAGTCCATGCTCAAAACTACACTTTACTACTATGACCTAGACCTATCACCGCCACTCTCTTCTCGTGACAACAAATAACTTACAACAGTGACGAGCACAGTTATCACCAATCAGCAATGAGGAGGCCGAACCCCTCTTCATCCCAGCTTCTCGCCCGGGCCCGTTGGAAATTGCGGCAAGGTAAGGGATTAATGTCAAAAATTGTTAACTTCTTAAAGCCAAAAGTTTGAGTGATGGCCTATAATAGGGTGACCAAACGTCCTCTTTTGCCTGGACAAGTCCTACTGTATCCTCGTCGTCCGGGCGGGTTGTATAAATTCATAAAAATGTCCGTTTTTTATGATTTTTCACGGGACCAATTTGAAGAAAAGTTGGAGGTGTCCTTGACTGGCTTGATTCAAAGCTAGAATCAAGAAATTGTCAGAGAGCTCCAGTTATTGCGTGCTGAAAACAAGAAACTCAAACAGGCGGTCGAGGAGAGAGATGTTCGCATCAAAAGGCTGGAAGTTTTGGCTGATGATCTCGACCAGTGCCGACGCGCAAATGAGCTCATCATTTCGGGATTACAACTGACGCCTAGCCCAGGTGATACAGTGGCGCAACTGGCAATCGCTAAGCTGAAAGAGTATGGAATAAACATGGAACCGCTGGACATCAGTTGCTGCTTTCTGCCCCCATCTGGGCGACGGTGCTCATGAAGCTGGCAGACCACAAGACCAAGACTGCCGTGCGTAACCAGCGCCGCCACCTGAAAGGGTCGAAGATTTTTTTTGAATGACAACTTGACTCGCCGAAATGCCGTAATTGCAAGAAAAGCACGTCAACTCAAGAAAGCTGGGAAAATAGCCAACACCTGGGTCTCGGATTGCAGGATCCTGATCAAGATGCAATATATGAAGATTAAAGCTCTCCGGAGTCTTGAGGAGCTGACCCCACTCGAAAATTAATGATGACATCTGAAACCACACTTCGATTAAAACTGGATGAACAGTACTAAAGATAACAAAGGCTCTGACTTTAATTTGCATGGATATAACATGGCACAAATGAATCGGGAATCTAAGGGGGGAGGGGGTGTTGCCTTGTTTGTTAATAAAAATTTAAAGTTTTAAATCCTACATGACATGTCAATTAGGATTGACAATCTCCTGGAATGTATTACAATTGAGCTCCTTATCCCCAATTGTAAAAACATAATTATCTGCTGTGTCTACCGAGCTCTTGATTCAAATGTGCAGCTCTACTGAGTATATGGAAAAGATACTGTTTAAAACGAATAATAAGCATGTCTTGTTGTGGAGACATTAATCTTAAAAATAAAATATAAATAAAAAATAATAATAATAAAATAATAAAATATGTACAACATGTTGTTTGATTTTCCTCATACATTCATGTCTGATGAAAATGTTACAGTGATCCTTGTGAGCGGAAATTGTTGCCACCATGTACACCTTAGGAATGTACCCTTTAAAGAGTCGCTACTCACACCAGCTTTGAAAACACATCAACACTTTTGCTACACACATACCCACAACAAATAGATGCTAGAATGTCAGGGACAATGACAAAGCCATAACCTTGTCATTCTCTGAAACTCAGACCACTAATTTTGTGCACGAGACTGCTGTATCATCAACAACTGCAATGGAGCTGCTTGACCCGACGCTGAGTTATTGTTCAAACCCAGATTGTTGATTGTGTTATTGTACAGTTTGTGGCCATGTGATGTATGTAACTGTACCATGTCTTATTGTGCGCCTTTAGCTGTATGGGGGGACGGGAAAATGATAAGCATATGCTTCCTCCCGTCTGCCTTTGTCTTTTTCTTCGGTTCTTCCTTCGTGCAAATCATATCACATTTTGTAATTGTCAATGATACCGATGATGATGACAATAAATATTTCATTCATTCATTCATTCATGTATTCATTCATCCATCCCTCCGGCCGCTGGGTGGCAGCGGCTGCCTGCGATGACATGGCTCCTAGTAGTAGGGCGGGAAGGAGTTGTTCTTCTTGTTTTTGTCGGCAGTTTACCCCTATCATGAGGCATTACCGCCATCTACTGGGTTGACAATTTGGCCACAACGCCTGCCCAGTTGTTAGGTTTTTTACGATAAATACGTATATAATGGCAACTGTTAACTTCTGTCGGACTGTAAAATCCCATTTGGTGTCGCATCATTGCGCTGCCGATGATTGTAAACTTTTATCGCAAAGTTTGATTTTTGCCTTAGCTAGCTATCAGTAAGCTAAGCCACGCTAGGCATTATGAGAAACGTAGTTTTGAACTGCTACATTTGGAAACATGCTGGTTGAATAGTTTGGCAGTTTATTTCGGTTATTTGTGTGCAATCTAGAACATTGAATGAGAATATCAATTGAATGGGAATAACAATTCGTCAAGGACAATTGTCGTGATAGTAATTTATAAAAAAGTTTAGTTGGCACATAGCCTACGGTGTGTATGTGTATTGACTGGACTACATTTCCATGGGTCTGCATTCTATATATATTATTATTATTAATTTTTTTTTCAAACTGCATTTTTCCATCCAGAGTGAGGGGGCACACTTTAAATATATTAAAGTGATATAGGCATCTTTGAGTGAACTTCGAGTAAAATTCAAGTATCTTGAAGCCGGGCTGAGTGTCCTCTTTTTTGGAAATCAAAATATGGTCACCCTAGCCTATAATAGTCTTCATTCTATCGTGTCATTCTATCAATTCCTGCGCTTGTAATGGTGTCTATAACACAAGTATTCGCTTAATTTCTTGATAAATGACTTCAGACAGTCCTCGATATTTCACCACCTCGTAGAACGCAGTTAGTCGAAGTAGCTCTAACTGCAGAGGGGCTAACTAGCGCCTTTCACACAGGGCTTTGCTAGTTAAGTTAGCGAACCTCAGTTGGGATCTGAATTGTCACCAGTTGGCGTTATGACGAGTTATTTGTGGCCCCTTTGTAAAGCGCTTGTTAACGATAAAACAAAATAAATAATGAAAAATGAGGTAACTAGAGTGATGAACTAGTGCCTTCCATGCAAGTCATGTTCAGGGCTTTGTTAGTAAAGTTCTGAATGGTCACCAGTTATTTTTGACAACGAGTTATTTAAGGCCCCTCTATACTCTCCGATAATTACAGAAAGGGAAGAGTTTTGCCTTGTTGTGGAGGTCGTTTCATTTGTTTAGCCATCGAGAGTTTATCAAACCGGAGAGCTCCGCTACAGGTCGCATTTGAAAGTACCCCCATTCCCGCGCTGTTCGTACACACCCCCGTTTATAAAACAGCCTACAGGTGTACTTATCCAGTATGATGCCCTATCAATCGAAGTTAAGGAATATGGGACTAATTGCTTTGGTTGAATGTAAATGAAGTTATGATCACTACAGTTAATGCTTTTGAAGACTTGTAATTTTTTTTATTCTTTCTATCTATCTATCTATCTATCTGTCTGTCTGTCTGTCTGTCTGTCTGTCTGTCTGTCTGTCTATCTAACACATAATAGTTAAGTGAATGGAATTTATACTGTACCTGTAAATGAATATTTTATGCTGCATTAAATATAATGTAATATAAATATTTGCATCTCTGCTTAATGCAAATGGGACATACTGTGTATTTTATCATTTAGATTTTGTATTATTTGCTACTTAATGAGTCTTATATGTTCTGATTTCAGGATGAGAGATTTAGACTTGTATATGTTAAATTATTATGGACTGTGTTTAATTCGAGATGTCTCTGGTTGCACTATGAAATGCACTTTTCCGCGCATGCCGTGTGTCCATGTTACTTTGTCACCTTTTTCACCCCTAACTAGTTTGCGTGCCTGTTAATTGTCCAATTGTTCTCATGCCTCCCGAGCCTCCGCCATCTCAACAAGTCACACGTGCGTTCAACATTTTTTTTTCATCATCAACCAACCACCGTATGTTGCACTTGTCGACGCATTAAGACGACGCATTAAAATCATCGATGACGTCAACAACATTGACAAGTTGTGACGCCTTCTTTTTGAACCTTCACACACAACGACAAGAAGTTTAATTTTCAGAGTGATGAATGTTTTTTTTTTTTTTTTTTAATTTTATGGGGAACATTGTCATTTTGAAATTGCAAGCGATGCAAGCAAAAATAGGAAATAATGCAAGCTAAAAAGTTTCCAAGCATAAGTTCAGTGTTTTCAAAAGGAACGGTAATGTAGCATAGTGATAGATATGCCCCATTCCTGTTTTTGCAGGTTTAAGGCCCATCAAGTCCCCACTCATGTTGATGTTGTTGTTAATCGTGGACGGATCACGTTGAAATTTGGTAGATATAATCTACAGATGTGTACGCATTGATCCTTAAAACCCAGTTTAAATTTTTTTTGTATCGGGGCTGATTAATTAAATGCTGAATTATCCAGTAGAGTGCATGCACATTCACAGTCTTCAGCCTGTGGTAGCACAATTGTGCTTCTTTTAGATTACTGGTATCTGTCACATTCTGCTGCTGGTCAGATTTCGTTGTGTTACAGAGCAGGCTGTGGAAACGTTTTCGACGTCGAACCTGCAGTCATTTCCAGTTCATCAACATTATATAAAAGCAAGATATTGACGTGCTGGTTACCATTTGATACCCGTTACTCTCGAGTCTCGTGCAATTGCTTATTTTTTCGTCTGCTACCCTTGTTTGGAGACCCTCAACCCTGTGCTGGTATTTGAGTGTGTTTATTTTTGTTGTCCTCATTTTGTTATTCCTCCTTTTCCGCTATTGCATGTATTTTTTGTTGTACTTAATAAACCCTTGAACGCATCCCTCGGTTGTTGTCTGCTTTGAGTTCCAACCTTGTTTCCGCGTTTGCGGACTCTAACAGTGTCAAATTCAAAATGAGTAAATATTTTCAAGTGTATTAGTTGTATCAAGGGCGTAGGTTAGCATAGGGACGGTAGAGATATAACACTAGCAACTTTTCAGGATTCTGAAATTGTCCCCACCAACTTTTAAGCAACCTTATTTCATTATATAAAAAGTTCAAATATATTGGTATTTAGATTTTCTAACCATATGTTGTAAGGATAGAATGGACCCTACCATTGTTAAATGAATTATTTTCACTATGTTCAGACTTACATTTATCCCTTTTCACTTGCTGAATGTGCCGGTCCATTTTTTCCCCATCTCAAACGAACGTTTGGTTGGCTGGTGATTTGAAGCCCTCAATCCCACGATAAAGACACACACACACACACATACTCACACAGATTCATGTCGACAACTTGCTACCCCTTTCGGAGAGGAGGGATATTAGAAGAATTTTTTGGCCAGCAGCAGCCACTGTAGGTCATGTAAAAAGATGTCAATGTCATGGAGGTGGGGGAAACACTATTAATTCTGCTACTGAAAGTCTGACCTGCAATTGTTAGCATAACATTAAACTGGCTAACCGTCAAAACTACTGCGGTCAAGCCAGCCTCCACAAGGAACAACGAAGTCAAGCTAATCATCCCTTTTTTTGGATCATTGTTTGCATTATGTGCATTACAGTAATATCGTCCCTACCAATGTTGAGACCAAACCTGTGCCCTTGGTTTGTATAATCCATATCTTGTCTTTGTTTTATAATCAGGCATACATATTTTGAAAGGGATTTGAAAATTTCTCAATGCTCATTTTATTTGTTTACACTATGTCTCAACTTCATTGGATTTGTGGTTTGTATAAACACAGGAAGGGAATGGGCATCTGTCACAACCCTGAAAAGGATGGGTGATACTCATTTGATGTGTTTTGACAAAAGAGTCTTGTGAAATTTGGGTAGCCATCGAATGGTTTGGACAAGTGAATCCTTCTTGACATTTTGCCTTTTAAAAGTGGGGTGTAGATGTGATAGCGACATCAATTGCAAAGAGTAAATACCTCCTCGTCATAGTACTGAATGAGGGTCTTTTACCAGTAAAGGAAAAGCCGAATGTAAATGTCATATGATACACCGTTCTTTACTGACATTACCCATAAACAAGACTCAAATGTTTTACTCCATCTTTTAATTTTCTCTTTTTGTTAAGTGTCCATTGCAACACATTGTACCGCAAACTGTCATGATTCTGTGACCTAAATGAAATGACACACTGCTAGGTAGAAACAATGACCTTTAAACAAGCATTGGAGAACTAAAGATGGTTACACCATCAGCACCACTGCATACCTCCATTAGCATTATATTCGGTTCAAGGAGGGGAAAAAATACATCCCAGACCTGTTTGATTCCCCTCTCTGAAGGCTCATCACCACATGTCTGAGTGTCCTGTGGGTTGACTGCCCCCTCCACTGCTAGCCCCTGTAGCGGCGGGTGACAAAGTCCGCAGAGGCTAGCGGGCAGAAAAGTCACTCCCATCTAGTACAGTTGGATCAACATGGTCTGAGAAACGGGCTATGGAGGGTCATGTGTCCCTCTCCATCAGTGACAAAACACAGTTTTCCCTTTGGAAAAAACACATTTTTAAAACCATTTACTTATACTCACTAGCACCTCTTATGTTTTAGAAGGCCCCACAATGACCCGTATTCCAGACACCAGAAGCTTTAAAGTGCATGTGACACGAAAAAGCATGTTTATTTCATAATACACGCGGTATTTTATGCTCCTGAATGATATGGACTGCTTGGATGTGTGTGGAAGCGATCGCTATATTTATTTAGTTTTTTGAATCCCGCGCCATGAAAATGAGTGACTTCTGGCTTCGGTCTTGCATTGAGGAGGAGGGCGCTGTGACGTGTAAGGTAGAAGACGTCCTCTTCACTATACAGCGTACTGTTGTGTATGAGGACGAAGCATTCAGCTGATTTTGCGGATTAATACGTTTATTTTTCGCATCACGCCAGCCAAACGGATGCAGAAAAATCATTCTGTATGAGGGAGAGGCGTATGCGCCTTTTTGGAGTTTCAAAAGGTTCCCATTCACCGTGGATATTTACTGTGGGACCATTTGACTTACGAGGAAGTGAGTAAACATCTTGTTTTGTATTATGTCAAATACGAATACAGCAATTACAAAGTAAACACTACAAACTTTCTTTAAAATAAAGGACTACTTACGTTTGATCATTGATAGGCATGTAAAAAGCTCTCCTCATGCACATTAGCAGCACGTTAGCTGCACAACAACTGCGGCCACCCTCCTCCGGGGAACGAAAACATTGCTCTCCGTCGGGCAGTTTGCCAATCCGCGTAGACAATCGACAACGCAGTCGTCATGTCAAATAATCCGGGCTAGTTATGTGTGATTTTCCGCTTCGAAGACTTTGAAACATTACTCGGTTCAGGTTAGTATGTCGGCTAGCTGTCACGCCTCTTGGTTTGTTTACATTCTCCGAAGCCGGGGAAGGGAAATGACATATGTCCGATTTTGGTGTCATAAAATATCGTTCGGGAGGTGCGACAGTAAAGGTGAAGTCGACAGTTTTGACCATTATGGTGTAATTTTGCCATGTCATCCTGAATAAATGCATTTTTATTATTTCATATTCCATTTAGCACAAGACTGTTATTTGTCATGACCATGCCATTTATTTAGCAATTGGGGAAAATACTTGGATAAAAAGAATATCCTGTAAAAATATTGAAGTAAAGAGACAGAAACAATGACATTTTGCAGCTCTCTTCGTCGCGTTTTCCTTGTTGTGAATAGTTCCCCCTCGACGGGCTGACTAGTCCTTCTCAAGCCATTTATATAGCTATTGGGGAAAAATACTTGGATAAAAAGAATATCCTATAAAAATATTGGAGTAGTGAGACTGAAACAATGACATTTTGCGGCTCTCTTCGTCGCGTTTTCCTCGTTCTGAATAATTCCCCCTCAATGGGCTGAATAGTAAAACCGATGAGCCCAGTCTACCGCTGACGTCATCCACCTGTTAGGGACGCTAAAGCCCTATAATGGTAGGCGTGGCTAACTGGCAGATTAAAAGACTAATTTCTCATCATCTGCGCTTTGCTAAATTGTTGTATATAGTCGAATCGTCTCAAAATATGATTCTAATTCACATAATAATGCCATTTAAGACTTTTTTTCTCCTGTCGTATGCTCTTTAAAGCGTTACAATTTCATTGTTTAAACATGTAGTGATGTGTAGGCATACTGTAAATAAATATTTTAGATTTAGTAGTAAGATTGACAATGGAAAGTTTTTTTCAATTATTTAAAAACATTTTTCAATTATTCAAATTTGGCAAAGTTGTTAACAGCACAATTCTTTGAGGTGTGTTAAAGTACTTGAATGCATTTTCACTTTAGTAAGTTTGAATATGTTAGCAGTTTTTTTTTCTAAATAAAGCAACATTTCATTTACAAGAGAGTTATTGATAATATTTACTTCTTTAGCTTAACTCCCCATCTTAAAGGGAACCTCGGTCTTAACGATTTGTAGGCTCTAATAAGCCACAATTGTTCTCTTTTATTAAAATATTGTTATTAGGAACACATATATTATGGCCATTGATTTAAAAATCTATTATATTGTTTTAAGACATGGGCGCCTTGTTTTAAGCACGCAATGCATGCTGGGGGTGATGACGCAGTTGGACTGGAACAATAGCTGTGCTAGCTAGTAAGTGAAGCGAGTATGATGACTGGCATGATTTTGTCACATTCTGCTGCTGGTCAGATTGTTTTGTTACAGAGCTGTGGGATGAGTTTCCAGCTCCGATTCCAGCTCATCAGCAGTGCTTTAACCTGATCTTGCCCGGCTTGCCGAGGTATTGCTGCAATTTGACAGTTTGTATTTATGACCCTTTCGTTGCAAGTTGCATCATTGCCTTGGGTTTTTCCATTTGTCTGCCGCCCTGGTTTTTGGAATCCTCTACTATTTGAGTCCATTATTTCATTTCGCCTTGCTTTTACGGCCCCTCACCAAGGTTTTTTATTTTTTTATCCAGACCTGCTGTCACGTACCCTTTTTTTGTGTCTCCCCAAAAAACGCAGGTGTGTTTAAGCCCCCCCCGTGCTTCTGCAAGGTACGCCTGCATTTGCGCAAACTATGCATGCGTAGAAAGGAGCAGCCTCACATGTTATGTCATTGCCGGCGTGGTTTACCTCTGAACCGGAAACTCATCACTCGCCAGCCGCAAATTTCGAAATTACGACATCTTCTAGACTGTCATTATTTTGTGATCACTGTTTTTTTCGTGAACGCAATTGAACGCATCACGCTGGAGCAGAGTGAAGGGAGAGCACGCTTGGCTTTTACGAGCAGTTGCCAAGTTGTGATTGAAATAAATCTCTAGAAAACAACAAAAGCTTGACATTGTTATATGGGATGTTACAATCTATGCTCAGTTTGGCTCTCACCACTTGGAAAATAACCAAGCATATTGTGTGGCGCTGCGTATATTTCCTGCAAGCCGCTACCAGGAGTGCTTGTCCATAACAGTGGCGATCCTGGAAGTGGCGACAGTTTTGATAGGCAGAAATGTCATTTAAAAAAACTGATTGCGCGCTTCTCTGAATGTAGGTACCATTCAGGTCACTTTTCGGGGTTTAATTTTTAAAATTTTAATTCTTTTAATTCTACGCATCTTTTATATAGTCATTTTCGGTCGGCATTGAGTTTGGAGCAGCCAGCCCCGCAGCTGACTGATCGGAGACAAAACGGGAGACGAGCTCTGTAAAAAAAAAAAAACGTTCATCTCCGCGTCATCCGCCATGGGAGGACAACCAATGGGCACTAAATTGAAGCATATCATTGCGACGTTGTTAGAAGGAAAATGTGTGGAAAAGAAAGAGGAGCAGGAATGCCACGTCGTGATCGTCCGCATTGTCTGCATCAACGTTTTTGTGTGCTGTGATGCACGGGCTAACAGCGAAAATAATCAAACTGCTGTGTTTCACTATATACCCGAATCATATGTAAAGCGCACGACAGCTCTGGATGCGAACTATCTCCATAATAATATTGGAATAAGTTCGATCACACAATAGTTTACTGTGAAGATCTGCAAACATTTTTGACATCAAACACTCTCCCGCTCTGTCACTAAAGCATGAGAGTGCTGTCACTAGCTAACTTGACACATGAACGCTACTCTTGTCTCGTCCCGTCCTTCTTGTTCATTTTGCTTTTGCTGCTCATTTTGCAAAATATCGATAGGGCTGTCCTACTCATTAATGTTCCGCTCGGGTTCAAATTGGAAGGGCAGAACTAACGACATGTTTATGTTGTTCAAGAATGACACTGTCACCGCCCAGAGTGCATTGCATCGTCAGCAAGAATGGCGACCTACTAGTTAAACCAATTTTACAAATGTTATTAAAACGAAAACATTTAGAAGGGTTTTAATATGAAATTATTATAAATTGCACTAACATTTATCTTTTAAGAACTACCATATTTTTTTAAACTATAAGTCGCAGTTTTTTTCATAGTTTGGCAGAGGGTGCGACTTGTACTCTGGAGCGACTTATGTGTGATTATTTACAGCCGGGTCGGGTCAGGCCGGACTTCTCTCTCGCTAACTTAAAAAAAAAAAATATATATACATTTATATATTTATACCAAAACGATGTATGGATGTTAAATAAAAAAAAAAAAATTTGGATAAAACAGAGAAGGCGCTGTGCAGGCCTGCGCACGTGAACACTGTGGCCCTGCTCTTTTTTCAATCTTCCCCTCCCGCCCTGGCGCCCTCCGCGAGTCCACATCCTGGTATTTCCTTTTCGATATGCAGCAGCTTGGAGTGAAAAACAAACTAAAGACAGTGGAGTTGAAAAGCAAAGAACAACGGCAGGAGGGGGGTATGGAAAGGATTCAAATTGTTGAAGATGCTATTCAGAAACCTGTGTCGGCTTCGCTGAATGTGGCGCTTTGGTCTCATACGAGAAATAAACTTTTCCAGCGTTATTTCATTGTGTAAATGTATTTATAATGATCATAAAAATATGTAGACTATTTAAACATTGAGAAAACTTGTGTTTTTTTCTGCCAACTCAAAGAGATTAAAATAAATGTCAAATCCACTATCCGCCTGTTAGAACAGACACACAAATATAAAATATATAAAAATGTTTATTGAATATCCATCTTAGTCTTGTTTAACTGGGAGAATTTAATACAAAAGACAGACTTTAATTTGTTATCATTATGCATATATGCACAGGCATCGTCACATATGTGATCACTCAAAACGCAACCACGCATCGCATCCCCGCATTTCCTCCTTCTCCTGAGTCCTCACAAATAAAACATAGAATTTCGTTTTTTTTTTTGGGGGGGGGGGGGGGGGGGGGGCTCGTGCCTATAAATAAAAGTTTCAGGGGTTTTTTCGGGCTTGGGCCTGCAAATCAAGTTAATTGATCGGCGGGCCGGGTCGGGCTTTAATACCTCCGGGCCGTTCGGGTCGGGCTGGATTTTTTAGGCCCGATCTAACTTCTAGCATCATTTAATGTTAGCATACCGTACATCTATTCAGCCTGTTGTTCTGTATTGTATTTTAAATTGCCTTTCAAGATGACATGTCTGTTCTTGGTGCTGGATTCTATCAAATAAATTTCCCCCCAAAAATGCGACTTATACTCCGGTGCGACTCATATATGTGTTTTTCCTTTTCATCGCGCATTTTTTGGCTGGTGCGACTTATACTCAGGTGCGACTTATAGTCCCCAAAATACGGGACATGTCTTTCTATCCGTGGCTCCCTTTAAAATGATAATAAAATCAACTGGTTTATACAGTCTTATCTTGATTTCGTTTTATATAATACACATCTGTGTTTTGAACTGTGATGCGTAAACTTCTGTTTTGTTTTCAGATTGGTAAACAGAATTATTTCAGAAGGTGCAAATTACACGTGACTATCATTGCAGCCATACAGTGCCTAAAATTGTCACATCGGTCCGGAGAAAAATACCCCCCCCCCCCCCCCCCAAAATTCTAATACATTAAATATAATGCTCCTTAAAATAAAATAACTCCATAACTAAAGTGGTGATAGCAGTATCATGCTCTGGGCCCTGGTTCAAGTGGAGAAAATTTTAAACAGTTACATCAAATGATTTTTTTTTTCAGGTGACATGAAGAGGGCACATGAAAGGCTCATGTAATCTGATAGATCTAAAGCATTTTTACAAAGACTGACTATATTGCCACATCAAGAGTGCTGTAATAAAAGCCAAAATTGTTACCACAGCATAATGTGTGGGGTGTTGCCCCTGAAAACGTTTTAGATAGTCCTTCAGTTGAATTGTACAGAACTTTTTTTTTTTTTTTGCTCTATTTTATTTTTCACAATAAAAAAACCTTGCATGTGAAAGCGAATGCGATGACTTTTTATACACGTATGTATATTTGTGTTGTGGGTTAGCAGGTGTGGTTGAGAATTTTAGAGTGAGGGAAAAAAAGACTAGCTGAAGAAATTGAGATCATCAATTTGACTTTAAAGTTATCCATAAATAATCCACAATGTATTTATTTATTTATATATTTTTTAAATAAGTGACCAATATCAGAATAGTGAACGTGACGTTAATGGTCCACAGGTGTGATGCTTCAAACAAATGCTGATTTTATAGATGTCTCATATATTCGACTCTTCAGGCTCATTTCCCTGCCTTCCTTATCTGATCCAAATGTCCTTTGGTGGTGAGACGCTCACTAATTGCTCCGCGTACAGCCTGAGTGTGAAGGTCACTGACAGAACCAATCAGGTGACTTAAATTACTCATTATTGCCTAGTGTTTATTGGCTGGAGGTTCACTGGAGCATGCAAGCTTTCCTGCCCTTTACACACACACACACATACGCACACACACACATATTATATCAGCTTTTAATAACAATGATACAGAGACTGATTACTTGGTGTCATTATCCCCCTATATGTTTGCACTGTAGTCAACGATTGGACAGTTTTCTTATGTGGAGAAACGTAGTCCCTCAATTAGTTTATACTTTTGAGAATATTCTGAACATACTTAATATTTTTTGTTCCTTGTGGAAAATAAGGCCGTGACTATCTGCTTCCATTTGGTATGATGCTATAAAACATGTTGTGCTGCACAGGATTCCTAACATACTAGCATCTAAATGACTAGGAAAAAAAATATATATATAAAAAATAAATAAAAATAAAAATAAATAATTCATATTTTCAACACAATATATTTGTTTTGAATCATAAAACTATACTTGTTTTGATCAATCTATATTATCTATCTATATTTAATATAGTACAACTACAATGTGACTCAGGGTTCCACAAACGCCTTTCTATTAACAAAATTGTTGGGGGTGGTGGGGGGGACTCTGCAATGTTGATGAAGTGAGCTGTCATTTAAAAGGGACAAGACTTTCTCTTCCTCGTCTATTGCAATTTCTTGTAGAAAATACAATTGCACTGAAATGTTAAAATTTGTGTTTTGAGTGGATGTGTTTGAAGAGCCTACTATATTTTCTCTGTTCCTATGCAAACCCTTAATTGTAATTTTAATTTTTATTATTTAAGTGATACGTCAACATTAGAGATTAGAGAAAATAATAGCTCTAGAAGTGCCTGAATTTCCTAGACTCGGTAACATCTCATATAAAGCTGAATAAAATGTTCGATAAATAGTTCTCTGAATTTTTTCTAGTGAAAATACTTAACCACGAATATAGACAAGTTTCCAAGGTACTTCCGCTTTACCTCCTTATGTCTGCAAGCGACTTCTGTTTTAGAAATTCTCCATCCGAAACAACAGTGGAGCTGGAGTAACATTATTCATCAAAATCCCTTAAAAAAACAATTTGGAAATACCGTATCCATCTGCCAGCATCACGACAGGGGAGGACAACATGTTCATGAAGGCAGATGTGGAACCAAGCTCGTGCCACCACAAAGACCGAGTGTTTTTGTAGCCATGTTGCCGCTGTGTTATGGAAGGTATGTTCTTCCTATCCCTGCATTTTCATGTGTCCGGTGCTCAAAAAATACTAAAACTAAAATCTTGCGCATGAAACAACTTGTTGCCTTTGATATTGTTATTACGATGACAATCGTGATTATGATGTTTAATATTATTTACTACAACTACTATGGCTGCAACACATGCTATCTGCTGCTAGCCTGTTGTTAATTAGTACGTGTAAGATGGCACACTTATGTAAACGCATAAATGCAAGTGTTACAAGTTTTTTGTTCATTTGTTTACAGGTGGAAAACGCTGTTAGACAAGGGAAGATAAGTTGATGTGCCTCACAGCAACACTTACTGTGCGTTGATGGACATATATCGTGACTACTTCATTTTACCCGGGGGCGGCCGAGAGGCTGGGGCTGGAGGAGGTGGCTCGCCTCGCGGCGGACCGTCAGCTCGATCCTGAGCTCCAACTACAAGCTTATTATCTGCAGCAATTTTAACATACACTATTGGAGCTGGAATTACCAAGGACAGCATGAGAAAGCCCGTCTACAGGTCGCCGAGGGTCTGCGTAATGTCGGGTCAAAGTTTGGCGAGGCTCTCAAGCCCTTCCGGAGCTCTGCTGTCTGATATCACATTCTCGTATGCTATTTTTTCTAATAATTTTGTAAATTGTGATTTATTGACCTGTTTTGCATATGCACCAATCATTTTGAATAAAACAAGAAATGGAATGTTTTATTATTATGTTTTATTGCAATCAATATCTGCAATAAAGAAGAATGACACAGTAATTTTGTTTATATGTACATACCTTGTAGTATTTCCATGTAACACCAATATCCGTGTCAGCCCTTCTGCATTCGGTGAATGTAATGTAATTTGTAATTTCACCTCATTTTTTCACTCAAGTGGCTGGCGTATCAATCTATACCTCACGTCAACACAGATTGGAAGAATTTTATCCACGAATGATCAACAAAGTGATTTGAACAATCAGAAAATATCATCTACGCAGTTTTAACTTTGTCAACACACTGCTTACTTGAACCGCAATTCATGTTCTTTCTAAACTGAAAGTTCGGAGCAGACATTTTCCAAGATGGCGCCGCCCATATTTCGCTCAGGAAACTTGTCTATAAAAACAGCTCTAGACTAATGGAAAAACTAATCATAGAAATAACAAATATATAACCCAGTTTTAATTGGATTTTTTTCATATCGGCCTGTCGGATTATAAAAAGCCTGATACCGATAGATGTCAAATTTCCAAATATCAACGCAGATAATCGGCTTGGCCGATAATCCGTCTATCTCTACTCTACATACGAATTTCGTTCCAGGACTTGGTTTGTGAGTCGAAATTTTTTGGGATTTTCCCAATAAAAATACATTATAATTCGATTCATTTGTTTCACTTCCCAAAAACCTACGAGAAAGCCTTCATAAATACTGCAGATACAATTACTAATAGCAATTACACATAGCAAAACAAATAATTATAAATACAAATCGGAGCAATTATAATATAATAAAGGTAATAATAATAACAAATTAATGTGACAAATCGGGGTCTAATGTGGCAATTGTTTGTCGCTTGCTGTTCCTGAACGCACTATGTGACTGACAGAGAGAAGTGCAGCTGAGTGGGAAGTTTTTACTTTCGCTTTTCATGTTTTGTTGTTGTTGACCGGGGTGGGGGGTCTGGTGAACTGCGTTGTTTAGCCAGTTCACTCACATGCACACCATGCTAATATTTTTCTTTCATTTCCTTCTTAAATTCAATGGTAAGTGTCACCTTTTTCCTTTTTTCACCGCCTGCACTAACCTTCTTGGAACCCATGTTGATTTCTCTTACAAGAAATTCCGCCCCGTCTCTGTCTTGTGAGAAAACAATGAAAGCTGTCATAAATCGTTGTATTTTGAGCATGTCGTCATAAGTCGAGACAAATGGCGTGTCATATTTTATTTCGGATGGCGATAGGATCGTATGTCGATGAGATCGTATGTCGAGGTAGCACTGTATTTTTTAAACTTAGCCCAAACCTCCCATTACTGGAGCAAAAGTAATTGAAAAGTAAGTTTTTCCAAACTGGCTGTGTGTTACTGATAGAGCCTTAGTTTGCTTGCATGTGAAGTGGTAAAAGTCTCCCGAGGGTCAAAGTAGGTAGGTTTGCTGAATAACCTTCCAGTACAAATGTAAACATTGCCTGAATCTCTATTCGTCTTCCCTTTAGGAATGCCTCCACAACTATTCCGATGACAGCACTTTTCTATATGCCATTCCAAATAGATGTCAAAATTGTCTTTGCCGCCATCCTTGTGAATCAAAGGGAATAACGGTGATGAAAGTGAACAAATGAAATCAAATAAAACAGGGTCACACATCACTGGAAGGGCATCAAATGGCTACTGAAGTGGAAGTCATTTTTTTCTCCTTGTGTCTGGACAAAAATTGTAGAAAAAAATACATCTAGTCTGGTCAAAAAGCAAGTTGTCATTTTGCCTAAAGCACAGCTAAGCGCATCCAAAGGAAATGTAGGTCTATGCGGGACTTTGCACGGCAGAGGAGGGTCACTCATTTTTAATGGAAAAGGACAGTTCTTTTGTGAAAAAGCGCTGAGCGATCCAAATCTCAGCTGAGGTAGTAAAAGCTCCTTGAATAACCTGATTCATATTCACTTGATTTGCTTCCTTTCACATTGAAAGTTAGTTTGCCATTTTGGGGTGGTTCTAAAATTGATCATGGTTGTGCAAATGAAAATTGCATTCATCCATTTATGTCTGTAGAAATATCGAGACACGATGTCCCCTGCTGTGAATGACTACTTGTGTCAGTAAGGAAATTAGATGCTTTGAAAACATGACTTCACCATACAAATTTCCTCAGAGTCTAGCGTGGGGATAATGTTGCCGAACCTTTGTGCTGCTCAAATGGCAGTCTTCCTTTGACAAATCTCCTCATTTCCACTTTATGGTGTGACACACTGAAATTTAAATATCAAGTGAATTGAAATTAAACCATCTAATTGGAAAAAATATGCCTTAAAATTAGAGGTCGACCAATGTATCGGCCGGCCAATATATGGACTTCTTTCCAACATCGGCCATCGGGCGTTAAAAAAAAAAAAAAAAATTAAAAAAGGATAAAAAAGGATTTTGATCAGACATCTGTATGGGCAACTGTGGCTGCTGCTGAATGACGGTAGGACCCCGGAAGGACCCTGCTACAGGAAGCTTCAGGCTTTCCTATTTTGGAAATATTGTCATTTTTCTTTTATCTTGCTTGCGCGAATATGCAATGTTGTCTTATAAGGTGTTTACTGAGTGACCCTTGTACTCTAAATATCACTCATTACGTTTGCGTAGCATTCACATTAGCATTTGGCTTTGGCTCACTCACTTGTTTAGATCACGTGGGTTTAATTGTTTGAAAATAATGTACAGTTCTTGCTGAGTGTGTAAAACCATTAATAGAAGTGCTGCGTTCGTTGTTTTGCTGGCACTAAGCAGAATTATTCCTTGTAGTCTGAGGTCATCATTATGAATTTGAAGGTGTTGAAGCCATTTAAAAAAAATTGCCTTTCATAATTTATGTGTTTAAAAAAAAAAAAAAGTATATCGGCCTCAAATATCGGCTTACAAAATTGGCTTTGGCAATCAGCTGAAATTTTTTTTAGATATTGGTATTGGCATTTGAAAATCCCTTATGGGTTGACCTCTACTTAAAATATCAAATTTAAATAAAATTGAGCATTGATTTAAAATTTCACCGTTCTGATTTTATATTGATACGATTCCTTATAGATTCTCCTTTTGATTTCTAAATGGGGAGGAAAATGTAATATTACAAATTATATTCTTTAATAATATCACTGATGTTATAATTTAATTATGACATTATATCAAATCTCTCTCAATTTTTATTTTATTTTATTTTATTTTTTTTTATCATGCTCTGCTCAGCAGGCTGGTAATGTAGAATCGTGGATATTTATGACCTTTTTTCTTTTCTTTCTTATTTTTTTATATGCTGCAACATTTGTTTTTCAGTGCTGCAAGAGGGTTTGAATTAGTCCATTGGTGGTTGTTTGTATTGAGATTTTTAATTGGCAACTCAGTTGGACATAAGGTTTGTGAGGATACAGAGAAAGAAAGAATAGCGCACAAAGCAGAAACAGAATAGCAGACTGTTGAATGTTTACTGTACATAACAGCCTTCGATGGAAAAGCAGTGTTACATCCTTTGAGGTAGAAATGCAATCAGCACCAAGTAAGTCTGAATAGAACTGGACAGGGCAGGATAAGATGGGACAGGTGTTAAGAAATGTTTAAAAAAAAGTTTATCAAAACAGTGAGCGTTAACTCAATCATGATTTAATGCCCCTTTGTTTTTTTGAATAACCTTTTAACCTTATCATTCCACTGACTCTCATTTACTCTGTTTACCTGCAAACGGACTGACTGACATGACATACTGACAGGTTGTTTATGAGTCATGGCTGATGCTTGGCATCGGCTGCAGGCCATGTGACCTCATGGGGAGCTTTGCATATTACGACTGTGCAGTCCCTTCCCCTATATCCAGCTCACCTCCCAATGGTATAGGCCTGTGGGCTTGGCACATGTGTGACATATAATTGATTCATTAATAATGTGAACAGATGTTTCTGGTCTACCCTGGCACTGAGCCATATTGCTAGTTTGCTATTTTATTGCTCAAGGCCAGACTGGCTGAATTTCATTATATATGTACTGACACAAAAGACGAGAAGGTCACATATTATGGGTTTTAAATACAATAACTTAAGTATAGCAGTAATTAACAAGGATGAAGGATAACGTGCCTTTTAGCAGATAAACTGGACCGATAGGGTCATGTGATTGTGGAGTAGCGAATGTATGTTGTGAAAATTTGTTTTTCATAATGACAATATGAAAATAAAGGATGCAATTTATACAGGAATACAGTGTGCCAAAACAAATCACAACATAAATGTTTGTTAAACATGTACACTGCTGGCCAAAAGTATTGGCACCCCCACAATTCTGTCAGATATTGCTCAATTTTTCCCAGAAAATGATTGCAAGTACAAATGCTTTGGTAGTAATATCTTCATTTATTTTGCTTGCAATGAAAAAACACAAAAGAGAATGGGAAAAAAAATATTATCATTTTACACATAACTCCTAAAATGGGCCGGACAAAAGTATTGGCACCCTTTAGAAAATCATGTGATGCATCTCTAATTTTTGTAATTAACAGCACCTGTTACTTACCTGTGGCACATAACAGGTGGTGGCACGTGCAGCCAGTTAAAATGGGTTAAAGTTGACTCAACCTCTGTCCTGTGTTCTTGTGTGTACCACATTGAGCATGGGGAAAAGAAAGAAGACCAAAGAAGTGTCTGAGGACTTGAGAAGCAAAATACGAGGAAGCACTGGCAGTCTCAAGGCTACAAGTCCATCTCCAAAGACCTGAATGTTCCTGTGTCTACTGTGCACAGTGTCATCAATAAGTGTAAAGCCCATGATACTGTGGCCATCCTCCCTAGATGTGACAGAAAAGAAAAAATGACGAGAGATTTCAACGAAAGATTGTGCGGATGGTGGATAAAGAACCTCGACTAACATCCAAACAAGTTCAAGCTGTCCTGCAGTCTGAGAGTACAACAGTGTCAACCCGTACTATCCTTCGGCGTCTGAATGAAAGGGGACTATGTTAGTAGGAATACCGGATACAGGAATACCCCACTCCTGACCCAGAGACATAAAAAAGCCAGGCTGGAGTTTGCCAAATCTTACATGAGAAAGCCCAAAACGTTTTGGAAGAATGTTTTCTGGTCAGATGAGACAAAAGTAGAGCTTTTTGTGAAAAGGCAGAATTTACAGGAAAAAAAAATGAGGCCTTCAAAGAAAAAAAACACGGACCCCACAGTCAAACATGGCGGAGGTTCCCTCATGTTTTGGGGTTGCTCTGCTGCCTCTGGCACTGGACTGCTTGACCATCTGCATGGCATTATGAAGTCTGAAGACTACCAACAGATTTTGTAGCATAATGTAGGGCCCAGTGTGAGAAAGATGGGTCTCCCTCAGAGGTCATGGGTCTTCCAGTAGGACAATGACCCAAAACACACTTCAAAAAGCACTAGAAAATGGTTTGAGAGAAAGCACTGGAAACTGCTAAAGTGGCCAGCAATGAGTCCAGACCTGAATCCCATTGAGCACCTTTGGAGGGATCTGAAAATGGCAGTTTGGAGAAGACACCCTTCAAATCTCAGAAACCTGGAGCAGTTGGCCAAAGACGAATGGTCTAAAATTCCAGCAGAGGATTGTAAGAAACTCATTGATGGATACCGGAAGCAGTTGTTCGCAGTTATTTTGTCTAAAGGTTGTGCTACCAAGTATTAGGCTGAGGGAGCCAATATTTTTGTCCGGCCCATTTTTGGCGTTTTGTCTAATATGATAATGATTTAATTGTTTAATCATTCAGTTTTGTGTTTTTTCAGTGCAAGCAAAAAATGAAGATATTACTACCAGAGAATTTGTAATTGCAATCATTTTATGGGAAAAATATAGCAGTATCTGACAGAATTGCAGGGGTGCCAATACTTTCGGCCAGCAGTGTACATGCCCCATACAGCCTTTCAACATGATACCTTGATCAATATGATATGATAGCATGAATCGTATATACATCGTGCATTTTTGTATGGAATGTAAGAAAAGGCTTGTGATATTAGGTGACATTATTCAAAAAGAAAATAGTCAGCAACTATAGGCAGGAAAAAAAAAACTTTAAAAAACTATTTAACAAATGGATTTAAGGTTTTCTCCAATTTTTTACTAACCTGTTCAGCTGCTTAGACATGGAGATGGGAATCTAAATGTCTTTTTTGGCTGAACAGTTATAATGTGCCACATGGGAGTTTGGTGTGCTGCCATTGTGGTTGTTCATATTATTTTGTTTATTAGGAGAAAGCAGCAGACAGGAAAGTATTTTTGGGGCACAGAGAGAAAGAAAGAACAATCAAACAGAAGAAGAGAAAAGCAAATGAGAAATACATCATTGAACACACATGCTACCAATTAAACGTAGCGGCGCTATCGTGGTCTAACTGCATTTAACAGAGGACATCATGTGTGGTGGGGGTCTGGCGACCAAAGGATAAGAGTGTTCAAGTACTGTGAAAATCATCTCTAAGTATTTGTCCTTTTTTTTTCTTTTTTTTTTTGTGCTAATCTTGACATCAATAATTTTATTTACCTTAATGTGCCTGGTTGCACCTAATGATGCGTGAACCCATGCGTCCCCCAACTCGCAGACCCGACTGATGGGACACCGTCAGCTTGCCGGAGCCCATAGCAGTCCCCCAGCCCATTGAGTCACCGCCGACCAGTGTTAGGAAGAAGGCGATTCCATAAACCGGAAACGTAAGAAAATATTTATACTAAAAATACAGAAAAATTACATTTTTTAAGTTTTCAAGTTCAAAATAATCACTCATAAACTGAAACATCGAACATGTTTAATAATAGAAGAAATAAAACAATCTAAAAGAACTTGAAAAAAAAAATCTCACTTAATCCAATAAAACCAAAAGATACAATTTAAGGGTGCCATGAAAAACTACATCAAGTGACTTTAAAATGATAGCAGAGATGTTTTTCTTTTACATAAACCTATCAACAAATTGGAATAGAAGGCTTAATAATAGTAGTAGATTCGAATTAGTCTTCCTTTCTCAGCTGCTTCCACCCCGCCCACTAAAAAATCTCTAAACAGAAGTTGATGTCACAACCAAAATGAGCTGCAGATTTTTGCAGTCTGCTAGTATGTTATCCGTAGGCTTTCTTTCTGTTGTTCCTGTGTGACTGTTCTGTCATTCTGTTAACATGTACTAGCTAGCCTAGCATTAGAAAGCTAGGCATGATCATCAGAGTTGTGACATTAGAATCAGAATTGCTGAAAAATATGGCTGTTCCCTGTCTCATTGTTTTAAATGGAATAACTATTAAATAGTTGAGGGACAGCGATATTGTTCCAAATTTGTTTTCTCCTTGAAAAATTACGTTAGCGCAGTCATTTCTCTCTCTCTCTTTTTTTTTTTTTTACATGCTTACCATTTAATTAACTTTTCTAGGTGGGGTGGGGCGGGGGTTGTTGCTTTTTAATACCACTAAGTGTTGGGAAAAATGAAGGTTGTGGCCATTCAATATTGTTGAATAGCTGAAATTGTTAAAAATAATATTATAATAATATTAATAAAAAATAGTAGTAGAAAAAAATACAAAAAAATTAATGGAAATTCCTACAGTAGATTAAAGATCAGAAGACAAAAACTCATTACAACCCATTCTAATTTGCCAACTCAACTTTTTGCAGTCCTAACAGAATGTAGATATGTCTTTTTTAAAAAGATACGCATTTTTTTGGATGTTGTACTGTCAGCTTGCTGCTTTGCCTCTATATTGTATGTTAATTGAGGCTGTGCTGAAGACCCTCTCAAAAAACATGCAGACAAAGTAAAATAGCTTAACTAGCTCGGTGGTCTAGAGAAAAATCTCATGTACATTTTGTGAACCAACCCACTCACCTATGTTGAAAACATGTACATTGTTGCCCAGGGTGGATCTGGCATCATTGCTTAAAAGTGGGTGCCAGTGGTAGTGAGGGCCAATACTAAATCATAATACCACAGTTGATAATGGATTCCCTCCCTGGCATATTTATTAACACAAGTACCATGATTTATTTCTGGGTTACAGCTCTAGTATGTCTAAACTATGCATCTAAGTGTCTTGACTGATGATCAACTACTGCGTGTCATCCCACTCCAACCAAACCCAACCTTTCAGGATTGTCATTAAACACTCTGTGGTGAAGTGTAGAGTTGAAAAAAATCTTTTGCAGCACTCACATCTTCAGCTAATTGTTCATGCGTAGAATATCAGTGCTTAGCTCTCTAAAGGGATAATAAGTATTGTAGCACAGAAGCGAGATGGAGAAGACAGGCTTGAAATAAAGCAGTGAAGGTCTAATTAATGTGTCTCTGTGGCAGCTTCCTACAGCTATCCATTAAGCTTTCATTCAGCAATGTCGGCGACGCTTCAATCTCACTTTCATTGTTGGAAATATAGCCCCGCAATAATAACATGATTGCAGATTGATCAAGGGAAGGCTCAGAGGGGAAACGCATGCTGCGAGAAATAATGGTGGCCACATTCGTGTGTGTGGAATGCCTTCCACAAAAGGGATTGCAGAACATCCAAAATTGCTGTGAATCAGTTTTATTTTAACCCCATTTTATAGTTTGACAGAAACCACAGACTATTTTCACAAGGCTTATGCACACTGATTCAGTCGAGGTTCTTGAAGTCCTGCTGAGAGCTACTAGTCATTCAGCGTAAAGTCGAGGCTCCCCGGTAAATGAGGAAAATCGGAAACAACATCCGTCTGGCCTGGATTAAAATCAATTTTATAAAATAGTGTGTTTAGCTGACACCTTGTGAGGCCTTATTGTAGTGGTTATAAACGCTACATGAGGCCAAACACTTCCTTATATGTTTCTGATACATTTTATTATGGACAACTAATTTGATAAATACAGTATGTCAATGTTTACTTTTTGAGACATTGTTTTTCTCAAAACTGCTTCAGTTGTTTGGGATTTTTTAAATTCTTCTATACTAGGGTTAGGGCTATTCTGGATTAGGTGTGATAAATATAAAATGAGATGTCAAAATTTAAGATTTCACCACAAATGTTGAAGAGATAATGGAACGCAAAATCTTTTAGGAAAAAATCTGCCATTCATGGCAGGTAGCCTCAAGGACCTACACTGTGTGTTGGGGTTTTTGTATTGGAAATAAAAGCGCCCATGTACTAAAATGCAAATCCCCGCTGCGCTTGACCCCCCAGCCCACTGACCACCTCCCTCCTCGGGCTGGCTGGGTGGGGGCCGTGGCCCTCGGTTGGCTCCCGTGCGGCTTCTCCGCCCGTCTGCGTGGCTGTCGCGCGTCCGGTGGGGCTCGCGTGCTGCTGGATGCGATTGGGCATGCTCGGGTAGGGGGTCCTGGTGCCGGGACTGGCGATGGGGCGGCGTAGGGTTGGTCGCCAACGGGCTTACATTTATAAGAGATTCACATGATTACTGGGTTCTAGATCACAGAACTGATTTGTGTACACTCTACCTCTTTCAATTACTTCGCTTATAGACACCCCCACCCGCGTCCCCCTCTTTCACTGGCCAATAGGCCCCCCACATGGTGTAAACCGGAAATACATCTCGCTGACGATGGCACCAGCATATTAATAATTAGTCTAGATGTTCTATGTATTTCTTGTTTTTGTTTGTGTATGTGTTTCTTTTCTTTCTTCTCTTGTGTTGCTTTTCTTCTGTCCCCCCATAATCCCTTCCTGTTCGCTGCTTTGTCATAATAAAAAGGTATTTTGAATGATCACAATGGGAGTATATCAGACTCTCAATGTGAAACATTAAAACTGTTCAGACAGCCCGGGCACTTAGACTTCTGTGTCAAACAGCTGAACAGGACAGGTTAAAAAAAATAAATTAAAAAATAAATAAATAAAAGAATCTACCAAAACACTTTTTTTCCCTCCCCAACACCAGGGGGTGCTGCAGCACTCCACTTCCCGCGCCACTGGGTAGCCTGATATTGATACACAAACAAAGTTAGCAATTTGTGTCTGATGACACTTTTTTATGTATGCAAATCAACCTTCCATCTTGCTTAAGGCCTGTGCAAACTAAATATGAAGAAATATTAAGTTAGGTTTTAATAAACTTCACGTCTGAGGGGCTGTTTTCACGATGACGGTAAAGGGGAAAAAAACGTAAAAAAAAAAAAAAAAAAAAAACGTTCCCAGATGCCTATAACCTTTAAATGAGACAGCGTTTTGGGGGGCTGAAACTGCAAAAAAGGTTAGGGAAATCTTGACAATGCTCCATCCTGTCGTTGCCATCTAAACGTTTGAAAACACAGAAATGAGTTTTGGTGGCAGCTGTCTCCAGTCCAGGGTTGCCAGACCGAAAAGATCCCAACTACAGCATGAAACATGTCCAGTTCAATAAGCAGAGGAGCATAAAACATCAACACACTTGAAGTTTCATGCACTTCTGCGTCTCCGCATATTTCCCCACACAAAAAAAGAAAATCAAAACGCCACTTTTGCTTTTTTTTGTTTGTTTCAGACCATTTCCGTTCCATCTAAACGTGACCTAAACCAGTGTTCTTGCCATGATGTTTGATGACATGAGTTAAAATGAGAGCAATAATCTGCCACATTTTAACTTTAATATTCAGTACACTTTAAAAAGTTGAATATATAAAATGATTTGTCTTAACAAAGTCAGCAAGGCCATGATCCTAGACTTTATATAAAGCTTGTTGTGCCAGTTGTCTATTTGTCATCAATTTCATTGGCACTCTGCCATTGTTTTCTTCACATTGTGCTCAAACATAACAATTAAATGACATGATTCAGAGGTTCTAGCATTATTTTACAACACACCACCGCACAGTCAAAATGGAATGCATCAATGGAACGTTTTTGCTATATCAGCAACCATTTCATGCGAGAAAGCAAATCATTAAATTTCTTGCTAGACAAATCTGTGAAGAACATTGCTGTGAAGATAAGCGGTGCTGAAGAATGAATGAATGAATATTTGACATCATTGCATCCTTGCGAGAAGTACACATTAGTGCTTGCGACGCATTTTTAACAACTGGATTAAAAAAAACAAAAAAACAATCCTGTCACACTTTGACATTGATGAAAAGAGAAGACAAATCAATGCTTGGTAAAGACAGATATGGCAGAGCAGCAGCTTTTACCTTCAGTTCTTCTCCCAAAGACACTGTGTCATTATTGATTTGTACCTACTGTATCTTTATTAAAATAAGCAAAATAGCTCTTAGGTTTTGAATGGGTGCAATGCACCAAAGCACAAAAGAGGAGACATCCTGTTAACGTTCGTTCGTTTATTCGTTTCAAACTCCAGTTTAATGATGCCACAAAGCACAGCACAGTATGTACAGTAAACTTTTAGTTTGGTCATTTCTTACATAACACAAACATCTTACTGTATTTCTAAGTAGTTGATCTTTCATACAGTATTTCACATTGACGATTGATATTTTCATGCTCCACACTTGCTACCTTACTGAAAGTGGGAATGACAGGCCCAAAAATATGCAATTTTCCTAGAAATTGGAAGCATAATCATAGAATAATGGACTTCTTCGTAACAATTGTAGATATACTGTATATTTCCATTTATTCACGCAAATACATATCTGTTAATTTCACATGGATGTGCATAATATTTTCGAAACTGTATGTTTTATCTTCAGGACAAGGACTTCTGCTCTTTTTGTTTTGTCTAGCTATGGGTGGGACAAGACAGCGATATAACTGCTATGCGTGCCGAGATTCGGGGCACTTCTGGCGTCACTTCGTGATGTTTTGGGAGAGGTGTCCTAATCAAGCTGCTTTAAATTACTCTTTCCTTAAAGAATGTAAAAATCTTAGGTGATTAATGTTTTCCTTTTTTTCCTGAATTGTGTGTCGTCATCTCCTGTTCGTTGAGAGAATTAAAGAACCTGTACAATCGACTTTCTTGTCCTTTACAATCCATCATAACAGAATGAAAATCAGACTTAGAACCTGGGGAACTAGGTTTGGGTACCGAAATTGGGTACCATTTCCAATGTACTGGTAGTAACCAGACCGAATAAAACATTCTGTTGCCTTTTTATCAATCATTAGTATCGTTGTAAACATTCATGATGTTAGTGAGGCTAGGCCTACTTAGGTAGTAGAGGTTAGATTTTGTGCCCGAACCCGAACCCGACCCGACCCAACCCGACATTCGGGTCGGGTCGGGCCCACAATTTAAGCATTCACGTTCGGGTCAGGTCGGGTCGGGCCGCCATGCCGGACTAATAAATTATTAAAAAAAAAAAAAAAAAAAAAATGGAGAGCATGCTCTCTGTATTGCGCTTTTGCTTGTGCGTGTGCACGAACGCCGTGGCGCCGGCCGCTTTTTCTTCTTGTCCTCCCGCTGCACGGCCGAGGCGCCGCCCTCTCCTGTTCCCTCTCCTTGTCAGAGAGGCGCGTCCATGTGAGAACAATGTCCCACACACTCAGAAATATGTTTAACAAACTTTCCCAGCGTTATTTCGTTGTGTGAATGCTTTGATAATTCTAAAAAAAATATGTAGATTATTTAAACATTAAGAAAACTTTTTTTCTGCCAACTCGAAGAAATGAAAATAAATTGCTGCTGCTGCGTTTTTTCCGCGTCACTCAAAAAAAAAAAAAAAAAAAAAAAATCGGGTTTTTCGGGCTCGGGCCTGCAAATCTAGTTACGTGATCGAGCTCGGGCCGGGTCGGGCCTCAATACCAGCGGGCCGTGTCGGGTCGGGCTGGATTTTTTAGGCCCGAACTAGGCTCTATTAGGTAGCACTCCTACTGATCTGACAATAGAGTTGAGAGGATCAAGTGAGGAAAAGCTATCAAAAAGTTTGTCTGATAGATCAGGAAAATGAGAGCAGTGTTTCCTCTTCAGGCATATAATTTAATGCAAACCACAAATCTTGCATATTACGTAATTAAGCAAGCAAATGTTGACATTTAACAGCATGTGTGACAAATGAGTAGCATTAACTCCACTGGGTGGAATGGGCAAATTTCAATCTGTGTCCACTGCATATGCTGACTTTCTTTTTAAAGTTAAAGTTGTATCAAGTTGCATACATATGTATGAAACACGTTTAAGAAGGAGCAATTTTACTATTACACATGTATGCAGCTGATAGGATAGCTAAAGATGGACTCGCTACGTGACCCATAGGCTACTGTGTCTTAAATGTTTTTGCTCAGTGACAGCTATTTCTCTCTAATCAATCAATCAATTAATCGATCGATCAACTCTTGCGGAGGGGGCAGCGTGTCGTCCCTGTGCATTGAACCAACCAGGTGAACCAGTTTTTTCCACTGCTGACGATCTTGAGCCAGGAGTTTTGTGTCCTACAGAGTAACGCAATGGTGATGGCGATGACACCAAGCCATCAAACGCGAGGCTTGCCTCACGGTCAAATTCAGCCAGCAACCTTTGAGTCGGACTGCAGAATGGCCTTTGTGGGATGGTCGGGAAGAAGCTGGAGGACCGGACCAAACCAGCGGATGTGGAGCTGTGCAGCCAGGCTTGATGCTCTCAGCTGGTTGGTGGGGGCTTTGAGCGCTTCGTTGGAAATCCGCTGGGGCCATCTCATGTTTTTGATGGTCCTGAGGGCCCTCCCAGTCTTATTTAAGGACCATATTTCCAAGCCATATAGCAGAATAGAAAGTATGGCAGAGTTGAAAATCCTGACCTTCGTCTTACGGGAGATGCCGCCAGAGTGGTTTCCAGAGATGCTGCATAGCTGAGGCTGCGAGGGCTCTTCTGTGGATAAGCTCTGGTTTTAGGTCGCTGTTGTTGGTTACTGTAAACCCCAGGTACATAAAGTGCTTGACAGGCTCTACGAAATCATTGCCAAGCCAAAGGAGAGGTGGATAAGATCAACCACTATTTCTAAGCCTAAAGTAAAAGGATTAAACGATTTTTAAGACAATACATCCAACACAATACGATACTAGTAGTAGGGTGTCTAAGAATCTCAAATGAACTGGATTGATATATTAATTGTTTAAACACAAAATACACACAAAATACCGACCAGCATCTGTCATAAACGTCAACATTCTGATACATAGTTATTTTAGTTATATCAAAGTGATGATTATGTTGTTGCAATGCACAATTGCAGCCTAGGTACCAACAGAAGCAATGCACAGCAGCTTTTACTACAAAAACTTTATTTATTTATTTTTTTCAAACCATTACGTATCTTAAAAACTTACTGAATGTATGAAATTGACTGATTGTAGGCAACTTTAAATTAGTTTTTTCAACTGGCTAGTCCTATTAACATGGCTGCCTTTATGTCACAGGCTGTTAGCACTGCCATCACAAAGACTGTTCCTTAATGATGAGTTGATGGGATCCTCCGCATGGAGACAGAATTTGTTAACAACCATTATACTCTTGTGTCATTACAATAATGGGAGACTCTAAGTATCTCACCAGGAGTGCTGTAGACTTTATTCATCCTTGCGTCTTTAAGAGTAAAACATGTTTTTTCTTCCTACTTAGTGTACAAATAAACATCCCTTCATCAGACTGCATTTTCTCTTCAGAAACAATTGTATAGACCATCTAAAGTTTTAATGAGACATAGGAGTACCATAGTAGAATCAAACGTGACAATGGATTGGTTGCAGTGACATGACCATGGTTATTGAGTGCAATTGAAATGACCTAACACGAGTTTAAGTTGCTAGGTTTAAGGGCGCTGCGGCTGTTAAGGTTGTTTAACACTAGTGGCAGCCTAGTGTGAAAGGGTGCCGAATCTAATTCATTGTGCATGTGGGAGGGAGCTTTTCGGTGAAAGTGTGCAGCCATTTTGGATGGAGCGGCAAGTCTTGAGTGACTTTTTGCCGAAGGGTGGTCCCGAAATAGAAACTTGTTCTATTCTCGGAGCGTTGCCGTTTAACATGCATGAACGGCATGTTTTGCAAGTCGTCCCAGCTCAGGTCGGTTGCAAAAACAGAGAAGAGAGACTGAGAGACTTGAAGTTTTACCGTATTCCGAGAGACCCGGAGAGGAGAGCGAGATTGACTGCTGCAATTCGACGAGAAAACTGGGCTCCAAACGACTACCACAGATTATGTAGTAGTCATTATATATCTAGTAAGATGCATTTAATATATATTTAAAGGGTTTTGGGCTGACAACCACAATTAAGATCATTGCGAGGCTAATCGCCGACAACATACACTCAGACGTTGTGAATGAACTACCTGAAAATATATAATTATAAGGGGATAATAAGACAGTTGTCATACAATTAATTTACAATTTCACTATTGAGGTCAAAAGCCAAAAAATAAATTCAACTAGGGACAATCTGGAGTAGTACTATCGCACTTCATATTTGTTACATATTATATATGTATGTAGTGAGAGTGCTATCGCTAAACCATATAAACATTAAAAGCCCTAGCTCCATTGACAAATGACATGAAATACATTAGACTTGACAGTGGATGTTAGCAAGAACAAAAGATTTTGAATTGAAAATTTCGTAACTCACCTTCCCGAGCACAAGATTCCTGCTGAATTTTCGTGTACAAGGACCTGTTTCACCCAACCGGCAATGTAGCATTTATAAGCCTCCAAGCTCTTAAAGTTTTTCAAACTTTCGTGAGAATAAGGCTGATTTTGTGTGGACAAGATAGTTGTAAATATCAGGGTCAGGCAAAGACGGCGAAGACAGCGGGTCGAAAAACATCGATTTAGGCATCAAATATGGATCTGGCGAATGGATAAACTGAAGCTTTTCCACATAACGCCTTTTATGCAACGCATCCAATGAGTTTACGGCAGGGGTGTCCAAACTTTTTGCAAAGGGGGCCAGATTTGGTCTGGTAAAAATGTGGGGGGCCGACTTTGGCTGACGTCCTTTACGCAGAACAATATACTTAAGCAAATTTTAGCTAGCCATTCTGTGTGTCACATTTGCTTTATTTTTTTTTTAATTAATAATTTCAACAATCTCGCAACTAGCGTTCTCTTTGGACTCTCGGGCTCTTGCGAAATACTGCTGCTGTGAAATTAAACTAGCTTCAAAAGTTGCTTCAATTTCTCGCTGCGTATCTTCCCCGTAATCTTGTCGTACATGTCAGCGTGTCTTGTTTCGTAATATCGCCTCACATTGAATTCTTTTAAAAAAGCGACTGTCTCTTTGCAAATGACTCAGACACAGTTGTTGCGTATTTTATTGAAGAAATAGTCCAATTTCCACCTATCCTTGAAGCGTCAGCAATCGCAGTCAACTTTTTTTTTTTGTTGATTGTCGCCATTTTAGAAAATTGGAAGTCAAGGATCACACGGCGTAATGTTGCTTAGAGTGCTGCTGCCTTTTAGTGGGTAAATGAGGAGCAGCATTTAGTGTGTAAGCTACTTCATATGCTGGTAGCAGTACTGCTGACCAATTTATTAAGTCTGTGTGGGGGCCAGACGTTATTGAACTTATGACAGGGGCTGGGGGCCGGATGAAATTTGACCAGGGGCCGCATTTGGCCCCCGGGCCGCACTTTGGACATGTCTGGTTTACGGCGTCTGATAACACCGGGGCTTACATGAATTGCTCTATAACTTGCACGACTAATTGAAAACAATGAGAATAGGTCTAAAAAATACGGACAATATGGCGGCCGGATACAGTGACACGTCATTTTGTGACGTAGGTGAGTAGGGTCTATAAGAGTAATTAGTTTCTTAGCAAAGTAACTCTACTGTACTTTTAATGTTCAACACATTATTCACATTATACATTCTATTCTTTCACATCAAAGATGTTTATATCACCTGATTGAAGAATAAAACCACGATATGCAGTATTTGAGAACATTTAGTATTTATTATAATCAAATATGTTTGTTTAAAAAAAACACAAATGTAAACTGACCATTAACAAGTGCAAATCTCTGAAACTTTGTTAGGCGTACTGACAATAAGAACACTATCCTTAAAATATCCATAAAGTAACAATATTAAATATTGAAAATAATTTAAGTGTGAGAACGCTGCCTTTGAAATTCCCTGGCCCATCGTCATTATTGCTGTCTTGATGTGTTTACCAGAGCGTGCAGTGAAGCAGGGCATGATTCGCCCACCTAGCCACCCAATCATCATCGTTTGCTCGGCGTCTCCACCCCCTTCCCTCCTCCTCCCTTCCTCTCTGCTCTCTCCAGGCAGGCAGCTGTCAAATTTTCAACCCCATCAGAAATTGCCACATTTTGTAAAAAATGGCCGCGAATACAGCGATTACAAAGTAAACACTACAAACTTTCTTTAAATAAAGGACTATTTACTTACGTTTGATCATGGACTGACATGTAGAAAAGTTCTCCTCAGACATATCCTGCCATGTTAGCTGCTAAACAACTGCAAGCCGCTCTCTGTTTATGTCTTCGCCATGTAGTAAAACATTATTTTACGCCATATTTGTGGTGACCATGTGGCAGCTACGTGGTCCTCCGACGTCGGCCGGTTTGTCTGGCGGGACTCTCCAGCTGCGGCGAACTCTCCTGTCCATAGCAGGGCAACGAACTGTAATTTGCTCAACGCCGGGTGGTTTGCCGATCGGCGAGCCCAGTCGACATCCGCGCCGCCGTGTGATATGATCGAAGCTAGTTTTGTTTCATTTTTTGCTTCGAAAATCGAAAATAAGACTTTGAGACGTCACTTGGTTTTGGTTAGCATGTCGGCTAGCTGCCACGCCTCTTGGTTTGTTTACACTCTACGAAGCCGGGGCAGGGAAATGACAAATGCCTGACTCACTACGGTGGCATAAAATATCGTTTGGGAGGTGCAACAGTAAAGGTGAAGTTGACAGTTTTGACCATTATCGAGTAATTTTACCATGTCATACTGAATAAATGTATTTTTATTATTTCATAATCCATTTAGCACAAGACTGTTATTTGTGATGACCATACCATTTATTTAGCAATTGAGAAAAAATACTTATATAAAAAGAATATCCTGTAAAAATATTGGAGTAGAGAGACTGAACAATGACAATTTGCGGCTCTTTTCATCGCATTTTCCTCATTCTGAATAATTCCTCCACAATGGGCTGAATTGTAAATCAGATAAAACCATTACCCTGCCGACGTCATCCACTTGTTGGGGACGCTAGAGCCCTATAATGGTAGGCGTGGCGAAACGGCGGATTAAAAGACTAATTTTTCGTCATCTGTGCTTTGCCAAATTGTTGTATATAGTCAAATTGTCTCAAAATATGATTCTAATTCACATAATAATGCTATTTAAGACTTTATCCTGTCGTACACATTTTAATGCCTCCTTTGTCAACAGTTTACTTTTCCGTTCCAATAGCGCCTTATTCAACGTGACCTGGTAGCAAGCAAGGTGTCGGTTGGTGTTATTGACAAAAAAACCTTTTTCAACATATAGGCTACAGTGTATTTAATTCCCAGAGTTAAAAAAAAAAAAAAATCTACCAAACTTTTTTTTTTCTCCCCAACACCAGGGGGTCCTGCAGTACCCCACTCACAGGACCACTGATTGTTGTAGTTCACCCCCTCTCCTCACCGCTACATTTTTTAGGGCCTAACAAAGGCATACATTTTAAAGCTTTGTAGTGTGGTCTCATGCAGCTGTTTGCAGGCCAAGTAATGTGGCCAGCTCCTGCGAGCTGGACACCATGTGGAAAATGTGGCTAATCCTGCCAGGCAGCCCTCCAGTGCTGGAGGGGTCAGTATGGTGCTGTGGGCACTCGTTAACATTATTGACAGGTGGTGCATGAAGCCAGTTGTCCTTGTTAGGCCCCTTAAGGCAACTTTTCAAACTAAACTTTAAGTCCAGAGAGTCAATCTACTTTCCCCCCTACAATGTAATAACTTGCAGAAATGTGACAGACAGGTGAAGGAGGGCGCAGTTTTTAAATTAAAGGGAACACTAACTTGTCAAAATTGTCATCACAGAAAAAATACTGTAGGCTACTTTTAGATAAGTATTTTCTTGCTGGTAATCATATTTAATGTTACCTGTGTAGTGTAGCACCAGTGTTTATTGGTCCCATCTTGTTTTGTTCTTCTTTCTTCATGTTTAGAGATCAGAAACAAACAAAATACAGTCTGAATTAGCATTGCCAAATTATGTGCAGTTTCTTTATAGCACGAAGTAATTCAGTCTTGACACTATGGGGATTGTCATGTAATGTGACAAGTGACCGTTTTCATCATTGAACTATGCACTCCACTTGCATGTGGCTGGTTTTCTCTAATGTATAAGAATCACATTGCTCCATGTAGAAGGTCCCTTGAGAAAAACTTGTCAAATATTCTATTTTAATACTACTGACTCAAACAAGTGGAATGTAGTCAATGCCGAATACAGGGTGTACATTTTCGTTGTAAGGTAGACCATCTTGCGTTCAAGAAGAAATAAATATAGTGAGTTACACTCATGGATACGTGACTAATGTGCACCAAACCCTCCCATTCATTTAACACATAATTTGTTATCATATTTATCATATTACTAAAAACACACCGTGCACCAAATCCATTCATTCATTTAACACATAATTGTGATCTTATTTACTATATTTCTAAAAACACACTGCATTGTGCAAAGTCAAACTGAGTGTGAACAACAACTTTCACCATTGTACAAATTATAAAATGCGCACCAACCTTGAAACTATATGGCAGATTCTCATCACTGCTGTAACTTTTTATTTATTTATTTATTTATTTTTTTAAAAACCTGTCCTGTTCAGCTGTTTGACACGGAGAATGGAAGTCTAAGTGTCCGGATGGTCTGAACAGTTTTAATGTTTTACATTGAGAGTATGACATACACCCATTGTGATCATTTAACATACCTCGTTTATTATGACAAAGCAGCGAACAGGAAGGGGTTATGGGGGAACAGAAGAAAAGAAGAGAAACACAAGAAAAAAAATACATTGAACGCCTACACTAACTATGAATATGTTGGTGCTATCGTCAGCTACATGTATTTCACATGTGGGGGGCCTGTTGACCAGGGAAAGAAGGGGAGGGGGTGGGGGAGCCTATAAGCTAAGTGATTGGGAGGGGTGCAGTGTACACAAATCAGCTCTGTGATTTAGAAACTAGTAATCGTGTGAATCCCTTGTGAGTGTAAGCCCGTCGGCATCCGACCCTACGCTGCCACATCGTCAATCCTGGGACCGCCCACCCGCACACTCCTAATCACATCCAGCCACGCACGAGCCCCACCAAACGCGCAACAGCCACGCAGATGACCGGAGATGCCGCGTGGGCGCCCCCCCAGGGCCATGGCTCCCACCCAGCTAGCCCGGGGTGGGAAGGCGAGCGGGGGTGGGGGAGGGCGCAGCCCAGCCCATCCCTCCTCTCGCAGCCAAGCAAAGGGGCCATCATCAACCCCCCGGGCCACCCGCGCCCCGATCAACCGTTCTTCAGGGATGGGAAGAGGGGACGCACCACCGACCCCACGCCCACCCCCGTCCACCCACCCGGCCCACGAGCCACAGCCGCAGCCCCCCCAACTGGCCCAGCATGCCACGGGACCCCCAGGGCCCACCAAGCCCCTGGCAGGGCAGGGTCCCCCACCGGAGCAGGCGACGCCCAGCCGATACACTGGCGTCCAGCCAGCGACCTGCGACGGAGCGCAGGGCGGATACCCAGGCAGAGAAGAGTGGGAAAGGTAGAAGAAGGAGAACGCAGAGGAGCCGCTGCGAGGAGACGCGAGATCGGAGCCCCGATCTCCCCCCACTCCCGCGGCCGGCAGCCCAGGCAGAGGGGAGGCCATGCCCCGGGAGCCAGGCCATAGAGAGAAAGTGTGGGACCCACCTACCACCCTATTACTGTGGCTGCCAGGTCCCCGGGTGGCAGCCATTACCCAGCACCATGATGGGATTGTGTGCATTAAAATGTAGAGCTCGGCTAGAGGCAGTGGGGCCATTGCATGGAATTTCTACCCGGCCGCCCGTCCCACCACCCTTTGCTGGATCTCCCCCGTTGAGTATGATGCATGTGGTGCGTTAAAAAAGGTGCTGGAATGGCTGGGCCTGCCGTGAGGAGGTAACCGTAACTACCACCCCCAACAGGTCTCATCCATCCCACAACCTTGGTGTGTGATACATTAAAAATAGAGGGGGATCCGGGCCGGGACTGTATGGCCCCGTCCCAACTCTCCCCGGAGGAATGAATGAATATGGAGGGGCCAGGGTGAAAGATATTTACATGGCCAAGTGAGGAGTACGTGAATAAAGAGGCTTGCTCCCGCAGGCGTGGCCCCGTCTGCTGTAACGTAAGTTACTGCTGTAACTTGTTAGAATAAGGCATAGGCCTACATGTGTGTAAATAACCAAAACTGTCTTCACAAGAAAACGTTCAGTGACACTAAATATTTTGGACACATCTGGCTTTATACATAATTGTAAAAATATATTCATTATCAATAGGTTCTTGTGTTTTGGCACTATCTGGAATACTCACAGAACCATCTCACACAAAATCCAATAATTTCTTTATAGACAAGTTTCTGGGGAACTTCTGCTTTAATTCCTTATGTCTGCCTGCAACTTCCGTTTTCAAATTTATTACTATTGATTTCAATGACGTTGGAGTGGCATCACTTACTAAAAACCCTGAAAAAACACGATTTGGAAATAACGCATCCTTCTGCCATTTCGACATGGGAAGACAACATAAACCAGTGGCCGTGGGTGGCCACAAGTAAAATATTATCATATTTTATTGATGCTCTGGCACTGGATGGAAACGCCATCAGGAACCTGAAAAGCTCCGAGGCATTCCAGTACCTGCACAGCCACAAAGTTGATGTGTCCTCATACACGAACACAGGAATTTTGTCTTCATGAAGGCGGATGTAAAACCAAGCCACTGCCTCAATGCTGGCAGACCATCAGCTCGATCCCGAGATCCAACTACGAGCTTTTTAACTGCAGCAACTTTAAGATACACTATCGGAGCTGGAATTACCGAGGACATCGGGAGAAAGCTCGTCTGGAGGACGTAATGTCGGGAGAAAATTTGGCGAGGTTCCGGAGCTCTGCTGTCACATTGTCGTATGCTATTTTTACAATAATTTTATACATTCTGATCTGGTTGACCTGTTTTGCACATGCACCAATCATGTTTTCCAAATGTTTTGTTGCTATCAATATCTGCAATAAAAAGAATGACATACTATTTTTGTTTATGTGTACATGCCTTGTAGTGTTCGTGTCAGCCCTTCCACATTCGGCAAATGTAATATAATATGTAATTTCACCTCATTTTGGTCACTCAAGTGGCCGGCGTATCAATCTATACCTCACCTCAACACAGGCTGACAGGTTATTATAATTTTGTCCAAAAATGATCAACGAAGTGATAAGAACAATCACTCAATGTCATCTGCGTCTCATTTACGTTGCGATAAGTCCATTTTTGGAGATTCCGTGGGTTCCTCTGGCTTGATTTCGCAGTTTTAACTTCATCAACACACTGCTAACTTCAACCGCAACTCATGAGGTTTTTTCTAAACCAGAAGTTCAAGGCAGATATTGTCCAAAATGCCGCTGCCCATAGTTCACTCAGGAAACTTGTATATTGAGCTTATCTTTGCCAGTAATGGGTTGGCTGACTGTTTAAGAGGTAGGTGACTCTGTTATTTTGCCTTTCATTTGGGGGTATAAGGCGCACAAAATTGCAAAACAATACCTCCTACAAGCCAAGGACTGTGGAGGTCTCGGCCTACCATGTTTCTTGCACTATTATTGGGTCGCCAATGTAAGAGTCATGGTGTATTGGCAAATTAATCCTGACTTGGTGTTGTTGGAGAATGTTCCCTCTTGGTTGACAATAGAACATAGTTTAGTCCCAAAAACATCTCTCCGGGCAATACTTTTTTCCTCGCCTAGACCATTTTATCATGCTGCACGCCCAGAAAATCTGGGTGCAGATTCGAAAATTTTGCAATCTCCCTAGCACAGCTGTACATGCTCCAATGTGGCATAATCATGCTTTCGCTTCCTCATTTACGGATCCGGTTTTTAGGAAATGGAGTCAGATGGGCATAGAGTCGATTAAAAATGTGTATATTGACAATAAATTCTGCTCATTTGAACAATTACAAATAAAATATGATTTGCCTAAAGGTCATTTTTTTAGATTTTTACAAGTGAGGAATTATGTCAGACAAAATATCCCAACATTCAACTGTCTCCCTTTGGAAAACGATTTGTTTAAAATCTTAATGGGGCCCCCAGAATCCAAACATTTAATCTCTTCACTAGTAAAAAAAAAATTCGAGTAAATATACTCGTTCCACATCTTTGATTAAAGAAAAATGGGAAGAAGATCTCAATATTACAATCAGGGAGGATATATGGCAGAGAGCGCTGAGTGACATTCAAAAATGTTCTGTTAACTCCAGGCTACAGATAATTCAGTATAAAGTAGTTCTTAGGTTACATTATTCAAAGGCGAGGTTAAACAAAATATTCCCACAAACATCACCCGTATGTGAAAGATGTAAGATAATGGATAGCACATTAGCACATCAATTTTGGCTCTGCCCAAGGATTCGAGATTTCTGGTTTTCAATATTTAAATGGTACTCAAAAGTATTCAAAACACCAATTGATCCTGACCCCATAATTGCTCTGTTTGGTTTCTCTGAAACATTGCAAAAACTGGGACATGATAGGACTTTTGTCATTGCTTACGGCATAATAATAGCCAAAAGGTGTATCTTAAAATCATGGAAGTCTGATGTCCCACCCCACTTTGAAACCTGGCTCAGGGAATTTACAGGAGTGTTACATATAGAAAAACTAAGGTATGAGGTATCAGGCAACCCTCAAACGTTTCTGATTGTATGGCAACCAATTTTAGAACACTTGAATGCAGAGGTTGCGCTAGACATTTTCGTTGTCTGTCATTTTGACTGACAGGGTCATAAAAATCCGGTCATAATCTACTTTTACCAGTCACTGAAATTTTTAAAATGATAATGATGACATATTCAATAGTATTTAGTTTTCATTCATTTTTAATTTTGTAACGCTTGCTTGGCGGCGAAAAATTAAGACACTGAAGTTGTATTTTTCTCCCTCTTTTTACTCTGCTTACCGCCAACAACACCAACAAAACAACTCCACTCCCAAAGAAAAAGAGGCAACCATATAGACCCCAATCACCAATGTCACACAATGATCTTAATTGTGGTTGTCAGCCCAAAATCTTCTAAATATATATTAAATGCATCTTACCAGATATAAAATGACTACTACATAGTCTGTGGTGATCGTTTGGTGCCCCGATTTCTTGTCGAATTACAGCAGTCCATCTCGCTCTCCTCTTCGGGTCTCTCAGAATACGGTAGAACTTCAAGTCTCTCCGTCTATCTTCTCTGTTACTGCAACCGACCGCCACACACGCATTCGCCATTTTGATTATTAATGTTAACGAGCAGAAAAACACGCCGTAATAGGAGGCATGTACGTAGCGGTAATGTGTAAACACGACGAGCTGACGGACAATATGGCTGCTCCAGTGAGGGGGCGGAGTTGTGACGTCATGTGATTGGGGTCTATAGACAAGTTTCCTTTTTTTTTTTTTTTTTTTTTTTTTTTTTTTTTTTTTTAAACCTGTCCTGTTCAGCTGTTTGACACAGAGAATGGAAGTCTAAGTGCCTGGATTCTGAACAGTTTTAATGTTTCACATTGAGAGTCTGACATACTCCCATTGTGATCATTCAAAATACCTTTTTATTATGACAAAGCAGCGAACAGGAAGGGATTATGGGGGGACAGAAGAAAAGAAATACAAGAGAAGAAAGAAAAGAAACACATACACAAACAACAACAAGAAATACATTGAACATCTAAACTAGTTACTAATATGCTGGTGCTATCGTCAGCGAGATGTATTTCCGGTTTACACCATGTGGGGGCCTATTGGCCAGTGAAAGGGGAGAATGGGGGTGGGGGTGTCTATAAGACTATAAACTAAGTGATTGAAAGGGGTAGAGTGTACACAAATCAGTTCTGTGATCTAGAACCCAGTAATCGTGTGAATCTCTTATGAGTGAAAGCCCGTTGGCGACCAACCCTACGCCGCCGCATCGCCAATCCCGGCACCGGAACCCCCAACCCGAGCATGCCCTACCACGTCCAGCAGCACGCAAGCCCCACCGGGCGCGCGACAGCCACGCAGACGGGCGGAGAGACCGCGCGGGCACCAACCCAGGGCCACGGCCCACACCCAGCCAGCCCGGGGAGGGAGGGCGGGCGGGGGGGCGGGGGGATCCACGCGCAGCCCATCCCTCCTCCAACCGCCCAGCAAAGGAGCCACCGTCACCCCCCCCCGGGACCCAGGGTGGTCCCCCGGGCCACCCGCGCGCCCATCAACCGGCCTTCAGGGATGGCAGGAGGGGACGCATCACCAACCCCACGCCTACACCCACCCCCGCCCGCCCACCCGGACCACGAGCCACAGCCCCCCAACCGGCACGGCACGCCACGGGACCCCCAGCGGCCCACCAAGCCCCAGGCAAGGCAGGGTCCCCCGCCGGTGCAGGCGACACCCCGCTGATACACCGGCGCCCAGCCAGCGACCCGCGACGGAGCGCAGGGCGGACGCCCAGCCAGAGAAGAGAGGGGAAGGCGGAGGCAGGAGAACGCCCAGGGACTGCCATGGGGCGACGCAAGATCGGAGACCCGACCCCCCAACCCACTCCCGCGGCCGGCAGCCGAGGCAGAGGGGAGGCCACACCCCGGGAGCCACGCCATATAGAAAAAGTGTGGGACCCACCTACCACCCTATTACTGTGGCTGCCAGGTTCCCGACTGGCAGCCATCACCCAGCACCGTGATGGGGGTGTGAGGGGAGGGTAGTGCAATGTATGCATTAAAATAGGAGAGCTTGGCTATAGACAAGTTTCCTGAGCGAAATATGGGCGCCGCCATCTAGGAAAATGTCTGCTTCGCACTTCCGGTCCGGTTGAGAAGCAGTGTATTAGCAGTGTATTGACGACGATAAAACTACGAAATCAAGCCAGAGCAACCCATGGAATCTTCAAAAATTGATTCAGCACGACCTAGATGACACGTAGATGAGATTGGATAGCAGTTCGTGTCACTTCGTTGATCATTCGTGGACAAAATTATCAACAACGGTCAGCCTGTGTTAACGTGAGGAATGGATTGATACTACGGCCATTAGTGACCAAAATGTGGTGAAATTACAAGTTATATTACATTTGCCGACTGCAGAAGGGCTGACATGGATTGTTTTGTTACAAGGAAATGCTACAAGGTTATGTACATATGATGTTAACACAGATAGTATGTCATTCTTTTTTTTTTATTGCAGGCATTGATCGCAATAAAACATTTAGACATGATTCCATTTCTTGTTTTTTTTAAAACGATTGGTGCACTCCAAAACAGGTCAATAAATCACATTTATAAAAGTATTGCAAAAATAGCATACGAGAATGTGATAGCAGACCGCAGAGCTCCGGAGCCTCGTGAACAAATAGCGACATCACGGAGGCCCTTGGCGGCATTTAGATGTGCTTTTTTCCCGTCCTCGGTAATTCCAGCTCCAATAGCATATATTTAAAGATGCTGCCGTTCACAAGTTCGTAGTTGGATCTCGGCGATCTCGGCGAACCACAGTCTGTCACAATTCCTGCCTCTCTCTCGGCCTCTCCCGGGAGTCGAGCTGTCATCATCATTGTGGAACGCAAACGATATATGTTCGATATATGTCCATCAACGTACAAGTCAAGTTGTCTTCCCTTTTATAACAGCGTTTCCCAGCTGTAAACAAACGAATAAAAACTTGTAACACTTGGATTTATGCGGTGCGTTCAAACACGATTAGCAACAGGCGGATAGCAGCAGTAGCAGAAGCTAGTTGTTGTAAAAACAATTAAACTTCGTAATTACAATCATCATCGTAATATCAATAGCAAAGGCAACAAGTCGTTTCATGCGCCAGATTTTAGGTTTCTTATTTTTAGAGCACATTACCTTCCATAACAGCGGGGGCATGACTGCAGGAGCTGTCAGTTTTGTACATCTCCTTCCGTCCCTCCTGTATGACGAGTACGAGCACCCATGGTTTGGAAATCGACATGGTACGAAGCATGGAGGCCTTGGCTTGGTTCTCCACCCGCCTACATCAAAATAACATTCCCGGGATCTTGTATAAAGACCTTCCAACTTCGATTCCACCGCCATTGACTTCAATGGTAAACAGGCGGAAACGGAAGGGGAAGGAAGACATAAGGAAGTAAACCGGTACCTCGAAAATTTGTCTATACACAGGCGGCAATCTAGTCCACCAATTGGATCACGCGCTGGCACACCGGGTGCACCAATAAGAACCTCGCGTTGATGTGTCAATCACGGTGCTGCCGCCAGACCCCGGTGACGCTACAATATTCTGACAGAATAGCCAACGACGTCATGCATTAAGAGAGACAATAGCTAATTAATATGCCACCCTGTGGTCTGGGGTGTGAATTGCAACCTGTCAAAATGACGGGCGGACTTCAGTTTTTTCCGTCACCGTTTTAAAAAAACGGTCAACGACGGAAAATATCCGGTTAACGCGACCCCTGCTTGAATGTATAGTAGACCCCTACTCCTCTCCTCCTGTCATCACTTGATGTATACGTGGACTTTGGTTAAAACAAAAAAGAAAAGAAAATGTGATGAGTACTTCAAGGTGTTTGTGTTTTTGTGTATATGTATTGCAATTTGTGTAGCACATATTTTTGGGGAAATGTACTCGTGTAGAGTATACAGTTGTATAGCTTGACATACATTTCTTCATGCGGAGAATTTTTTTTTTTTTGGGGGGGTTGTTTTATATTTATGTATGTGTGTATCTCGTCTCCTGTATGTCAAGGTGACAGTAGAAAATGCCAACATCTGATAGAAATTGATAGTCACTGTTTGTTGTTCATTGAAAACGTTTGTAAATAAACATGGTAAAAAAAAAAAAAAAAAAAAAAAGATAGGGTGCGCATTTACTGGTTGCGAGCCAATTGCAGTCAACAAACTGCTACATTTTACATTCAAATTATAGATCTATGTTTCTATTCAGCTCTTACCTCACAAGTGAATCACTGAAGGGCATTTGCGGGTACTCATTTTATGAAGCTAAATATATTGTGGAAAGAAAATTAATATCATCAATGATAAATTCCAAGCCCATCCCGTTGACATTGCATATGTCTACACTCCGACAAGTTTAGGGGGCTTCTTGCAGCTGTTATTATGTCCAGGTGAAAGTGTGGATAGTGGGAGGCAAAGAAAGACAGAAGCGTCCCGGTAGATGACTCGTTTTTCTGTTGGCTTGTCCTCATCTACAGATGATCAAATTTGGGGGCTTGGATTTACTCTCTAAATACACATCCAGATGTTTATTTGCGGTTTTCTTTTGGCAGACAACCTCGAACAGATTGTGCCTCCTCAGTGCTGACGCATGACTGCTGACATGGTGACAGATGGGATTCTGGATGCCCAACACTCCTCCCATGGTGGCGTCTGATAATGGAAGTTCACTTTAAGGTACAATTGGTGTTCAGTGGGATTTACTGTACAGTATATTCATTCATTATTTTCCATTGATGACGCAAATAGCCTTGCCTGTGAACACGCGCTATTTAGATGACAGGGCGTTTTCGTGCCAAGGCATCTGTGATGAGCTGGAACAAAAATGTGTTGACAGTAGGAATCTTGAGAGACCTGAGATCTCACCTGTGTCAGCTATCTTCTATCAGAGACGTCAATTCAGAAACAAAGTTGAAGGCGAGGGAAAAAGTATTTCCTTGGGTAGAGTATAAATCAGACAACACAATGTATTGATGATTTCTCAAAGGAAGTATCGTTTGCCATCTTAATTTTGAATTCAAAAGAAATTGTGTTGACTTTGATATTCTTTGTGCATGTTCAAAACGCACTGAACAATGGAGTCTGCATTACAGTACCGTACAGCGGATGATTCTATCTTAATGACAGGCGCTCGAATAAATGGTACATAAAGCGCTCCATAGTCAACATTATTTTGCAGTAGCCTGTGCCGGCTTTTTAAAAAAATTTTTTTGTTGATCTTCTTTTTTTTCCCCCTGAAATCTTGTATACCCTGAGTGCCAAATAGATGAGTGGCTAGAGTGTATTTCTCAGTGGTTTGAGGTTTGGGGTTCAACTCTCGACTTCCTATATGGAGTTTGCATGTTCTCCAGTTACTTTTGTGGGATTTTGCTGGTTATGTGCATAAGAGTACTCTACATTGTTGATTTGTCTGAATGTTATTGTGAGTGGTTGTTTGTCGATACTGTATGTGCCTTGCAATTAGCTGGCAACAAGTACTGAGAAACAGATGGACAAACGAAATCAAATGATATTTGTTCAGTCTTGGCGGATGTCCCGATTCTATTGAATGAGCCCAGTGAATTCTGGTTATAAACGGTAAGAACAGCAAACTGCCTATACCATGGTGTTCAAATACTTTTCAACAGTATTATTTCATATGGAGTTATAAAGTTGTGTCTAAATACAATTTAATATTGTGGACAAATATATTTACATGGTATTCCAATTTAAAAAAAAAAAAAAAAAAAACACCAATGCATACCATGGATGCGACTTAGTGAATTATTTAATGATAATTGTTTTCATTATTTTAATTATATTAGTTAACACCTGAAAATTCAGTAGCTTGAGAAATTTTATTATTCTTCAAGCACCTGCTATAACATTTTTTAAAGAATAGAAAAATAAGCTGGAAATACAGGTATTAAGATCAGGCCAATTTCCATGTATTGATCAATCTTCAGTTTCCACCTGAGCTTCCCGGTGCACAGTAGCCTTTTAAATGGTCCATATCAATTAAAAGCATTGCAGTTCAAGCATTGCCTGGCGCTTCAATACTTCGCAGTATGGGAATTGTGGCATTTGCTGTGTGGTAAGATGGGTGTCAGTAAAAGCAGCACCACACATGGAGGCTTTAAACCAACATGCTGAGATCAGGGGCCAGCCACCAGCAAGCTGTCATGCAAGCAAACAGGTGTTCGGTGCTTTAGTCACTCTCCAAAATTTTATGAGATTGTAACTTCTATAATTAAGATCATGTACTGTTTTTGCCCTAAGACTGGATGGATGAGTTGCAGCTGCAGCAATGTCGATTTGCTGTGTCTAATTTGAAAATGATTTCAAATAATTCCAACTACAGCATTCACAACAGCTACAACGTTTAACACGGTTGTGTGACAACCTGTGTGTAATTTTTGCAATCTTTTATTGTTGTTTCATTATACAACAATAAAAATTCAAAATAGTTTTAAATAGTAAAATTCAAAATACACTTCACTACTCACTAAAAATGATTTACAATCTAAAGTTGGCGACAAATGTTTTAAAAGTAACCACTTTATGGGTCTTTGCCTTTCTTTTTTGACATGACAAAGAAAAACGTTATCTACAACCCTGCCAAGTTTGAATTAATAAAAACACTGCTAAGAATATATAATAAGGATTGAAAATCATGAAAAGTGAGGCTGACCTGTCAGAAGTCAGACGCTGTAGACGTGTCTGCTAACCACTTCCAGCCCAAATACCATAATGTCAATCAACTACCTCTTCTTGTTCCGTTGTGGAAATTGGATGTTACTTTGTCTACCTTGTTCCCTATGCCTACTCAACTCAAACTCAATCTACTATGGCAGCAAACATTAACTACTGTCCCATTCCAACATTCCTACTACTGTACCCAAGGAACAGTAGTAGGAATACTGATATTATTGTACTGCCGCAGTCTAACTGAGTACTTTTGAGACCAAAACAAGATGATTATTCATCTCTTTGGGGGAAAAATAATGTTTTCCCTTTTCAAAATGAATTCAATATGTATAGGTTTTTAGAATTATTTGCAGTTATCAGTCCACATGTGCTTAGGTTGATTGGCACAAACAAATTTCTGTCTGGCTCGATCGGATTAGTTTTCAAATGTTGTGGCCACTGCTGACTTGTCGGGCTTCAGCGATCAGCCAAAGGTCAGTTTGTGACGCTTTTAAAATGCCGCCCAAGCCTTTGTCGGCAGTAAATGAGGCTTCTACAAATAGAACAAGTCGAAGCTGACATTTTGTCACTGGATGAGACTAACACTTAGCATTTTGTGCTATTTGAAATGAAAGTTCCTTATTTCAACTGTGGCTGCCCAAGAGACACTTGCAAAAAACCTGAAGAGACTTCAAAATTATAATTCAACCGTCCTGGTAGGCAAGATGGCATTGTAAATTGCAATAATACTAATAATAGTGTTCTTGCTTTGTGGGATGCTGTTCACAACAGTCAGTCACGACAGTGAGGGATATGCTACTATTTTTTTTATAAAGCGAGCTCTTGTCTAATCTTGTATCTGTTTCTGTCGTGTCCTGGTTGTATTGTATATACACTGTACTCTGTGTCTTATCTATTATATCCGGGGTCGGCAACCCTGCCTTAGCTCTGTTGCTACGTTACATCAATATTTAAATTCCGCTCAGCTCAACACAACACTTGCTACTGTATCAAAGGGTCACCCTCTCCAGTCATAATTTAATGATTTACAGTCTATTTCATCTGATTTTTGATTTTTTTGGTTTGTTCGGGAAGAGCCGGAATGATAATAACATAAAACGTAATTAAAAAAAAAAAAAAAAAGAAAATGGAAAAAAGAAAAACTGTAAGGTTTTATGAGAGTAATGGCGAACATCCCATCTAAATATGAAATTTTGGAGACTTTTTTTTTTTTTACAGAGTCATCCTCGATTTAAGCACAAAACAATTATCCGTACATGTCCAAAAGACAATGAAATGTACATAGTGAGATATTAAGATATCTCCCCACTAATCAGTATCATGCATATTGGTTTTGAGGACCAGGATGATAAAGTTAATTATCCTGTGTGTACAAATTGCCAGAGATTAGGTAATGCCATATGTTTATCATCACTATCCTGGAAGTGAAGTAGGGATAGACTATGAATTGATATAAAAATTAATGAAAAAGAGTCGTTATTATGTGAGCTCCTTGAGTAGATTGATGAAATTTTCTAGTAAAGTCATATTCACTTCAGACCTCACTAGTTTAAACATCATCCATCTCACTTAGACACGGAACATAAAGACGTCACCTTTATTACTAGGCCTAGCACAAGAATGCTGAATTATTTATTCTGTTCAGCTCTGGCACAGCAAAGATCTGAAGCATATATACTATTGTAATTATTATATATACAGTACTGTATTATATTTTAGCTTTGACGATTCTGCTATATAGCGGAGGGATGATACAAATAAACATCTTTTGCAATCGCATTAACTTAATTTTACATCCTGGTTGTTCTGTGAGAAAGGAGTTACTGTAATCAACAACCATTTCTTCATCTGCTCATTTGAAATCATCCTAACTTGATATTTTAACTAGATATTTAATTTGCCAAATGAATTTGAATATCATAAGGCAGGAAAGACATTTAATGTTCCGGTAGATGCTGGAACTTGTCAGGAAAGATGCAATTGATGGTAAATTGATAGTCGGTAAATCAGTTTTAATAAAATGTTTGTTGATTACTGTGTTTTCACAAATAGTGCCTGTCTGCTAAAGCCAAGGAAATTGTCTCCTCTTTTTCATCAGACAAAAATATAACGGTAACATTTCACGAGCATAAATGTTTGTGCACTTTACCATAAAACTTTCCCAGAAGGTGGATTCTGACCACATTTTAGGCCAGTTGCCTGTGCAGGGTTGATGATCAACTTATGTTTAATGTAGGAGTGTAATGGTACACTGAAATGACATCTGGTTCGCTTTTTGAAGTACTTTGTTCGGTTCATTTTCAGTACAAAAAAGGCAGGAAAAAAATACTTAAAATACTTTTGTTTTTAAAATTGTACACAATAGAACTTGTGTTCATAAAATTAAAATATATATAAAACAATTGTTACAATTTTAAAATCTTAAAATTATAGATAAAAAAAAAAAAACAGCTTAGAATTCTGAGCAGGATCAACGTTAACTTGGCAAATGTACGTTTTTTTGCTAGAGAGATTAACGTATCCACATTTTCTGCAGAAAGCACATATCTGGTTGGAATGACGATACAGGTAGTACCCTGGTTACGAACGAGTTACGTCCCTATGCTGGCGATGTAACCCGAATTTCCGCCTAAACCGGAATTAACCCTTTAAGTAACCCATAAATACCCTGTAAATCTCAAAATAACTATCCAAAAACATGTAATATACGTCATTGTACTGTCCTCACGAAGACATTGGATCTAAGCCCTTGCTAGATAGCGTGCTAAACTGTCATTTTTTCCCCCCTCTCTCTCACACGGCTGTGCGACTTCAATGTAGGAGCAAATGTTTTCTTCCTCGTGTATGCACGTGCGCGCTGCTTCGTTTGCCTTCTTCTTCGATTGTACATGCGCTCCTACTTGTGTGTGGAAGTAATAACTGCTCTACGCTTGCTGTGCCAAAATGAAAGCATACATCACAAAACAAAAGTCAACATTGTCATCAAATACACACTTCGCCTAAGGGCAGAACAGTCAGTCATATTAATAAAATAAGTAAAATAAGCAAATAAGAGCAGTGTTGGGAATAACGCCGTTATAAATAACGCCGTTACATAACGGCGTTATTTTTTCAGTAACGGGGTAATCTAACTAATTATTTTTTCTGCCATTACAATGCGCCGTTACCGTTACTGATGGTCAAAAGCGGTAGTTACCCACTTTGAATAAACTGAAGAAACTACCAGCTGTATCGAGTCTACTCTGCTCTGTTTATTTGTCATCCAAGACTTGGGGTGCGTTTAGGTTCATGGCAATGAAAATAGTAAACACACATAGCCTACCTTTGCAAGAACGATGGAGTTGCCGTTTGATATGGTCATAATGTGCAGGTCCTGCAAAACTGCTCGTAGCTTTGTAGCGATTTGTAATTTCGGAATCTCTTAGTAACATACACCAAATAATAAATACAGCAGAATGTCCATTTCGCGTAATTGTGGAAGCCCGTCGACATCTTTACTCCATTTGTCTTCTGCTTGCTCGTAAGGGACAACATTGTTCACATCCTTAATTTTGATCACATATATGTTCTTCGCCTTAGTAACGAGTTTGTCTCTTTATCGCACTCCAAGTTAAAGTTCAATGTCCCGCGAGCAAGACCAGCTTCCAATATGGCTGCGTTGTTGTCAAATCTCACGTGATCCCCCATTCTGTGACGTAAACGCTCGAGCCTAATAGCGCACGTACTTCATAGCCGGTGTTTTCACACACAAACCGGAACAGTGCGTGCACAAACACACACACGCAAAACAGATGCAGAGGGATATGATGGCAGAGCATTCAAAGGAAAATTTGTCCCTTACGAGGTGGAAATCTAAACACTATTTCAAGTTGGTCGAAATTAAAGGAAAGAACGTGTATGTAAAGTGTAATTTATGTCCCGGGGCAAAGGTTTTGTCGACATCTGTGGTAAGCATTTCAAATCTGTTTATTTTTGTTGCACTTCAAGTGTAGGATAAATCTGTTGCTGCTGAGGTGCAATAAATATTACAAGGTTCTATAACACAACTACCTGTCTGTTCTTTTCTATTCAACTGACTCGAATACTGCTCAGAAAATTTCAAATTCTTTGACATGCAACAACTTATTTTTAAAGTAACGGAAATAGTTACTTTCCCTGGTAACTAGTTACTTTTACTATAGAGTAATTCAGTTACTAACTTACTTTTTGGAAGAAATAGTGAGTAACTATAACTCATTACTTTTTTAAAGTAACGTGCCCAGCACTGACTGTTAGGTACAATAAGGTACTGTTCATGTGATTACCAAAAAAAACAAAAAAAACAAACAGACAAACAAAAAAAAACTGGAGACAAAATGGTGGACGAGCTTCTACTAATTATACTTGTAAGACACCAGATTGGTAAAAAAGGAGTCGTCTTGTTTTGTTGGAATTTAAATCCTGCACCCACTGCGACCCTATGTAGTTTGGAGACTCCTGGTTTAACATATTTGTGCATCATTTGTCGACATAACTATGGATTTATACACTTGCCTTTGTCCATCAGTAAGTTTAACTAGGAAGCAAAAAAGTATTCAACAGCGCCGGTACCGGCGATAGCGTCTCTAGCCGGCCGACCTACTGTTACAGACCCATTGTGTTATTCCCCCATTTCCACGATCGAGTGTAGGCCTATTTTTGTTTGTATTTAACAAACCCTTGAACGCATCCCTCTGTTGTTTTCAGGTTTGGGGTAGGCCTACAACCTTGTTTCCACAGTTGCGGACACTAACATCAGCAACAAAAAACCCACACACATTTCCAAAGATGGACTATGCACTCTCTTCCTTGGCTCTACGATCCAGTAGCAATTTAATTCCGTTATGTTTAGCTATTTCCAGCTTGCTATGTTGATAATTGCGATGTTTGTTTACTACTTTTTGTCATACTGCGAAGAAAGAGGAAGTGACGATCGGCCGGCCATGATATTTATGTCGTCAGTCATCGTGCTGTGACCCGGGAATTTAACGTGTGCTTTCACACACACCGCTTCCCGGGAAAGTCCTGGACATTATTCGAAAACGCGACTCGGTAAATGTCCGCATCATCTCTGTGTTAGTCAACCTGAAAAATTGCTTTCACATATAAGGGCTGCCTTTTTAAATCCCAGGATTTAAACGGTATTTAGTTGTATGTGAACGGGGCTGATATCATATGTAAAATGCAAGAGACAAGAAACAGGACTTGAAAGTTACGATTCAATGAACACAAATGAAGCCCAGCTGGTGGGAAAAGTAATCAAACCTCACCTACAGAAAACTGAATAGCAACATCTTGACATCTGTACTTCCATTGAATTTTCTGTACTCCTTTTCCTCATTAGCTTTGGTTATATTAGATTTATTTTAGCCGTCTGGATGGAAGCCCCACACCCTGGCTGGATATACCCTGAACTGGTTGCCAGCCAATAACAGACACCTTGATTTACTACTCAGTTTTAAAAGCAAACATCCAGAGAAATATCTGTGGCTCAGTCAGCCTTTTTCTTCTTTTCATGTGCCTCTTAGGATGATGGATGCCTGCTGAGGGCCCCCCTGACCTCTCATTGATAGATTGACGCACTTCACAGTGCAATAATCCAGTGTTTCAATGCGCATACATGGTCCCAACACAATTTGTCATTGACAGGGTTCACATTCAATCCTACCCCACCCCCCCAACCCCCCAGCTGCGTTAATTGTTTACTTTCTGAATTGATAGGCTCACAATCCCTTAGGATCGCAATAACAAGTGATGGTTTATAGCCATCTTACTAGCGCCACCACAAATTATTACCGGTACCTACTGAGTTGAAGTATCACAAGGTATACTTTGGATATGAAATCTGGGTTGTTTTGTGTCTTAAGAGGCATATTTTCCAGAAAATTTGAGTTGGGCAAATTAATTTTTGTGTACTCAACTACTGGCACTATAAGAGGGAGAGTTATTTGAGGTTGGTTACCCTCCGTCTTGGGTTCTCTGCTTTTTCTCCTTTCAAATAGTTAATTGCTGTGTGCCATAGGAACCCCCCCATAAATAATGCCGTTGGTATTTTCAATATTCAGGCACGCTAAGTGTCGTGTTGATGCTTTACCAGCCTCACCTATCAACAACTTGCTTTGCGTAAGGTTTCATTGTGGCCAAAGTAGTTTTGACAGACATCCTGTTGTTTATGCTGCACCAGGTGAAACAGTCAACTTGCCAACTTTGATACATGAAGAAAATGTAATCCAACATCCAGACAAGAAGCCAGTTAATTTGAAGTGACATCTGACACAAGTGGGTTCAAAACAATATTTTAGCCAGAGAGTAGAATTGTGTTGAAAAGTAGAAACAACGCAGTACTATGAGGGCTTGTTCTTCCTGACAAGGCCAAATCATCTTTGTATACTCGTCAGCTTCTGTTAGTGTCCAGAATTTGTTTGGATCATAAGAGGCGCTGCTGTAGGCAACATGTTATTTCTTTCTTCATTTTTTACTTGCAGCTGGTTGGGTGAAGCTAAAGCCCTGACTGTGGGTGAATCATTTGATTCACTTATTCCATCACATGACTTGGCTTTTACCAGGAGTTATTTTCTTTTGAGACTTGTTTCTTCCTATAAAGTGTGATTATCATCATTTCTCTTAATTGAGTTGAAAGATCGGAATTATTTTAATTGATAAGATTTGGTAAAAACTGGGTATTGCCCAAATTTCAACTGATTCGTTTGAATGTGATGTGGTACAATGAAACATTAAACAAGAGTTATTTTATTTTGAGAAACATTACAAGTAGAGTTGCACCAAAAATTTGAGACACTTGACTGAGACATTTGTGGTTTGGGTCTAAAACTAAGATGATTAAATGCTTTTAAATCTCTGTAGATATACATTGATCCCTTGCTATATCAGGCTGCACACTTCAGTCCATCGCGGATTTTTTTCAATTTGAAAAAAAAAATAAAATACAGTGTTTTATTTAAAAAGTATTATAGTACTTGTCCACAGCTTTTTTTCCCCTGACCCTCATTACGCTCTCTGTTGTGTGATAACACGTGATCACTTTGCATGCCAAGAAGCTATCGCTATTGGCCTGCTCCAGACCAATGAGAGCGGGGCAGTAGCCGCTCTTAACCAATGCCAGGGCAGCTTTTTCATATGTAGGAAAAAAAACTACGAGAGCAAAATGTCGGAGTTCTGGAAATATTTCAGTTTATAATCTCCGTCGAGTACAATGGCTGCATGCATGCAACATTTGCGGCCTGAAAGTTTCGAGAGGTGGAGTTAAATCGGTCAGTTTCAATACCTCGAACCTGATAAAACATTTGAAGATGAAACATGTGAACAAACACAAAGAGTTAGAGGCTGCAACAGCAGGACTGCTATCCAGAAGAAAGGAGCTGGACCGGAGCAACAATCCCTGGTCAGTTCAGTTTGTCTACTTCACTTTATTGTCTTTTACTGAAAGAAATGCTCCAGTAATTTGAGACCTGTTTCAAAAGTAGGGTTGCCACCTTTCAGAAATAGAAATAAGGGATGCTCCCCTCGCACCTAAAGCCGTACAGGCAAAAAGGGACATTCCCAAAACTCTTAAAATGCATAGAAATGTATCATTTATACGTATATATTCCGTATTGGTTCAATACCGAACGCGACTGATAATCCCCATTTCGGAACGATTCCTTATTTCAAAGGATGGGTGTCAAGCCTATTCAAAACTGCTTTAGAAGTAAGCAAAGTAAGCTAAGCTAAGTGGCTAAGTGTGTGTTGCTGCAGGTGCACATAGAGGGAGGCTAATAGAGAGACAGGATGCTTTAGTCAATTATTATGACTTATAATTACATGAAAGTTGCACTGTTTGGCCTTTGAGAGCCAAAATTCAAGAGTATAATAAAGTTTATTCATTATTCGTTCATTGTATTTTTACTTTCTTACTCTTGGTCTAGTATTTTACATATCTTAATTTCACGAATTTAGCACTATTTGAGAACCAACGGTTCATTTAACTATTGTCACCCATACTAGGTATGCAATAAAAAGTTGTACTGGATTCACTTGTATATATGTATATATACATTTTAAACAAAGTGATATCTATGGTATCGGCCGATACTGCAAAGCCAGGTATCGTATTGGGGCCAAAAAATGGTATCGGTGCAACACTAATTATAGTCTTGTACCTTATGTATGAAAATTAACTTTTTCATTGATGGTGCACCCTATAATTCGAACCGTATAGTCCGAAAAATATGTTAGTCTATGTAACCTAGTGCAATTTTCCGTAAATTACAACATATGCCGTATACTGCTTGGCAAACTTTACAATTTTAACTAATAGTAGCATATCCTCGCAAAAAAGTAAAATGAAAGAATACAGTATATTGTAGTTGTTTAAATCCATAAATTTCTTAATTTTAAAAGGATTCCCTCATCTATTTTCTTTTCCTACAAGGTTGCATTAAAATGTTTCATGTTGTATGACAATGAAAGGCCAGCACTGTGAAACTGTGAAATATGTTGTAACATCAGTGGCAAACAGGGAAGAAAACAATCATCTCCTGCCCGCATGTTCTGGCAACCCAGTTCCATTTTCATGATTGGCATGCAGATGGATCTTAATGTCCCTTGTTTCCGTTGCACTGACACTTCCATAATGTGTTACTAAGAGCTGGTGACCGTTCCACAAATGTGTGTGACATGATGCAGGATCAAGCCCCCTGTAAGTTAATGCGCACAGACGGCTACCATGATGGCACCTCATACTAACCTCCCTATTTCCCTCCCAACCCTTTAAATGTGGACACTGCATGGAGCTCTCCATCACTGTGAGTGAGTGTGGCCAGGTCCCGAGCAGACACCGTGAAATGGGTACGCCTCTGGATCAGGGAGCAGACCACTCAGCCCTCACTGCCCAGAGCTGCTCCATTTACCACGGCCCATTAGCATGATGACGCTCCGTGCGTTCGCCATTCATTCGTCCCTCGGCGCAGGGGGTGTCTGACCACGCTTACGTTCAAGGTTCTCCGCTCTGATGGTTCGCCAGTGCTAATGGCCTTGGGCGCTGCGGGCTGGTAATGACTATGAGCCACGCAAGACATGACGGATTGATAGTTCTGATTAGATGTGCCGTCTCAGGGAATGTGATGCTTTGGATTATTGATTTGTTTTGAGTACAATATTAATCTTGACACCAACACATATTGCTACTTAAAGGATCTTGTGCATAGGCTTTTGTTTTCTTTCCTTTGCTTTTAATTGACAGGCCACATCACTTATATTAAAAAATATTATTGCAATAGTATCATGAGGTTGCTTAATCGATAAAGTAACCTTTTCACAATCACAGCATTAACGCCTGTGAAACATCGTGCATTGTACGCACGCACAGTACATGCATTGCGTGGGTGTATGCCATGATGTAAAGGTCACCATAGCTGTCGTCCCAGTGATTTATTACCCTGCCAGGGGGGCTCCAGTAACCGCCGGCGTCCAACTCTGCGGCCACAGAAGTCACGCCACGAAGCCACATCGCATCAACGAGTAACACTGCTGCCCTGCTTTGCTTCACTGATGTTAGCTGACACATGACTTTGTCTTTGAGACTCGTTGTTGGAAAACTTGCAGGTCAAGTACTGCAACAAACGGGTCATGCAAAAATAGATTAAAACCCATGATGGGAAAGTGATGGTGTGTTTTGGAACCGAGTTGGTAAGTGTGGAACCACCTAATTTTGAGGTTTCTTATGTGTCGATTCAACAAACCTTGGCCCCAACAATGAAGCACAAGTAGTATGATATATACACTGTATATACAGTACATACATAAATACATACAGTAAAAATATTTTTAACGAAACAAAATTTATATATTTATCAAAAAAATTTTTGTGGTTTGATTACTTTTGTTACTTTGTCTTTCCTAAGTTGTTTAAAAAACAATTCACGGTAGTTGACTATTAAAATTATTTTTTCTTTTTTATTTTAAAACGATTATCAAATCAGAATTATATACAGTGGTACCTCTACTTACAAATTCTGTATCTCTACATAAGGAATTTTCAGGATAAGACACGCCTCAACGGGAAAATATTGTGTCATGTTACGAAAGAAATTTCAGGATGCAAAAGGCAAAATTGCAGTATGGGCTGCTACTCGAAACTCCCAGATTTACTGAACATAAAATACGTACGTATATCTGCTTTGCCAATGGCTAGTGCTTAACATCTTCCTGCCATCCATTGGCTAAGAGCAGGGGTGCCCAAACTAGTCCACATAGGTCTGCAATGGGTGTGGGTATTTGTTCAAACCCATCATGAGGGCAGCCTTTCACTAATCGGGTGTCTTACAAGTGTAATAACTTGATTGCAGTCAGGTGCTGCTTGTTTTAGCAAGAAGTTAACTGGATAAACTGTCTGCGCTCAATTGGTTGGAACAAACCACACAGCGGCCCTTGAGGACCAGTTTGCACACACTTGGCTAAGCGGGACCTCTACTGTATATGTATGTGTGTATCCCGGTGTCCTCTTCATTGGCTCCTCGTCTTCAGACAGCTTATATCATTTCACATGTTATTTTGGTGTTTTGGAGAGACACTGATGGCTTGGTAAACTTTTTAGCATGTTCTTTATGCTATACGTAATAGTTATGTTACGTTAACATACCGACCACGTTCGCATTACGTTGTTCATGCATCATGTAACATTATCATACCGGACACTTATTCAGCATGTTGTTCTTTATTGTATTTTTGAATTGCCTTTCAAGATGACATATCTGTTCTATGTGTTGGATTTTATCAAGTAAATTTTTCCCAAAAATGCGACTTATACTTCGGTGCGACTTGTAATGGTTTTTTTCCCCCCTCTTCATTGCACATTTTTGGGCTGGTGTGACTTATACTCAGGTGCGACTTATAGCCCCAAAAATACAGTACATGGAAAGCGCGTCTCTACTTATGGAATTTTCAGTTTACGAAACTACTTCCAGAACCAATTAATTTCATAAGCAGAGGTACTGTATTTACCACTGTATTCATACGACTTAGTTTCCACTATACAAAGTTTTGTACGATTTGACATTGTCTTTTTGAGACTTTTAATAGTATATCCATGAGTGTCTGTGTCCGAAAAGTATTATGTTTCATCATCGAGCGTTTAAGCACTAATACTATATTGATATAGTATGACCTTAACTGACTGAAGATGGTGTATTAATGCTGTGATGTTTCCCCCAGACATAAGCCTCATAATGTCCATAGTTTTATTAGATTGGGTAACTTTTTAATTCCGAGCATACTTGGTCTGCTTAGGGCCATTCTGGATTCCTTCAGTTCCCCTGTGTCCTTCTCACTGCTCCATTCGCAGAGCTGCTCGAGCCTCGGGGCCGGAATAACTCTCTGGTGACAACTCGCAGAGACATCTTCGTAATTTAAGGTGCAATTCCCCTTTTCCTAGGAGCTTTATAAAAATCTATATTGTGGTCATAAACAATACTAGCTTTCCAGTGAGGCTTCAGATTCTCCTTTTTATGTATGCAGAGAGTTATGATTGAGGCAAGCGCTCGTTCCTGAAAGGCCAAGCAGCAATCAAATGGAACCAGGACACTGTCCATGGCCCTTCAAATGTTGCTAAACTTTACCTGACCTTTTGCGGGGCGTCACATTTTCACTAGGGTGTCAATATTTGATCATTTATATTATACAATGCATCACTTTAGTTGAAACCACATGATTCATGAAAGAAATTGCTCAAATGTTTTGGGGCCCAGACAAATACAATACATTAATTGTAGGCTTTAAAAAAACAAATAATAGAAGATGCCATTCTTGATTTCTTCGTCGTCACTTATACGGTAGTTTAGTGATTCACTCAATGATTGTGTATGTGGAATTGAGGCTGGTTGTCTGCCTATACAGTGCTGCTCAAAAGTTTGTGAACCCCCTCAACATTTTGGAATTTTCTATTATTTCAACCTGATTTCCTAATCAATCAATTCAGTAGTTTTTTTTTTGTTTTTTTAACAGTTGTGTTGTCGAGACTAAATTAAAAAGAGTTTTCATCAACTGATGTAGGTGCAAAATTGAACTGTTTGGTCACAACCAAAACCGCCATGTCTGGCGAAAAGTCAACACTGCATACCACCAAAAGAACCTTCTCCCAACAGTGAAGCATGGAGGTGGGAATGTCAAGATCTGGGCTTGCTTTTCATCCTCAGGACCTGGACAACTCCACATAGTCCAGGGAATCATGAATTCTGAGGAATATTGTCAAATCCTAGAACATAACCTGACGCCATCTGTTTTGAAGTTAAAGCTTGGCAGAAGGTGGATCATGCAACATGATAATGATCCAAAGCATTCCAGCAATACAACCAAGGAATGGCTGAAAAAGAAGAAGATTCGTGTTCTGGACTGGCCCAGTCAAAGTCCTGACCTAAATCCCATTGAAATGCTGTGGCGGGACCTGAAGCGAGCAGTTCATGCCAGACGCCCATCAAACCTCTCTCAACTGACTGCGTTCTGCAAGGAAGAATGGGCAAAAATCCCCCAAAGTAGATGTGAGAGGCTGATTAGTCACTACAGAAACCGTTTGGTTGAGGTAATCTCTGCAAAAGGAGGCGCAATATCCTATTAACTGAAGGGGTTCACATACTTTTGCACACATGATATCTGAGTTTTTCTTAAATCAACCACTTTTGTTAAATAAAGAATGACAATATAACTATTTCTTTTGTTTCAGTCCATTATTTGGAATGTCAGTATTGTGGATTTGGGTATAACTTAACATTTAATAAGGTTATTTTAGTTTTTTTTACAAAAAAATCTGACCATTGCTGTGGGGTTCACAAACTTTCGAGCAGCACTGTATGTGTAGGTATAGGAGTACTGAAGACAAAACATGTCATGTCATGGGAAATTTACAACTCTTCCATTTAAAACAATAAATTTCAAAACTCTCTGAGGTTATTCAGTCCAAATTGACACAGCACAGTTATAACACTGGTTGAGATTATTCGGTTTCATTGAACCACAGAAAATGGGCTTTTGTTACCACGATGCCCAGGGGCAAACCTAAGGCGCTGGAAATAGGCGAGCAGCTAGTTCATAAACAGCCTAGAGTTTGAAATGAGGATTGCACTCTTGGATCTGCACGTGTAAACGAGGTAATACAAATGGAACTTTATGAATATCTGCTATTGTAAGCCCCAACTAGTTAGGCCTTTAGGTAGATTAAATGTAGCAGTGTCAAGATTTCTGATGGGTACTTTAAAGAATATGGTTACCTGCTTTAAAATACATTGTGCAACACACCAAACCACTTGTGGCTCAGCCACTCCACTGATTTTTACTGCACAGGTTCCATATGACACGACACAGTAGCTACAAAAACACTTGTTTACCTCTTCTCTTGCATGCCAAATGATTTGACTCAAGTCTCAGTTTCAGTTAAGTCTATTTTTTGCAGCAAAGGCTAATTGCTGCTGAGACAATTTGTGCTAGTGTGGCAGCTCACTGTGACAGTTCCTTATGTGTGCGACTAAAGAGGCTGCAGGCATTATTCCACTTCAGCCTGACACTGCTGTCTCTTCCAATTCCTTCGCATTGCATTAGTCATTAAGCTGGGCACTGACACCCCCCCATCATATCACCGTGCTAATCGTATCCAAGCACCCATTATACAGTATACTTATGACCACATCATTAGCACCCCCTCACAAACACCCTCTTACTTGCTGTCACTGTGATTTTACTGTAAATCACAGCTTCAACGTTGCCGCTCATCCATCACATGTTTGTCCAGGTAAATGTACTGTATATGGACAAATGATGTTCACAGCATTGTGATTCATGTCACCGTGTTATGATCTCACAAAGTTATTCCTATTCAGGCAGACAGGGATTCTTGGCAGGGGAAATGCCACTGGTGGTGCTTAATTTGGTTCCTAAGCCTTAAATAATGACAATTTTGACCATACTTCAGCCAATAATGCTCGAGCAGAGATGTGCAGTTCGCTAGCATTTGCTGTGTCCCGGTTTAATGATGAGTTGGACCAAACAAACTTTTCTTGAGTTAAAAAAAACAACACAAGTTTACAGAGGTGCTGAGTAGACAATTTTCAAACAAGTTCCATCCAGAAAAGTGGATTCACAATTTCAAACATAGTTGCAAGTATTCTTATACGCACTCACCCAACACAATTTTCCACCATTGTCACACCTTAAACAAATGATTGTTCTGTTGCAAAGCAAGATCCTGACTCTCCTGAGCGTTATAAAATTGACAGTCCAATTCCATCCATCCATCCATCCATCCATCCATCCATCCATCCATCCATCCATCCATCCATCCATCCATCCATCCATCCATCCATCCATCCATCCATCCATCCATCCATCCATCCATCCATCCATCCATCCATCCATCCATCCATCCATCCATCCATCCATCCATCCATCGAGGCAGTCGACTAATGGTCAATGTGCAGACGCGTAGCAAGCCACCCCGGCTGGACTCTAGTTCAATTGGTTGACATACTGACATATGATCAGCATGGATAGTTAGCTCTGATTGGCTCAAATGCCCATGTTTCGGTGACAACAACAACAAATAAAAAGAACAAGCTTGTCGAAAGGGCAATGCAATGGGAAATTGATCAGATCTTTAAGAGAAATGAAAGAGTTGAAGAGACTTATTTAATTTAGTTATATTTTATTTGCTCTGATGGGGAGGTTCGGAGCATCTTCCATGTTATAATGCCTGACCCCAGAAATAATGAACAGAAAATTCTAAATTTGAAAGCTTTATGTTGTCCTCATACATAATATAATAAAAAAAAAAAGATACAATATTTTAAAATTTTTATAAATGTTCTCTAATTTGTATCAAAAATGATACATTACATTCAGCATTACATGCAGTTCTCGTGGTAAAACAAATATAACTAAAGTGAGATTGAACACAATAAGGTTTTAAAAAAGGTCCAGAGATGCTTGTCTCTGTTACGTTCGTGGGCAGAGAACCCCAAAGCAGGCACGTGAGATGGCGAGGATAGGATGTCAAACAATTTATTGAATACAGGACTGGGGGTTCTTGGCGTGGGGAGCCTGGCCGAAGATATCCGTTGATGAGAGGCATAGGAGAGATCCTAGGACAAAGCAAAAAGGTCGATGATCAGATAAGTATACTTGGAAATATTCACAACCTGAGCCATCACTAACAATGGACTGAAATAGACGATCCAGCGACGTGGTGGAGCTCTGGCTGGCTTATGTAGACTGTTTATGGTTATTGTTGACACCTGCAGTTGCACCACCCATCAGGTGCTGGTCCTGTAATGGGATGACAGACATACCCACACACTTGCCCATCACGGGGCCTGACAGTCTCAAATGTTTGGAAATATAGTAAATGTGCACTTTGGCCCCCCATGAGTCATCACCTTATCGTGGTGGAGGGGTTTGCGTGTCTCAGTGATCCTAGGAGCTATGCTGTCTGGGGCTTCAAGCCCCTGGTAGGGTCACCCATGGCAAACAGGTCCTAGGTGAGAGGCCAGACAAAGTATGGCTCAAAAAGACCCCTTATGATGAGCAACATTAATGAACCCCAGTTTCCCTTGCCCGGACGCAGGTTACCGGGGCCCCCCTCTGGAGCCAGGCCTGGAGGTGGGGCTCGAAGGCAAGCGTCTGGTGGCCGGGCCTGTTCCCATGGGGCCCGGCCGGGCTCAGCCCGAAAAGGCAACGTGGGTTCCCCTTCCCATGGGCTCACCACCTGTGGGAGGGGCCAAAGGGGTCGGGTGCGTAGGGAGTTGGGCGGCAGCCAAAGGCGGGGGCCTTGGCGGTCCGACCCCCCAGCTGCTGAAGCTAACTCTTGGGACATGGAATGTCACCTCTCTGGCAGGGAAGGAGCCTGAGCTGGTGTGTGAGGCAGAGAAGTTCCGACTAGATATAGTCGGACTCTCCTCCACACACAGCTTGGGTTCTGGTACCAATCCTCTCGAGAGGGGTTGGACTCTCTTCCACTCTGGAGTTGCCCATGGTGAGAGGCGCCGGGCAGGTGTGGGCATACTTGTTGCCCCCCGGCTTGGCGCCTGTACGTTGGGGTTTACCCCGGTAGACGAGAGGGTAGCCTCCCTCCGCCTTCGGGTGGGGGGACGGGTTCTAACTGTTGTTTGCGCTTATGCACCGAACAGCAGTTCAGAATACCCACCCTTTTTGGAGTCCTTGGAGGGTGTGCTAGAGAGAGCTGGGGACTCCCTCGTTCTACTGGGGGACTTCAACGCTCACGTGGGCAATGACAGTGAGAGCTGGAGGGGCGTGATTGGGAGGAACGGCCCCCCCGATCAGAACCCGAGTGGTGTTCTGTTATTGGACTTCTGTGCTCGTCACGGTTCGTCTATAACGAACACCATGTTCAAACATAGGGGTGTCCATATGTGCACTTGGCACCAGGACACCCTAGGCCGCAGTTCGATGATCGACTTCGTAATCGTGTCATCGGACTTGCGGCCGCATGTTTTGGACACTCGGGTGAAGAGAGGGGCGGAGCTGTCAACTGATCACCACCTGGTGGTGTGTTGGCTCCGATGGCGGGGGAAGATGCTGGCCAGACCTGGCAGGCCCAAACGTATTGTGAGGGTCTGCTGGGAACGTCTGGCAGAATCCCCTGTCAGAAAGAGTTTCAACACCCACCTCCGGCAGAACTTCTCCCTTGTCCCGGGGGAGGTGGGGGACATTGATCCGAGTGGGCCATGTTCCGCACCTCCATTGTTGAGGCGGCCGATCAGAGCTGTGGCCGTAAGGTGGTTGGTGCCTGTCGTGGCGGCAATCCCCGAACCTGCTGGTGGACACCAGTGGTAAGGGATGCCGCCAAGCTGAAGAAGGAGGCCTGTCGGGCCTTTTTGGCCTGTGGGACTCCGGAGGCAGCTGACAGGTACCGGCTGGCCAAGCGGACTGCGGCCTCGGCAGTCGCCGAGGCAAAAACTCGGACATGGGAGGAGTTCGGTGAGGCCATGGAAAACGACTTCCGGACGGCTTCGAGAAAATTCTGGTCCACCATCCGGCGTCTGAGGAGAGGAAAGCAGTGCACTATTAACACTGTGTATAGTGAAGATGGTGTACTGCTGACCTCGACTCAGGACGTCGTGAGTCGGTGGGGAGAATACTTCGAAGCCCTCCTCAATTCCACCGACACGCCTTCCTTTGAGGAAGCAGAGTCTGGGGACTCTGAGGTGGGCTCTTCGATCTCTGGGGTTGAAGTCACTGAGGCGGTTGGCAAGCTCCTCGGTGGCAAGGCCCCGGGGGTGGATGAGATCCGCCCGGAGTTCCTAAAGGCTCTGGATGTTGTAGGGCTGTCATGGCTGACACGCCTCTACAACATCGCGTGGACATCGGGGACAGTGCCTCTGGATTGGCAGACCGGGGTGGTGGTCCCCCTTTTTAAAAAGGGGGACCGGAGGGTGTGTTCCAATTATAGAGGAATCACACTCCTCAGCCTCCCCGGTAAGGTCTATTCAGGGGTGCTGGAGAGGAGGGTCCGTCGGGAAGTCGAATCTCGGATTCAGGAGGAGCAGTGTGGTTTTCGTCCCGGCCGTGGAACAGTGGACCAGCTCTACACCCTCGGCAGGGTCCTCGAGGGTGCATGGGAGTTCGCCCAACCAGTCTACATGTGTTTTGTGGATTTGGAGAAGGCGTTCGACCGTGTGCCTAGGGGAATCCTGTGGAGGGTGCTCCGGGAGTACGGGGTACCGAGCCCCTTGGTAAGGGCTGTTCGGTCCCTGTACGACCGGTGTCAGAGTCTAGTCCGCATTGCCGGCAGTAAGTCGAATTCATTCCCAGTGAGGGTTGGACTCCGCCAAGGCTGCCCTTTGTCACCGATTTTGTTCATAATTTTTATGGACAGAATTTGCAGGCGCAGCCGAAGCGTTGAGGGGGTCCGGTTTGGTGACATCAGCATTGAATCTCTGCTTTTTGCAGATGATTTAGTGCTGTTGGCTTCATCAAGCCGTGACCTCCAACTCTCACTGGAGCGGTTCGCAGCTGAGTGTGAAGCGGTTGGGATGAAGATCAGCACCTCCAAATCTGAGACCATGGTCCTCAGTCGGAAAAGGGTGGAGTGCCCTCTCCGGGTCGGGGATGAGATCCTGCCCCAAGTGGAGGAGTTCAAGTATCTTGGGGTCTTGTTCACGAGTGACGGTAGGAGGGAGCGGGAGATCGACAGGCGAATCAGTGCGGCGTCTGCAGTAATGCGGACTCTGCACCGGTCCGTAGTGGTGAAGAAGGAGCTGAGCCGAAAGGCAAAGCTCTCGATTTACCAGTCGATCTACGTTCCTACCCTCACCTATCGTCACGAGCTTTGGGTCGTGACCGAAAGAACAAGATCCCGGATACAAACGGCCGAAATGAGTTTCCTCCGCAGGGTGTCCGGGCTCTCCCTTAGAGATAGGGTGAGAAGCTCGGTCATCCGGGAGGGACTCGGCGTCGAGCCGCTACTCCTCCGCGTAGAGAGGAGCCAGCTGAGGTGGCTCGGGCATCTGGTTCGGATGCCTCCCGGACGCCTCCCTGGAGAGGTGTTCCGGGCATGTCCCACCGGCGGGAGGCCCCGGGGACGACCCAGGACACGCTGGAGAGACTATGTCTCTCGGCTGGCCTGGGAACGCCTTGGGATCCCGCCGGAGGAGCTGGTTGAAGTGGCTGGGGAGAGGGAAGTCTGGGCTTCCCTGTTAAAGCTGCTGCCCCCGCGACCCGACCCCAGAACAAGCGGAAGATAATGGATGGATGGATGGTGCACTTTGGACTTATTTGTTTTCATTTACCTATGTTAGGCTACCTATTTATTTCCTTATAATGTTTGCGTTATCTTCAAAACATAATGTATTTCCCTGTGCATAATATAAGTCATTTGTACTTATTTTTGATAATATGTTGCTTTTTTCTTTTAATAACATGTCATTTTTTACATTATCTTCAATTTTAATGTACTGTAAGTCCTATGTTATTAGTTAAAATTGAAGTTTTGCATTTGGATGCGGGGAAATAAGGGAAAATACAAATTAGGAGATGGAAGTTGTGGTTATTGTATTGTGTTTTTGTTCACTGTTATTTTGCATGTATGCCTTGTTTCATTAATTGTAATGCATGTGAAAAACCTGCTGTGTGTTGGGTGTTTTTTGTGTGTTATAGGTACAACTGCGCAAAGCAGTTTCTTTGCATTTCTGTGGTTTTAGGAGGTTTGACCCACCTCCTTCTACTATGTCACAGAGTTCTGGCAAGAAATTCTAGCCATAGGATACTAAATTGGTAAAATGGTGTTGTACTTGTATAGCACCTTTCCACCTTTCAAGGCCCTCAAACACTTTACACTACATCACCATCCACCTACTGGTGAAACAGCACCAGGAGCAACATGGGGTTCAGTATCTTGCTCAAGGATACTTAGACAAGTACATCAGGCCGGAGAATCGAACACACAATCCCTGGGTTTGGGGACAACTACTCTACCACTGAGCCACACCACACCTAAATTCATTCGTTTCGGAGAGGCTTACGTATCATGAATTGCATTTTACATGTGAATCACCACATTTTTCTGAATGCTACTAAAACACATTTGATTTGCTGTCATGTACTCTGATTGCCTGTCTTTATTTGTAGTGTTTTTTCACCTCATAGTGGCGCTTAATTATAACTAGTTTGTTATACAGACATTATCACATGACTACATGACGTCATAGCAAAAAGCGCTAAAAGACGGGCTTCTGTAGCCATTACCTGCCATTTCATGTCACTGTTTATGCCTTGATGAAGAATATAAAAATACTAGGGCTGTCAAAATTATCGCGTTAACGGGCGGTAAATAATTAAAAACAAACTAATCACGTTAAAATATTTGACGCAATTAACGCACATGCCCTGCTCAAACAGATTAAAATGACAGCAGAGTGTAATGTCCGCTTGTTACTTGTTTTTTTGGTGTTTGGCGCCCTCTGCTGGCGCTTGGGCCCAACTGATTTTATGGCTTTCAGCACCATGAGTGAGCATGGTGTAATTATTGACATCAACAATGGCGAGCTGTTAGTTTATTTTTTTGATTGAAAATTTTACAAATTTTAATAAAACAAAAACATTAAGAGGGATTTTAATATAACATTTCTTTCACTTGTACCAACATTTATCTTTTAAAACTAAAAGTCTTTCTATCCATGGATCACTTTAAGAGAATGTTAATAATGTTAATGGCATCTTGTTGATTTATTGTTATAATAAACTAATACAGTACTTATGTACCGTATGTTGAATGTATATATCCGTCTTGTGTCCTATCTTTCCATACCAACAATAATTTACAGAAAAATATGGCATATTTTATAAATGTTTGAATTGTGATTAATTACGATTAATTAATTTTTAAGCTGTAATTAACTCGATTAAAAATTTTAATCGTTTGACAGCCCTAAAAAATACTGTATATAAAGCAATGCATTATGCATTGAATTTATATAGTGCTCTTCTAGACACTCAAAGACACTTAACATTGTATTCCATTATTCACTCACACTCTCCCATTCACACACACATACATTCATACAAATATGGGTGACTGCACTGGGAGCAAATCAGGGTTCACTGTTTTGCCCAGGGACAATTCGACAGTCGGAAGTGGTAGCCAGAAATTTAACCGCTGATCCATCGGTGCTATGGGACAACTCACGTTACCATCTGCACCTCTGCTGCCCCAATAAAGTAATCAAGTATTAATATGGTTGAGGCAGTACTTACATCACAAATACATACAGTAATTTCATCCCTGTGTTATCAGATATCGTATTACCAAAGGGTAGAAAATGAGTGGATCATTTTAATGTCATTTCCTCTGTAAATAAATTATTACTTTGCATAATTTCAATAAGGACGAGCATGTATGATCGTTTCTTTCTCGTTAAAAAAAAAAAAAAAATTAGAAATCATGGAAGTGTTTAACTTTCAAACAGGAATGTTTAGTGATTCAGTTTCTGTATTTACAGCTTGTGACACTAACTACTGAATACATCAGGCCATCCATCATTTGCGTTATTTGTCACCAGCTTGCCTGCTGACTGAGTGACTGTAATACGTGATTTGACAAATCAATTTTAGAGGATCCTAATTTCTTACCAGAACGAAATATTTCTGCTTCACTGAATCTGCTCCTGATGCCAGTCATTGCATGTGGTTCGCTATTTTTAGCCCTGGGGAAAAAATGCAAAGTGCATCACATTTGTACATAAACGCAATGAACAATGTGCAAAGACTGCATGCGATTATTCATGTGGGGCAAGGCTTTTTGTATATTGCCTGTGTATTGGTAGTTGAAAATGAGCCTTACAGTACCTTGGCTTTGTATCATTTTCTAATCCTGAAGGAGTCACTAAGCACATGCAATTGTATGGATCCTCAGTTTTACTTTAGCGAGGATTCCGATATGCAACGGTGGTCAAGTCATGGAGACGTTTTTTGATGGATTAAACACAAAGAAGCCATGACATTTTATGGCTCCACGCAACAGGAGTTCACAAGCCCATCTCGTTTAAATGCTGTAAAAGTATCTTGTTCTTTGAGATAAGCAATAAAGCTAGAGGCTATCCCGCAAAGCCATTAATCCCAAATGTCAGTGATTTATCTAAAACAGGGAAGATAATAAATCTTTTACAGAAATGCGGTCACAAACTGGCCATTACTTTAATTCAATCTGTTCGCCAATTTACTGTCTTTATTTGGTTAGCATGACAGGCCTGGTTACTGGGATGCCTGAAGTCCATTTTCTAATATAGCTTACCTCTGCAAGACGGAGAGATGTGCTCCAGCAGCTTCCTGTATAAATGACAACAGGGAACCTTGCACCCCCCTCAGGTTAGAGTAAATTAACCCTACCTGCCCGTTTGGAAGGCCTCACTGATGATTGTCACTCCCCAGGTCCTCAGTATGCTCTGTCACAAATGGAGCTTTATATGGCATTAACACAGCGAGAGTTGATAGGGAACGACAACTGTCGGCCCCCGCTGGGGAAACACTTTTTTTCTGCGAGCGAAAGGTAGTCCTGCAAGCTCTGGCTTTGGTGCTGTAATAAGCTTGGCTTCTCAGGTGCTCAGCAAGATAGGACGTCTTCGCTTGGCCCTCCATGACATCCTGACAAGATATTAGTGCAGAGTCAAATATAATTACAGGAACCTGTCAGCACCATCTGTAGGCGTACGCCTCAGTTGGAACTGGGGCCATGGGCATGATTATTGTGCAAGCTATTACAGGTATGGCAATGTTCAACTGGGACTATAACCAAATTTGGCTCCGTTTCCTTCCATCAAGCCCTCAGGACCACATGTAATTTGAACTGGTTATTCTGAAAATGATGAAGAAAACCGACCTTATGAGGAAACTGACTTGACAGACTCATTTACCTAGACCAGGGGTCGGCAACCCAAAATGTTGAAAGAGCCACATTGGTCCAAAAAAAAAACAAAAAACAAATATGTCTGGAGCCGCAAAAAAATTAAAAGCCTTAAATAAGCCTAATAATGAAGGAAACACATGCTGTATGTACAGTATCTGTATTAGCTATTTAAGCCTACTATCAAAATAACTAAGTCGGCTTCAAATACATAATGAGCCTTCATGAGTTAATGTTTATTTTACCTGCAGTGCATCCAACGCACCACGTGACTACTCTGTTGTATGATGCCACCTCAAGTTCAACTTCATTACAACAATATTAATGAATTATTTCATTGCTTTTATACAATTATAGAAATGCAATAAAGAAATCCAATTTTGATTTCATTTTTATTTTGAGGTTTCCAAAAACAACAAAATGGAACGTTCATAACATGCCCCTTATCTGGGCATTTCTTTGATTTTCTTTATTATCTGTTTTTTTTTTTTTTTTTTTTTTTTTTTTTTTTGAAGTCTGCAAATAGGTGTTGTGATATGTTGATGAATGTCTCCTTCATGTACTCACCATTTGTGAACGGTTTTCCACGCTTTATTATATCCCGGGTTGCAACAAAACATGCAGCAGTAGTGGAGTTTGGCGATGCAATCCACTTCTTAAATCTATTTTTGCGCTCCTCTAAGTTCTTCAGAAGTAATGGAATCACACTTTTTCTCCCACTCCCAACTGGATACTTGGCTGCCGGTTTGTTTACAATAGCCACCTGCCTGGCATCCCACACTGCTGATAGAAATGTGTGTCACAGGCTAAGACAGAAATGTTGAAATCTAATATTTATTCTACACACATTTTTACAGCATTGGAAAATGTTAAGAATGTTTGCGTCATTTTTGTCCTCTTACAGAAACCATATCAAAACAAAAAATATAGTTCCCTCAACCATCTTTTTCAATTTTCAAACATTTTTGAAAATGCTCCCGGGAGCCACTAGGGCAGCGGTAAAGAGCCGTATGCGGCTCTCAAAACATGGGTTGCCAACGCTTGACTTAGGCACAACTTCAAATTTTACAAACAAAAATTAATGCCAATCATCTAATTGGTTCAATTCGAAAACTGACACATTGTAAAGTGCTTCTGAGTATCAAATCAGTATATCATACATAAAAATATAAAATATAAATATAAAAATGTTTGACATGCAGAAATTCTTTTTTTGTTTGTTTTCTTTGAAACAAAGGAATCTGTAGTAGATTTCTTGATTCAGCTCAAGCTGTCTACAGACGCACTCCTCCGCGCTCCCAAGAGCAACTTATCTCAACCGATAAGTGCTCAGGGCCAACTCAGGGCCAGCAAGCTCGACTCCCAGTATGGCTCCAAAGAATTTGAAATCTGGAGACTTGGATGAAATAAAATCATCCATACAGAAATTGGAGGTCTAGATTGTCAGGGACATGACAAAGCCATAACCTTGTACGCCCTGAGCTTCAGACCACAAATCTTGTGCAAGAGACTGCTGTGTCAACAACCGCAATCGAGCTGCTTGACTGGACGCTGAGTTATTGTAAACCCAGATTGTTGATAGTGTTATTGTACAGTTTGTGCCATATGATGTATGTAACTGTACCATGTCTGATTATGCGTCTTTAGGTGTATGGGGGGACGGGAAACTGATAAGCATATGCTTCCTCCCATCTGCCTTTGTCTTCTTCTTCGGTTCCTTCCTTCGGGCAAATCATATCACATTTGTAATTGTCAATGATTGTCAACGACACCGATGATGATGGCAATAAATATTCATTCATTCATTCATTCATTCATTCATTTCCTGCAATTTTAATTAGTCAATGAGTTGCCCAAATTATGTAATTAAAATCCACTGCATTATGCCTGGTGGTTATTTCCATTTAAAGTAAATCTGCCACCCACTGAAAATGCAATAGTCAAAGTATAATTTATTAAAACACATTTTTTAAACTATTCTTTTCGGACTTAATCTCACTCTGTTTTTATTGTATTTTGTGCAATCTGTGTGTTGCTTTACAGAAAGATTTTAGCCTTTGGAAGCTGTCTTGCAGCTGATCCAACATTCAAATCCAAATTCCAAGTGAAGTTCGACTCAATATAACCAATCAAATTGACAAAGGCAGTCACATGGTCACATAAAACTAAACTGCAAACCAAGGGGTGGGAAAACTATCCCAGAAATGGCCCCAGTGGGTATAGGTTTTTGTTGCAACCCATCAAGAGGACACCTTTTCAGCGACATGGTAACTTAAAACTAATTTATGCTTCTGCGTTGCGGTGACGGCCATCCTACGCCGTTAACGCAGACCCGATTTATGACCCTACGTCGTAGCCTGACATGCTTCTCCCAAAAAACCCGACTATGCGTCACATCAACACATCATGAAGTGAACGTCAAAGGACTGTGATTGGTCTGCTCAGAACGTTGTTTCCAGGTCAGCACAACAACACCGCCGTATTCAAACATTTGTAAACGTCTTCTGTGTCGCCTATGCGTCAACATTTGTATTCACAACATTTGTTGTTCAATATTGATTACCTGCAGCTACAGATACACACGTTCCATCTGTGTTGCCATTGCTGTCTATGACTGAAGGAAAACTAAAGGATTTCGACAAGAGCCCTCTAAAGCAGGGGTCGGCAACCTATGTCTCGCGAGCCATATATGGCTCTTTTGATGAGCACATATGGCTCTCTGCCAACCAGTCATCTTAAATGTGGAATCCATCAGCTCGCTTGATATGAACCAGCTATGAAGAGCTGATGGCGCATTTGCACATTGAGCACGCCAACTGTACATCATTTGTTTAGACTCGTCAAAACAAAGTGTCCTTTCCATTTCATCCAGATGTGACGACTGTCAATCTTCCCCATGTTTTTTAGTTCAACACATTGTCGGGGACAGCAAGGTGGCTGATGGCTATTAATCCGAGTAGTTCTTGAATGCGACACGAGTAACTACGTCATCTCCAAATGAAACACCCGTCACTTCAAAACAGGTTGATGAACTATTTTATTCGCCTTTGTGAAAACAGAGAAATGGTGAAGTTTAAAAAAAAAAAAAAACAAAAAAAAAACACAAAGGTAAATAAGCCCTCAAATAGAGTTACCTTGTTGCTGAACTTTTTGCTAAATCCAAAAAGTTCCACACAGTGACAGAGACATTAATAATACCTGCCTGCAAAGCCATTGTCAGCGAGATGCTCAGCCCTGATTCTGTTAAAGACATTGATAAAGTCCCCCTGTCTGATAATTCTGAATTTTTCAAGCCTAACTGCTATAAAAAAATAAAAACAGACAGAAACTGAGAGCTGTTGAGGAAAGTTCCTGCCAGATTTTGTGTTCATCTAAACAGGCTCAGGTTTTACACAGAGTAAGTATAAATATTGAGAAATTACTTTATAACTAAATATGCTGTACAGAAAGTAATTTTGGAACATTTTTGGTTTGTGGAGTGCCGCGAGCTTTCATCCAATGTAAAAATGTGCTGTGACTCAGTAAAGGTTGAAAAACACTGCCTTAGACCATACAAAGACAAAGCCACACCCCTCTAGTGGCTTGGCGGTGAATTACACAGCAACGCGATCCCTTGACAGAGACCTCCGAATGCTCAATATAGTGTAAAGTATAAATGAGGCTTTGCAAGTCCAGTCAGTACAGTCAGGTGCTTCCTGTTTCTGCAGGAACCTCTGTTTTAATTCCCAATCACTACAAACTTTTATACATCAATGAATTTACCATCTAGCACTTTTAAAGGACTAAGTGAAACTGTATTGTTTTGGTTCCTGTAGTATCATGACAACATACCATACAACACAGTTAATAACTTCTTTGGGAAAAGAAACAACCTTAAACCCCAAGCTGAAAATATTGTGTTATTTTATGTAGTATCAAGAATGACTTGTGAGAGACAGGTGTCGAGTGTGTGATGGGTGTCTGTCAACAAATAATAGGACAATATTTTTTTCTTTTTTACAATCAGTATGACCACAATCTTTCTTAGAGAATCATGCCTCCCCAGCCACAATCTATTTAACATTACATCCAGCATTCGATAGCCAAATAATTTTAATATTTATAACATAAAATATTTCAGATATTTCTGTCACAATACTCAATACCTCTCTCTCACAAGTCATTCTTGATACTATATAAAGTAACCCAATATTTTCGGCTGTGTTGTATGGTATGCGGTCACTACAGGAACCAAAACAGTACACAGTTTCACTTAGTCCCTTAAAAATGCTAGATGGTAAAATTCATTGATGTGTATAAGTTTGTCGTGATTTGGAATTAAAACAGATTAAACAGACAAGGAGAATGTGATCTCAATTTTTCATTCTCAAAACTTTGGGGAAAGGACAAAAAAAAAAAAATCAAAGATCAGAAAGACATGTCAACAAACTCAGTCACTCATGATAATTACGTGGCAAAAAGCAGTCATACACAGGAATTAATTAAAAACATAGCTAGGGGCTTCATTGTGTTACAGTCAGATCATATTGCTGAATCTTGACAGTCACCACCATAAAAGTCTCGATTCACAAAGTTATCTAGGACACCTAGTCATATTTCTGTTTCCTTCGTTGGACCAACGTTTTTCATAACCCAGGAAAGAGGAAACTGATCCGCTTTTGATGAAATGTCAGTGGAAGAAGTAACAACAAACTGTCACACTGGCCTCCCAGTGGAAAGCAATATCACAGATGGTGGATGACTCACCACACAATCCAGGCCCTAAACCTTATTTTGTTTTTTTAAATATTTTTTTCACAACTTTATTATTTTGTGTGAGATAAATATACAGTATGTGTTAAGGAACACATTAATAAATGTTCTTTGTATGTAAATTGTTACATTTTGTAGTAAGGGTGTCAAACGTGAACCGTGTTGCACGGAAGCATGACAGGATCTCAAAAAAAGGCTGGGTTTGCGACAAAACTGATAACTTGACAGATCTAAGGGACTATAAGTCGTGACAAGACAAAGTCAACACCAGTCATGGTCGACTGGTGTTGGGGTTAGTTACTCAAAATAATATTTATCTTGCACATTACATATTACTCTCAGAAATACAGCACGGTAGTAATGGGACACGTTACTTTATTACTCTCAAGAAAGTAATTACAGTGATACCTTGACATACGATCACTTTGACACACGATCTTTTCGACATCCAATTTCACTCGCTATTTGTTTCTACATCCGACAACATGCTCAAAATGTGACGATTTATGACAGCGCCGTAATTTTGTTGATAGGTGCGCACGTATTTTCTTGTGAGAGAAATCAACATAATGCAGGTGGTGAAAAATGGAAAAAAGGTGAGGCTTAACACTGAAATGAGATGGCTATGATAGAAAAATATGAGGCTGATGTGCACGTCCATGAACTGACTCAACAATGCGGCTGTAGAAGGTTTAAGATCTCGACGGTCCTCCTCCAAACTCCGTTCGCCAGTCTTTAAGGTCTTTAAGTCTTTAAGTTAAGATAACAATCAATATTGTAACATCGTCAAAAAATTGCCAGCTTCGTCAGGTTTTCAATAATTTATTTCAGAACTTGTGCAACACAACATGCCTACTGTCTGCCTCAGCTGAAAAAAGTGAAAGTAAAAAGTCCTCCCTCACTCTGTTAAGTCAGCCACGCAGTGCGTTCAGGTACCCCACGCAAAACACATCCACCACAGTAGAACCCGATTCGTTATATTATTATAGGAATTATTATCATTATTACTATTACCTCGACATATGATCTCTTCAACATACGATCTTTTCGAAATCCGACTTAAAATTTGATTCGCCATTTGTTTCTACATCCGACGACATGCTCGAAATACGACGATTCATGACAGCGCTGCAGTTTCTTTGTTTTCCTGCAACAGCAGATTTCCTTGCGAGAGAAATCAACATGGGTTCCAACAATGTTATTGCAGGTGGTGAATAAAGGTAAAAGGTGAGGCTTACCTTTGAAATGAAGTTTGATGATAGAAAAATAAGAGGTTGGAGTGCGCATCCATGAACTGACTCAACATTACGGCCGTAGACGAGCGATGATCTCGGCGGTCCTTCTCCGTTCACCAGTCTTTATAAGTTAAGCTGACAATTATTATTATTGCAACATCGCCAAATAAATCGCCATCTTCCTTAGGTTTTTGATCATTTATTTCAAAACTTGTACAACACAACATGCCTATTGTCTGTGGCAGCTGAACAAGTGAAGTGAAAGTAAAAAGTCCTCCTTATCTCTGACACGTCAACCACGCGGTGCGTTCAGGTACACTAGGCAAAAATACATCTGCCACATTAAAACCCAATTCGTCACATTATTAGAGGTTTTATTATTATTACTATTATATTATTATTCCGATTTTTATCCATAATTTATTTGTTTTGCTCTGTGTAATTGCTATTTGCAATAGTACCAGCAGCATTTATTCAGGATTTAGTGTAGGTTTTCAGGCTGTGGAATGAATTAATAGAATTAAAATGTATTCTTATGGAAAAATCCTGCTCGACATATGACCATTTCAAATAACAAACATGGTCCTGGAACAAATTATTTGTATGTAGCGGTACCACTGTAGTTATACTGTTAATTACATTTTTTTACGTCCGGAATTTTAATGTTATCTTTGCCATGCGCAGCCCATCCCTCCTCCCGCCGCCCAGCAAAGGAGCCACCGCCCCCCCCCCCCCGGGACCCAGGGTGGTCCCCCGGGCCACCCGCGCGCCCATCAACCGGCCTTCAGGGATGGCAGGAGGGGACGCATCACCAACCCCATGCCTACACCCACCCCCGCCCGCCCACCCGGGCCACGAGCCACAGCCACAGCCCCCCAACCGGCACGGCACGCCACGGGACCCCCAGCGGCCCACCAAGCCCCAGGCAAGGCAGGGACCCCCGCCGGTGCAGGCGACACCCCGCTGATACACCGGCGCCCAGCCAGTGACCCGCGACGGAGCGCAGGGCGGATGCCCAGCCAGAGAAGAGAGGGGAAGGCGGAGGCAGGAGAACGCCCAGGAACTGCCACGGGGCGATGCAAGATCGGAGACCCGACCCCCCAACCCACTCCCGCGGCCGGCAGCCGAGGCAGAGGGGAGGCCACACCCCAGGAGCCATGTTATCTTTTGATCGTGTCAGTTTGTTGCTTTGCAACAAACCTTACGTGAGCATGATGGCATGCCAAAGCGTGTACTTTACTGTCAGAGGTTGCCTTTTCGTTCCACATATTCGAAATAATAATAATTATACTAGTCCTTCTAAAAAAATTAGCATATTGTGATAAAGTTAATTATTTTCTGTAATGTACTGATCAACATTAGACTTTCATATATTTTAGATACATTACACACAACTGAAGTAGTTCAAGTCTTTTATTGTTTTAAAATTGATGATTTTGGCAAAAAAGTAAAAAAAAAAAAATATATATATTTAATATCTAAAAAAATTAGCATATTTCATCCGACCAATACAAAAAAGCGTTTTGTAATACAAAAAAAGTCAACCTTCAATTAATTATATCAGCTATGCACTCAATACTTGGAATCCTTTTGCAGAAATGACTGCTTCAATCCGGCGTGGCATGGAGACAATCAGCCTGTGGCACTGCTGAGGTGTTATGGAGGCCCAGGATGCTTCGATAGCGGCCTTAAACTAATCCACAGTGTTGGGTCTGGTGTCTCTCAATTTCCTCTTCACAATATCCCACAGATTCTCTATGGGGTTCAGGTCAGGAGAGTTGGCAGCCCAATTCAGCACAGTAATGCCATGGTCAGTAAACCATTTACCAGTGGTTTTGGCACTGTGAGCAGGTGCCAGGTCATGCTGAAAAATGAAACTTCATCTCCATAAAGCTTTTCAGCAAATGGAAGCATGAAGTGCTCCAAAATCTCCTGATAGCTAGCTGCATTGACCCTGCCCTTGATAAAAACACATTAGACCAACACCAGCAGCTGACATGGACACCCCAGACCATCACTGACTGTGGGTACTTGACACTGGACTGCATTTTGGCATTTCTTCCTCTTGGCACCTTGATTTCCGAATGACATGCAAAATTTGCTCTAATCTGAAAAAAGTATTTTGGACTACTGAACAACAGTCTAGTGCTGCTTCTCTGTAGCCCAGGTTAGGCGCTTCTAAAATTTTCAGCACACGCCTGTGCACGGTGCCTCTGGATGTTTCTACTCCAGACTCAGTCCACTGTTTCTGCAGGTCCTCCAAAGTCTGGAATCGGCCCTTCTCCACAATCTTTCTCAGGGTGCGGTCACATCTTCTGGTTGTGCAGCTTTTCCTGCCACACTTTTTCCTTCCCACAGACTTCCCACTGAGGTGCCTTGATACAGCACTCTAGGAACAGCCTATTTGCTCAGAAATTTATTTCTGTGTCTTAGCCTCTTGCTTGAGAGTGTCAGTGATGGCCTTCTGGACAGCAGTCAGGTCGGCAGTCTTGCCCATGATTGCGCAATGAACCAGGCTGGGAGTTTTTAAAAGCCTCAGGAATCTTTCGCAGGGGTTTTGAGTTAATTCGTTGATTCAGATGATTAGGTTTGTAGCTTCTTTAGAGTACCTTTTTATGATATGCTAATTTTTTGAGATAGGGATTTTTGGTTTTTCTAGACTTTTTTGCCAAAATCATCAATATTAAAACAATAAAAGGCTTGAACTACTTCAGTTGTGTGTAATGAATCTAAAATATATGAAAGTCTAATGTTTATCAGTACATTACAGAAATTAATGAACTTTATCACTAGGGATGGGAATTGATACGATTTTTACAATTCCGATTCCATTATTTATATTGCTTAACGATTCGATTCTTTATCGATTCTCTTATCGATTCTAATTTCGGGAAAAAGAAGAACAAACATTTTGATTGGCATCAAGTTTGTTTAATCAGAAGTCACAACCTTACAAACTCACAACGAGGTCAAAAGAGGCCCAAAGCCTCAATGTTAACTGTGGCAATAAGTGGCAAATGCACAAGAATGTGTAACATTTTACTGAAACATTTTTCTAATAAAAATAAAAAATATTGGTATATTTTGGCATATAGGTCGTTGTTCTGCCTTTGGCAATGTCCCCAAACTTTTTCTTGTGAGGGCCAAATAACTTTTCCCTTCTCTGATGAGAGGCCGGGGTCAGTTTGTAACAGAAAAAGTGTGACGATTGCAGGAGTGCGAAATGTATGAAAAATATTGTTTTTCAGAAAGCCACAATCAAATAACCCTCTGTGGATTCTTCACAGAACAAAAGTAAATAAAATAAAAATAATAATATAATATAATAATAATAAATAATAATAGCACTATTAATTAAATAGATAATAACCAAATAACCCTCTCTGAGTTATTCACTGAAAAAGGCCAGGAAATAAATAACACTACTGAGGGAGAAAAAAACAAAAAAATTCAAAATGCTCTCTGGAATTGTTCAGGGGGCCGGACCAAATATGGAGCCGCGGGCCGTAGTTTGGGGACCCCTGTTTTTATTTACCAGTATATTGAAATGCATGCCTTTTAGTTTTTATGGCGCTTTCACGCTCAAGTGGTGGCGCCCTTGCGCTTCCTCACGCGAAGAAGAGCGCGAAGAAGAAGAAATGCGGCATCCAAGCCAGTGAGCGAGTTAGTGAGAAAGGGAAACACTGCCACGAGCCTACGTTCTTTGTTAATGTTTGTAAAATATCCACAGAGCCAACGCCTGTACGTATCATCTTCTGTGTTGTTGTTGTGTGTTTCTACTCGCGATCGGACACTTAAATCCAGTTGTGTAGTGGTTTAAACGATGTGCTAATGCTAGCGAACGCATGCTAACTGTTTGTTATGACTGTGTTAGCAGCTAATCATCGCTGATTTACGTTGATGTGAACCTGTTTGTAATTGGGGACGAAATTTATTTGTTTCATTTCTATTTTTAGTTTCAAGGGATGGTTGAATAAAGTCAGCAAATTATACCAACGTCTTCTGCATCGTCACTTGGGAGTTTAGCTAGCTGTATAGCCAGGACTGAGCCTTAGCGTCTCGGTGAGGACAGTGCAGTCTATTCCCTCCCGATGCAGTTATTTCCATCTCGCAATGACTGCAAGTCGCTTTGTTGTAATTTTTCCTCGTGAAGTGAAGACACACTTTCGAGCGTTCGAACCTACGTCATTGTTATGTTTACGGCGGCAACGCTCGTGCTAAACTATCGTAACCTTTAATTTTCACCCTTTTTCCTGGTGAAGTGTAGCCAAACTTTGGAGCAAGTGGTTCTTGGCGCCATGCTAGTTTGATGCGTCTAGACAACAAGACACGTCACGACACAATATGCGTCTTTAGGGATCGTTAAGGCTTTTTCATTGTGATGTCGAGGCCTCGAAACACTCGGAACCGGTTCTGAATTGGAATCAGATTTTGATTCCCATCCCTATTTATCACAATATGCTAATTTTTTGAGAAGGACTAGTATATCCCCTCATCAAAAATAGGTTTTTCAGCTGGGGTTCTTTATCATTAGTACGATCAGCAAGCCTTGTAAACCAATGCACTTTTTTTCCCCATCAAGCCTGGCGGATGCAAGCTGCCAGGTGGTGACCAATCGTTGATGGAAAATACCCCATGCCAAACGCCAACAATTACTTTTCAGTTTCCATCCCCTCCTTTCTGTGCTGTGTGGTATGTGTGTGGTGAAATAGAGTTGCTACCAGTACTGTTTTAAGAATGCCTTACACTACCCGTTAACGGGGAAAGTAATTTTACTACAATAACGCCTTAACGTGTTGCACCCTACACTGACCAGACTAATAGAAAGCAGGGAACTAGACCTCAATGCAAGTGACCTCAATGCAGGTGGCAGGCATGTCCTATGAAAAGGTCTTGGTCTCTACAATTGAATCCTTATATGGCCAATGAGTGACCTGGCCTACAAAGATACGGCTGTTTGTAGGTGGTGACCCACAAAGCTCTTGAAGGCGCATGCAAGTGCACACACACAAAATGACAAAACACGTACACAGTATATTAAGTTTGACTTAGTGTTACTCTGCCTGTGGCTTTTGGAAAGGTCATTACTGTTAAGGTACCAGGGATGCAGAGAAGTCTCAAGTATTTGTGATGAGCAAACTCTTGTTCACATATGGTTGATCTTTTTTTTCTTTTCTTTTTTTAACAGCCTCCCCCCATCCCCCCCAACAGACAATTAAATACACTACATCTGATCGATTGTACCGTATCTTCTTTTCCACCACAACTTTGCTGGAGTCAAATCAATGTCACATTTAAATGTTAATGGAATCCTAAATTATTTACTGTGCAGTTTAACCCAAGTGACCCGTTCTGAGGTACCAAATGGCTTCTCCATATAAATTTAAGATGGAGCACTTAGGGCTCTAAGTTGTGGTAAGAATTTCTTTTGAGGGGTGATCAAATTAGGGTGTATAGTGGAACCTCAAACATTGAATTCAGTCAGTCTCAGGATGCTTGCAGATTTGTTTGGAATCCCTAAATATTTTATAACCGAATAAACAACAGTGTTCTGGATTTAATTTGTATCATACACAAACACACACAATGATACATTTTGGTGCTAATTTATGACTTTAAAGTGTGTAGCAAGCGTGAGCTACTACTCCCTGCGCCACTGGAGTGTTCATTTTGTGTTTGTGTTTTGGGCAGTTGGTCTTGTTTAATAATTGGATAATGGATAAAAGTGCATTGGCAACTGTTTTCTTATCTCCCCACTCACTCAAGTGATCTGAAAACTGCCATCAGTTGTTATTGATATATATGTGCCAATTCCACTCCTGCAAATACCACAACAATAACCCCAAATTTATGGATTTTTTGGACGTTAAAGTGGCACTTTTCTCAGGACTCAGCGCTCCCAATATTAGAGGGAGTGGAGGAAGAACGAAGAGGGTAGGTACCTACATAATAAACCATGGTGTGACATCACAAAGTGTCAAATTTAACAACCTACCGTCATCAGCACAATTTAACTAGCGAACGTGATTGCAACCGAACAAAAAAAGTGTACAATAACACACTTCAATCAGGGCACACTGTCATTTAAACATATCATGCATAAAACCAGTTCAAAATACAAAATGACTTTAGTGCCTTTGAAACAAATGGATTCGTTGTTTCTCCTTTACATGACTTGGATGACTTTTCTGACTTAACTGAATGTGGCACAGCATTTTACTGCTACCACAGCATGAGGGCTCTTCAACAGCAAACATTGCAGTCATATCCAGCCATTTAACACAGGACACCCACAGCGTATGGCCAAATATTAGTTTTCCACTTCAGTTTATGATGTAAGGAGTTCACGTACCCTCCCTGCGCCTGTTGAGCTCCCTCATTCCCCAAATTGATCCCACCCTCATTACCTTCACCAGATTGATGTTGCCTTTTCATAAAGCTCCACACTGACATCACACGCTGTGAGAATGAATAAAATATAAAAGACTTATTCGTATTCCTGGTGCTCACTTTTTTCGTTATTATTGCAGAAGGGAAAGTATAGAACCCCTGATCATCCCTTTCTGCCAATCATGTGGCAACTTTGCCCCAGTAGAGTTGAGGGTGTGAACTGCTGACACTTCGAGCAGCTTCCTTAAGGGCGTTATAAGTCAGGGTGTGATAGGGGTGAAACGTGTGTCTGCATTTAAGACGGCCTCGTTTTTCGTTTGATGATCTTTACTATAAACATACAGCCATCATTCTAAGGTCTACACTAGGACAGATAATGGCCTTAAACATTCAAAATATTATTCTATACAGCATGTCAGCTACACCAAAGCCCTTTTCACACACACATCCCGGTAAATTCCTGTGTAAGGTGACGCGGGATTTACTCGTGTCATTGCTTTCACGCATGGAGAGATATCCCGGTAAGTTGGACACTTTCACAGACTTGTCCCGTGTTGCCCACTCGGCGCTCTCTGTGCGGGGAGGCCTGCTGGCCCGAACATTACATCATTTTTGGTCAGCATCGGCTGTCACATTCTGTTGGTCAGATCGTTTTTTGTTACAGAGCCGTTTGTGGGAGCGTTCCCGATGTCGTACTTGCAGCCAATTCAGGCTCATTAAGACTGTTTTTGAGCCAAGGCGATCCAAGAGAAGGCTGCCGAGATATTAACTTGCGGCACTCTGCCTACTGCTTAGGTTAGTGTTATTGATCCCATTCGACCTACAGTCAGGGACCCATTGTGTTATTCCCCGTTTTCCACAATCGCGTGTATTTTTGTTTGTATTTAATAAACACTTGGATACATCCCTCTGTTGTTTTCTGCTTTGAGGTACAACCTTTCCGTAGTTGAGGACCCTAACATCGGTAACAAAATTTCCAAAGATGGACGATGGACTCTCTTCCTCGGCTCTACGATCGAGGAGCAATTTAATTTCGTTAGGTTTTCAGTTCAATTTTGCCATTTCCAGTATGCCGTGTTGATTTTTGTGATGTTTGTTTACCGATTTTCGTCTCACTACGAACAAAGAGGTAATGACGATGGACCGGCAATAATATTTACATCATCAGCCATCGTGCTGTGACCTGAGAATCAAACGTGTGCTTTCACACACACCTTGTCCTGGGAAAGTCCCGGACATAATACTAAAATGCGACCCATTAAATGTTTGCGTAATCTCTGTGTCACTTAACCCGGGAAACTGCCTTCACACACAAGGGCTACCCGTTTAAATCCCGGGATTTTAACGTTGTTCAGGTATATGTGAAAGGGGCTTAATGCACCTCTTATTCGGATATTTTATTACATGGGCTAGAGAGACAGATAAATTGTTAAACGCCGAATACTCGGTCTAGTGTAGCCGCCGGCTACCCGTATAAAACTCAGAGGCAACGTAAGTGACATCATGGGCCACGCCATCGCCATTTTATTTGTGTGGCATTACAGCATCGTAAACAATGGAGGCAAATGGTACAGACGTGGTTTTCCTGCTCCTCCTTTTACAGCTGAAAGATCTTGTAAATTTTTTGCTTGAATATGTCCGGAGAAGATATTGAACAACACCGAAACATTATAAGCTTCCAGTTCAGAAGTGACCCACGCGGATGATGACGCGCGAGGCTGCTCCTTTTGCGCAGGCGTAGTCTACTCAAATGCAGGCATCCCTTGTATGAGTGTGCTGTTTATAAATGCACCTTAAATGTAATGCGGACAGGTATAAAATATTGATCGAGTTACAGGGCAAAAAAAATTATCTGTCCTAGTGTAGACGTAGCCTAAGTGTCAACAAGCAGCATTACTGACAAGAGATAAGTTTCAGTGAGTAAATAGGACATTTTGTTACCCAGGCATGCACAGGCGGGACTTCCATAGTTGTTTCAGCTCCATAAATGGCATGACACCATACATCTTGGAAATTATTTAGTCAATACAGATAAATGCAACACACATCAATACAAATTGATTGATTAGCATTAGCCATAAAATAGCCACCAACAGCATACACTCTGATTTTATTTGGTTTTCTTCCCAGTCAACTCAACTTATATACCGTAAGCACATGAGTAGCACTTTAAGAATATCCTCAGATGCAATTAAGTGCACTGCATAAGGGTTGACGCCAGTTGTACAGGTGCTGGAGCAGTTCTATTGCAGTCAGATGATGAAGGGTTGGACCATCCGGTTGCCTACTTCGCAAAAAAATTTAATCGATGTCAACAGAAGTGTTCGACCATTGAACAGGAGAACCCTGGCTCTTCTTCTGGCCCTACAATTTTTTTTTATGTTTATGTCTTCTCCAGTGTTGTGCCCATGATTGTATATACAGACCACAACCCACTGGTGTATACAGTATACTGTACATAAAACGTACAATCACAATTGGCGGTTAATGCAGTGGTCTTTGTGCCTCCAGGGCTATGACTTCATCATTAAACACAGAAAAGGTGTCGACAATGTATTTGCTGATGCCCTGTCTCGTTGTGGTCAGGAGCAGGGTATTATTATTATTATTATTATTATTATTATTTTTTTGTGGCGGTTTTGGTTTTGGAAGATGCCGGTTTTGTTACTTCTCTGTAGCAGTGCTACCCTTCTGAAATCCACTTCCATAAAATGGATGGGCTTTTCCAGATAGGCCTGTTTATCAACTGAAAGTTGATATTTTCACACACAGGTACACACACACACATGCCAATAGTCCAGTACCGACTGAGGGCAAGGAAATTGATAAAACGCGCACTGGATTTTCAGTGATGTGGGCATTCTCTATCTGAAAAAGTGGAATGGATTCGATAATGACGCACTGAAGGGGCTTGCTACCTTACTCTATAAAGTGAGGGGCAACTGACAGATTTTTAAAAAAATTTTACTTAAGTTAATAATCATAGGTTATATGATTATTGATTTAAACTAATATACTGGCAACTTCATTGTGAAAATGTCAAGATTTTTTGTATTTTATTTTATTTTTTAAATAACAACAAATTATTTAGGTGGCTTAAGAATAGGCCTAATGACACCACTGGCGACTGGTATTGCGTTCCGTAATGTTACATGAGTACATTTAAATTCAAAAGCTGAGCCTTGTTATCCATTGCCGGAATGAGCAACGTTATGCAGAAACACACTTTATTCAGTATTTGCTGCCATAAAAATTGAGCATTTAATAGAACTACTTTGTTGTCTTTTTTTTATCTCGTTGTCCTTCCTGTTCAGAGCAGGTAAGGTTAGAAAAAAATCCAGAGATTCAAGTGTAAATCAGAGGCTCATGAATCTTTGTCTTCAGGTGAATTGTAGTCTCTCCAGCACGACTGCTGGAGGTTTGTTCGTCTGACAGTCTTTAAACATGACAGATAAGAGAGAATAATTAATTTATTATAGAAAGCCAGGCTTTAATCCGTGGTGTCCTGGTGATAAGAAAAGGTTTCTTTCTCCCAGATTCAACTACCGATAGGCACTTTTTCCTGTGTTTCCCTGTTAATAAGCCTGTCAAAGAGGCACGTGACTCCAGGCTCTGTCCCACGTAGGTTATCTCGTCGCCGCACGCCGCTGTCTGCTTCCTGACAGCCGACAGCTCGCAGGTCGTCCGGGCCTTTGAAACCCTGGGAGAGTGGGGGGCCTGTGGGCGTCTCTGTCATTTAAAGCGGCTAATTCAAACATCAGGTGGGTGCAAGGCCACCGGAGGATGCAGCCTTGCAGATTGGTGGACAGACTAGCCACAGGCTCAGCTTGAATAATTCCTTTTAAAAGCAAATAAAATGCATTTTTAATAGCCTGCACTCCCTCTACTTCTTTTCTCCTTTTTCTGTAATTGATTGGCTGTCTGCAAGATGGAAGGTGTTTGAGCATATTTTATCCAGATAGTAGCTCCAGAGGAGTGGAAGAGTAATGAGATCCAGATGTTTGTGACAGGAAATTCGGTAATGGGGTGGTACATAGCTAAAGTTGTGGAAGTGCAACATTTGTATTCGCGTGCTAAGCATATTTTTTCATTCTGCACATTCCTTAAAGTGTTGTCAGTTACCATAAAAGAAACATTGTTCATACCTAAGTCAGAATTTAAAGTTCAGAATGGCAATGAATTGCCATTAAGGTAAGAAGAATGTGCAAGAGAAGCTTGGATTTTAAGATATTAAAATTATATTAGGTGAAAGTTAGGTGAAAGTTTGTGTAGTTTAACAAGTTTAGTCACACTGGTTTTGAAACACATTAATCCTTATCTTTTTTAACAGAAATATGTTGTCAAGCGGCATTGTAGTATATCCCGGTACTCAAGTGTCTTCCCGCATTCTAAAAATGTATTTGGTAGGTCAATTTAAGACTAAATTGAGTGGTGAATGTGATTTTGAATGGTTGTCAATATGTGCCTTGTGGCTGGAATGCACAATTTTGAACAAATCGGTGGAACCGTGTCCTATAACTGATAATGACTGTAATCTGCAGGACTCCATTTTTTCAGCTGCTGACGCAATGACAATTGTGGCTCATTACGTTTTCAATTTAGAGGATGAGTGGTCTGCGTAGTGAGCTTGGAGGATGCCGTATGTACAGTATTGGTGACAGCAGGATGCTGATGAAGTGGAAGTGCACACGGTGGCCTTCGTTTCACTGTGGTCCATCATTTCCCTAAAGCCTCACCTTTGTTACAGGCTGATTGCAAGCATTCGCATAGTTGATGTCTCACAAAAAACATAGTGGCCTTGCTCTCGTATTTTCAGAGTTTTTTGTTACTCGACTGACCATAGGTTGTATCATTTACTTGTTAAACTGTGCACTTTAATATGTTGTTTGTTACTATTGATCTTTCGAGACTGTTTTATCTTTGAAGCACAACAAATCCAATCCAAGGTCAGTCCCGAATGATTCACTTTGTGTCCCTTTCTGTCGTTGTCTATTTGTCGTCCTCTGGCTAACTAGCCAGCCTCAGCTTTTTCGATCTGTCCACCTCCGTTAAGAAAAAAAAAAGTAAAAAACATTTAGCCAATGCTGCTTCTTATCTGTCATGCTCCTCTAATCTCCTGTGAGCTGCTGGAGAAGAGGCAGCAGAGAGGCTGTCATTGTCCGAGGATGTGAACTCACAACCTTTTCAATTTCACCCCCGCACCTCAAAGCCCTTCCGCCTGGACGAGCTCACGTCCCAGACAAAGGTGCCATTTGCTTTTCATTTCCTCCACGATAAGAGAAGAGACATGCTATTGTATATTGTAATGCTCCTTCACCTCTCTGACATCAGCAGAATTGCAGGAGCAGGCGGGAAGATCGATACAAATTAAAAGTAAATACAAAAAACTGGAATGCTGGTCAAGATGTGTATGGCTAGATCTCTCCTTCATACTTTGATTTTTTTGTGAAGTGCTGGCAAGATGGAATGAGTGGGGAGCGTGAACCGCTAAACATCAAGGTTAGATTGAAACTAAATATTATGGTATGCTGCACCATTGTCAATATGAGCACCATTGTCAATATGAGCACGCGTAGAATGAACTCCATACTCATTTCAATGACAAAGAACACTTATTTCCTTTTCTCTGTGTGAAGCTATAATGTTACACTCTGTCACCTAAGCGAAAATGGCCACACAACATTAGGCAAATGATGTCTGGCTGGTGAGGCTGCCCAGGCAGCTTGTTCCACATTCATCAAACACAATAAAGACAGCTCAGAAGATCGCTGTATTTCTTTTCAGACTATTTTGTATCAATGGCATTGCGGTGAAACAGTCACATTTCTAGTTCTATGGTCACCATCGTAATTTGATGTTGCCATTATTGCTACATTTCTTTGGCAGCATCACCAAAAGATGAAGCACACCACACTTTTTGGTTTTAAATGCCTCTCCAATTTTTTTTACTCAGGAACTTAAACTGAGCTACGATGTCACTAGCTTTATAACTAGGGTTGCCAACTCCCAAACAAAAAAGACAAAAAAAAAAAAAAAAAAAAAGAACACCTCATTGGTAGAGCCAGCTGGCCCGATAACTGTAACCCTTTAATTGTTTTTTTTAATATGTAAACACTTTTTATTTTATTTTTTTAAAAATTAGAATTATAATATTATAATATTGTTACTCAAAACTGAATTAATTAAGTACTTATTTGAGTGATATGGGCACATGAAAAAACAATAATTAGTAGAAATGTATTTTTAATACAAAAAATACTGCCATAAAAATAACATCTGATATGCTCAGTTTATAACTGTATAATTTAACCCCTAAGGTCTCGAGCCTTTTTGTGTCGGTGTGCGTTTGTGTGTTTGTTTTTGGCCTTTTTTTATATGTGCAAACCTGAACTCTGATGTATACTTTTTTATTTTATTATTATTATTTTTTTTTTTTTCAACAATTTTGGTGCGTTCAAAGTCCCCTCATCGATAACAGTGTCCCAAATAATCACTCTAAATATAATGTGGAGATGCAAACGAAAGTACATAGAGAAGAAAAAGAAAAACAAATGATTATCATTTTAAACATGCTTTCTACTCACGCTTCACTCAAACTGCTAATCTCACTCACTCTTATGTTGTCTTCCGTTTTCCTCATGGCTAGCGACAGTACCTTCTTGACCAGTGAGATGAGCGGGATTGTCATTGTTCTTTCAGCTCATTGGTCAGAAAGCAGGACAGGCGTGGGAATGCGTTCCCCTACATATTCTTGAAAACCACCATACCAGTATTCATTCGTTCTACAAATAAAACACTATTTTTGATTTTCATGATAATACAGGACAAAGTGCGTCCCTTGTAAGCTTAATACAGGACAGGTACTTTTGTTTCTGAATACGTGACAATTCCATTTTTCAAGGGATGGTTCATAGACCTATCGGTAACACAGTGTTTGGGTTGTTATTTATCATAGCTGTGCTGTTTTCTAACAGTGGGTGAAAAAAAGTGTCAGAGTGGAATTTGGAGAAGAGGGCATATAACATAATACTCATTACTTAAAGTGCCTGTGACATGAAAAAGAATGTTTATTTCATAATACACATGGTATTTTATGCTCCTGAATGAAATGGACCGCGTGGATGTGTGAGGAAGTGATCGCTATATTTATTTAGTTTTTTGAATCCCACGCCATGAAAAAGAGTGACTTCCAGCAACAGTCTCGAGTTGTGAAAGAGGGCGCTGTGACGTGTACGGAGGAAGGAGTCCTCTTCACTATACAGCCTTACTGTTGTATGAGAAGGACTAAGGATTCAGCTGATTTTCCAGATTAATATGTTTTTCGCATCACGCCAGTCAAACGGCTGCATAAAAATCTTGCTGTACGAGGGAGAGGCGTGTGCACCTTTTTAGGGTTTCAAAAGGTTCCCATTCACCGGTGGATATTGGCCGAAACAAGCCCTACTACTGTGGGACCATGGGACTTTAGAGGAAGTGAGTAAACATCGTGTTTTGTACTATGTCTAATAGTGGGATCATTTTGATATGTAGGTGGCTTGCATTTTGTTGCTGACATGCTCCTTGTCCCCTCGGCCGACGACCGGTGGCTTGTCGCACATCCCCCCCGCCGGCAGAGCACTATATTCGGCTTATTCTCCTCTTCATGTGCACGGTGTTCTGTCAAATTTTCTGACCGATCAGAAAATGCAACTTTGAGTTAAAAATATATGTGAATACAGCGATTACAAAGTAAAACACTTCACTACACTACTTAAAATTTGTTTAAATAAAGAACTACTTACTTTTGATCATGGATGGGCATAAAAAAAGCTCTCTTCATACACATTAGCTGCACATGTTAGCTGCACAACAACTGCAGGCGCCCTCCTCCACTGAGTCTCTCGCTGTTTACGACTTCGCCCTGTAGTAAAGCATTATTTTGCCATATTCGTGTTTACCATTTGGCAGGTACACGCTCCTCCGACGTCGGCCGGTTTGTTCGGCGGTCATTGTCCAGCTGCTTCACTGGCGAGCTCTGCTGTCCGTAGTAGCAGGGGAACAAGCTGTAAATTGGTCTCCGCCGGGTGGTTTGCCGATCGGCAAAGACAATCGACAACCCAGTCGTCATGTGAAATGATCCCGGCTAGTTATGTGTGATTTTCCGCTTCGAAGACTTTGAAACATCACTCAGTTTGGGTTAGCATGTCGGCTAGCTGTCATGCCTCTTGGTTTGTTTACATTCTCCAAAGCCGGGGAAGGGAAATGACATAAGCACAATTTAGGTGGCATAAAATATCGTTCAGGAGGTGCAAGAAGTTGACAGTTTTGACCATTATGGAGTAATTTTGCCATGTCGTCTTGAATAAATGCATTTTTATTATTTCATATTCCATTTAGCACAAGACTGTTATTTGTCATGACCATGCCATTTATTTAGTTATAGACCCTACTCACCTACATCACAAAATGACGTGTCGCTGTATCCGGCCGCCATATTGTCTGTCATTTTTAAGCCCTATTCTCAATGGTTTTAATTAGTCGTGCAATTTATAGAGCAATTCATGGAAGCCCCGGTGTTATCTGACGCTGTAAACTCATTGGATGCGTTGCATAAAAGACGTTATGTGGAAAAGCTTCAGTTTATCCATTCGCCAGATCCATATTTGATGCTTAAATCGATGTTTTTCGACCCGCTGTCTTCGCCGTCTCTGCCTGACATCTGCTACCCTGATATTTACAACTATCTTGTTCACACAAAATCAGCCTATTCTCACGAAAGTTTGAAAAACTTTAAGAGCTTGGATGCTTATAAATACTTTGTTGCTGGTTGGGTGAAACAGGTCCTCGTCCACGAAAATTCAGCAGGAATCTATCTTGTGCTCGGGAAGGTGAGTTACGAAATTTTCAATTCAAAATCTTTTGTTCTTGCTAACATCCACTGTCAAGTCTAATGTATTTCATGTCATTTGTCAATGGAGCTAGGGCTTTTAATGTTTATATGGTTTAGCGATAGCACTCTCACTACATACATATATAATATGTAATAAATATGAAGTGCGATAGCACCACTCCAGATTGTCCCTAGTTGAATTTATTTTTTGGCTTTTGACCTCAATAGTGAATTTGTAAATTAATTGTATGACAACTGTCTTATTATCCCCTTATAATTATATATTTTCAGGTAGTTCATTCACAACGTCTGAGTGTATGTTGTCGGCGAGTAGCCTAGCAATGATCTTAATTGTGGTTGTCAGCCCAAAACCCTCTAAATATATATTAAATGCATCTTACGAGATATAAAATGACTACTACATAATCTGTGGTAAGCATTTGGAGCCAAGTTTTCTCGTCGAATATCAGCAGCCCATCTCGCTCTTCTCTACGGGTCTCTCGGAATCCGGTCGAACTTCAAGTTTCTCCGTCTATCTTCTCTGTTATTGCAACCGACCGCCACACACGCCTTCACCATTTTGATTACTAATTTTAACGAGCAGAAAAACACGCCATAATAGGAGGAATTTACGTAGCGGTAATGCATCAACAGTGACGAGTTGACGGACAATATGGCGCGGGGGCGTGGTTGTGACGTCATGTGAGTAGGGTCTATTGGGGGAAAATACTTGGATAAAAATATCCTGTAAAAATATTGGAGTAGACAGACTAAAACAATGACATTTTGCGGCTCTCTTTGTCACGTTTTCCTCGTTCTGAATAATTCCCCCTCAACGGGCTGGCTGGTCCTTCTCAAGCCATTTATTTAGCTATTGGGGAAAATATTTGGATAAAATGAATATCCTGTAAAAATGTTGAAGTAGAGAGACTGAAACAATGACATTTTGTGGCTCTCTTCGTCGCGTTTTCCTCATTGTGAATAATTCCCCCTCAATGGGCTGCATACTAAATCAGATGAAATCATGACTCCGCTGACGTCATCCACCTGTTGGGGAAGCTAGAGCCCTATCATGGTAGGCGTGGCTAACCGGCAGATTAAAAGACTAATTTCTCATCATCTGCGCTTTGCTAAATTGTTGTCTATAGTCGAATCGTCTCAGCAAATGATTCTAATTCACATAATAATCCTATTTAAGACTTTTTTTCTCCTGTCGTACGCACTTTAATCTCATGATTCATTACATAATACTCATTTACTTCATTGTTTCATAATTATTCAATAGTATAATCAGTCTTTTTCCAACACTTAATGATCAGCCCGCCATGCCCAAAATGAAATAAGATAGATTAACATATACAGTACATAACCCTAATCATACTGTCTATGGTCCTTTTAAAGAATATTTTCAGGCGGGGAAAAACAAGTCTCAGCTCTGCATTTGTTATACTCCTGCTCTATGAAGCACTGATCCATGGCTGGCATGGTCAGGCCTTAGTACCAGCCCACCTGCCAATCAATAACCTGTTAAATCGAATGTCACAGACTATATGGCCAGAGCGTATTGACAAGCTGCAGCTGACACCTTCACCTTCTGCAAGGGCTAGATAAAGTGCACTGAAATATTTTACTTTGCTCTTAGAAATTTCCCTCAGTATATTTAATACATTTATTACAGCAGGGTTTCCCCTGAGTGAGATTGTAGCGCACCGCCACGCCTTGCAAATCAGATGTTTTTTAAGATTCAAAGATATTTTATTTAATAATTTGTATAATTTAACATAACGTCTAAATGAACATATGTATATAGTTCATTATTTACACATTTCTTGAAATAAGTCATCTGAAATAGCACGTGAAATACAAATTGTTCCTATAGACTTTTCATTTTGAAAATCACATCCGTTCTCCTCTTATAAGCTTGCGCTTGACTATGTCAGTGCGGACATCGAAATCTGGAGAAAAATCCATGGAAGGGAATTTCAAGTTAATATAATTCTTTTTTAAGCCTGTGAAAAAGACCTTAATATTGACATCGACCTTTAAGTTCTTTGTGACGTGTCTTTGACCTGAATTGTCGCATCCTAGGATAGTATTTGTTAGTTATTGATGTAACTGGTTTTAATTTCAGATGAGTATTTTGGAAAGAAAAAAGTTCCTAAGGACGAGGGTCCGCTAACAAAAGCACTATTATTGTTGTGGTGATGTAGACCTTCATGTTCTGAAATATTTCAGTAGCCTCTGAATATAATTAAATATTTCCGAAATATTTAAATAGCCTCTGAATGTAAATAGAGAATTGGATTGAGATGATTGTAGAATTGAGGTTAACTAAGATTATGGCAAGCGTTATATTTTAATGTTGAGATTGCGTTTTCAAAAACTGAATGAGGTAAGATCACAAGAACTTTTTTTTTCTTTTTTAAATCCAGGAAAATCAAGTGTTCCAAGGCAGAATGTAGATTTTGCAAATAGCTCTTTGTTAGGGTTCTTCCTGAAAAAAAAAAGAATATTGTTAAAAAAAAATCTTATTCGTGAAAACGATGTGAAACAGTTTTGCCACGGGGCATCATGGTGGTGCGGTCCAACTCTGATGCAGCCCACCACCACCACATCTTCAAAAAGTCCTAGGGGAAACCTTATATAGTATTAACACTTGAAGTCCGTTTTTTTTATTATTATTATTTTTTTTTTTAATTTGACTACAAATAAAGACCAGAAAGGCGTCAGACGATACCAAACTTACTACTTGGCTTTCTCAAACAATAGATCACTCAAACAAGCTATCAAGCAAATCAACCCCCTACACACTCCTGTGGAGTCGCAGCCTAGTGTGAAGGGGAGATTCACTCTGGATAGCTGCAATTAGCATCTTGAATATTTGCAAATCCAGGGCGTGTTCTACAATATGATTTACATGGCAGTGCTGAATGCATATGTGTTGTATCAAGCATGCACCGGAAGGCAAGAGAGACGCGTAAACTTCTTGGTGGGTCTTGCAAAGGAATTGTCTCACTCTCATGTGGCCGCAAAGAAGGCGCAGAAGGAAAAATTGCTTCAGCAACAACCTCCAACACCTAGCAAAACCCCTAGGAAAAGGACGAAGTGTCATATGTCACCACATAGAAAATGTTTTGTTTGGTTTTTTTATTACACCGTCCCTTGTCCTGTATATAGTTTCTTTTGTTGTCTTTTTCAAATACATTTCTTTGTTGAAAAATAAGCTTTTTGTGCAAAAAAAAATGACTTGTGTTGTGCGTCATCAGCCATCCATCATCAGCAATATGACAATTATAGCTCCATACATACAAGAAACAGTGCAGCTAAATATTCAGAGAGATTGAGACAGCTGTTCTTTTTCAATGCTGTGATGCCAGACAGTCCTCTTCAAACAAGCAGCTCTGCCCTGCACGCACTCAAGGTGCAAATTGGAGCAATCAAAGTCTGTGGTTTTGCGAGTGTGAATTTGAATGTCTAATGAGCTAATGAGGACCTCAATACTCACAAAAGATATGCTGATTAGTGTCAGATGACCCTTCTCTGGATACAAAAGTGATTTGTATCAGCTGATCCACCCTTGGTAGTTATAATTAATAAACCTCCCCTGCTGCTGTTAAATATGAGTCAAATACCCATAAGGTTGTGCAATTTAGAATTTCACAAATATTTTCAGGAATCATATGCCTCCAAATTTACATGAATGAAATTTCTGCTGCCATCATTGATATGTCCCGACCTCAATTCGATGAGCTTTATTTTTTAAAAGGCTTAAATTTCTCTTTTTCGAATTTTTCCTGAATAAATGTTACGATTATCAGATGTTTCTAAAATTTTACCCTGTCTTAAGAGTGATTTTACCCCTCCCCATCTGCACAGAAAATACTCGGTGCCAAGAGTGATAAATGTTAACCCTGTTTCATATCAATCACAAAATCCTCAACATCCTTAAATATGGCAAAGCCACAGACAGTCCTCATACAAGTACGGCCAATGGGCCATTGCCAATGGGTTTTCCCATTGGCAGTGTGTCAAATACTTGTTCTCCCCACTGTATACATATATATATATATATATATATATATATATATATATATATATATATATATATATATATATATATATACAGTGCCTTGCAAAAGTATTCGGCCCCCTTGAATCTTGCAACCTTTCGCCACATTTCAGGCTTCAAACATAAAGATATGAAATTTAATTTTTTTGTCAAGAAACAACAACAAGTGGGACACAATCGTGAAGTGGAACAACATTTATTGGATAATTTAAACTTTTTTAACAAATAAAAAACTGAAAAGTGGGGCATGCAATATTATTCGGCCCCTTTACTTTCAGAGCAGCAAATTCACTCCAGAAGTTCAGTGAGGATCTCTGAATGATCCAATGTTGTCCTAAATGACCGATGATGATAAATAGAATCCACCTGTGTATAATCAAGTCTCCGTATAAATGCACCTGCTCTGTGATAGTCTCAGGGTTCTGTTTAAAGTGCAGAGAGCATTATGAAAACCAAGGAACACACCAGGCAGGTCCAAGATACTGTTGTGGAGAAGTTTAAAGCCGGAATTGGATACAAAAAGATTTTCCCAAGCTTTAAACATCTCAAGTAGCACTGTGCAAGCCATCATATTGAAATGGAAGGAGCATCAGACCACTGCAAATCTACCAAGACCCGGCCGTCCTTCCAAACTTTCTCCTCAAACAAGGAGAAAACTGATCAGAGATGCAGCCAAGAGGCCCATGATCACTCTGGATGAACTGCAGAGATCTACAGCTGAGGTGGGAGAGTCTGTCCATAGGACAACAATCAGTCGTACACTGCACAAATCTGGCCTTTATGGAAGAGTGGCAAGAAGAAAGCCATTTCTCAAAGATATCCATAAAAAGTCTCGTTTAAAGTTTGCCACAAGCCACCTGGGAGACACACCAAACATGTGGAAGAAGGTGCTCTGGTCAGATGAAACCAAAATTGAACTTTTTGGCCACAATGCAAAACGATATGTTTTCGTAAAAGCAACACAGCTCATCACCCTGAACACACCATCCCCACTGTCAAACATGGTGGTGGCAGCATCATGGTTTGGGCCTGCTTTTCTTCAGCAGGGACAGGGAAGATGGTTAAAATTGACGGGAAGATGGATGCAGCCAAATACAGGAACATTCTGGAAGAAAACCTGTTGGTATCTGCACAAGACCTGAGACTGGGACGGAGATTTATCTTCCAACAGGACAATGATCCAAAACATAAAGCCAAATCTACAATGGAATGGTTCAAAAATAAACGTATCCAGGTGTTAGAATGGCCAAGTCAAAGTCCAGACCTGAATCCAACGAGAATCTGTGGAAAGAGCTGAAGACTGCTGTTCACAAACACTCTCCATCCAACCTCACTGAGCTCGAGCTGTTTTGCAAGGAAGAATGGGCAAGAATGTCAGTCTCTCGATGTGCAAGACTGATAGAAACATACCCCAAGCGACTTGCAGCTGTAATTGGAGCAAAAGGTGGCGCTACAAAGTATTAACGCAAGGGGGCCGAATAATATTGCATGCCCCACTTTTCAGTTTTTTATTTGTTAAAAAAGTTTAAATTATCCAATAAATTTTGTTCCACTTCACGTTTGTGTCCCACTTGTTGTTGATTCTTGACAAAAAATTAAACTTTTATATCTTTATGTTTGAAGCCTGAAATGTGGCGAAAGGTTGCAAGGTTCAAGGGGGCCGAATACTTTTGCAAGGCACTGTATATATTTATATATATACGATTTTCTTTTTTTTTTTTAATTGACACGGCCATGTTGTGTTGAAGAAATGTATGCGCCGATCCGTTGCCGACCATTACGGTACGTGACGTCACCATTTTGTTTCGGTAATACTTCACTCTGATCGGTCGAATGATTTCGTCTGTGTTAAATTCTGCTTTTTTCACTCTTCATAAAGCACGGAATTTAGTTTCATGAACTCATTTGAGTCAACGTTTATTGCAGCTCCGCAACTCGGACCATAACAAACGTAACACAACACAGATTTCCTGTGTCCGTCAACTATATCTGTCCCTCGGGAAACTCAAACCCAAGTAACAATAGTTCCTATTGTTACTGTCGTGTCTAATGCGATTATATCTCTCGGATTTCCGACTTACGTTTTCACTTTCATTTTACTGTATCAATCTATAGAGGAAACATTTATTCATCATGATGAAAGGAGCAAGTTATACAGCAGCATTTCAAAGAAAAGTCACATCTGTTTTGTTTTCTCCTGGATTCTGGTAAGTTGAAGAAGTTGTCAGATCATATTATTACCGTACATATTGTCAGTTTACGGTAATGTTTTGAACTACAAATGTGCTGTGCTTCTGCTGTGTTTCACCAGTCAGTCAAATGACATTTCTGTATCTGTACACGAGCTCTGTTTTCTTGTATTCTTCTATTTATTGGTGCTAAAATTAGGGTGCGCGTTTTACACGGGTACAATAATTTTCCCTAGATTTTACAAGTAAATTTGGGGTGCGCGTTATACAGGGGTGCGCCTTATATTCGGGAAATTACGGTAATTGAATTTTTTTGTTAACTTGAATGACAGTAAAGAATGATAAATGTGCAACATTCCCTGCACATGAAAAACATTTTTTGGTAGTTTGACGCTAAATTAGCTTATTCCATTTCTCTTTAATTTTTTTTTTTGAACGAACCCAAAAAACATTAAAAATATTGCCAACTGTGAATATATTACTGTATGTTCATTCTTATAAAATCCACTGTGCATTGTGGACCAGAGTAAAGATTTAGAGAGGGATGGAATATATTCCCACACCTGCCCTCAGAGGTGACATCGTTGTTAAGTGGCCTTTATGAATCTTTCAGAGTGGTGCTGGAGAGAAATAGATGGCATTTCAGCATTCAATAAAGTTATTCCTGGTTCACTGTACGGTACTTTGGAAGTAAGACAGCCAGATTCAGTAGACGCTAAAGACTGCAGTAGCCAACATTGGCCTTTGTGTGACCTATTATTTTGAAAGTTGCATCCTCAAAGATGTTGTCAGCCGGCTGACATCTGAAGGTGACTCGTGACATCTTGACTTTCACGTTTTTTTTTTTTTTTTTTTGATGCCTTGGCCCTGTCGCAGTCAATAAGCCATTTAATCTTGCCGCTGAGCCGAGTCGATGCAACCGATGTCGTGTCTGGGGCTTATAGTCGACAGAGCGAGGCTTCTGCCCAGGCCTGATAAAAAAGCGTTCATTTCCTTGAGCTCCTTTGTCTTCTCTTTTTTTGAACACAGAATAGGGCTCTCGGCCTTTTTTCAATCATGGATGCCTCTCTCTAATGAGCTGCTTTAATCCTCGCCAGCTAGCGCCTCTTGGCATGACAGAAATGCGCTAGATTAGAGGATTACTTGCATTTTTGTATTCATGTACTAATTTATGAACACAAGCTATTCTGGGAGTCAACGTGTTTTGAATGTTCTGACAATGGCGTGCCATGCGAACAGTGACAGTACTGCTTCGGGGGATTCATCCCTCTGTGAATAGGAGGAGGTAGATATTTTGGGGGTACATGGAGAGCGAGAAAGCCTTGCTGGTCCCTTCAGAGACCATAGTTCATGTAATTGTTATATCCCATTATCCTCAACTCTTGTCACATGTTGCTTTCTCGTCCTATGTCAAATACTTGTAGTAAAAGCCTACAGTTAATACAAAATGCTCCTGCAAGACTCTACAAAGATGAGAATGTTTCTGTGTGCTCAGTCCTTGGCCGCAGCATTATGGCCACACACAAATAATCTTTTCACCCCAGACGATAGTGAGTTAGATATGACTGATGCGCGCATCTGAAAAGCACTGACACAATTTGCGACTTTAGGGTGGCTTATCCCCTGAGGCATGGTAGTCGTCTCCCAACCTAAAGGTTGTGGGTTTGATCCCCTGCCACTGGAGACCATGTCAAAGTATCCTTGAACAAGAAACTGAATCCCACATTGCAGATTTGCACATTTTTATTTCAATTTATCATAATAACTTTATTGAAAAGATGTGTTAATCGAAAGAAAAAGTCAATGCGTTCCGGTAAAGATGCATCTAATGATGAGGCACAGAATTCCCTTATTTCCAATAGAAACTTTCACCCCTCATCTGTCTTTTTATTAGCCTGGTACTCCAGACTCACCGCTGTTCCAGCTATTGAGTCTGGCCACCATTAAGCGGATAAAATTTCCAGGGCGGAGCAAGCCACAGCAAACAGACAACGGAGTGGACCAATCAGTGACGGGCAGGACGAGGAACTTGCGCGCAGAAGCAAACATACGAGGAAAGCGGAGTTTATTCAACATGGCTAGCGCGAGACAGACTGTTGTCAATTACTTGTGTCGATGTGTTTTTGGTAATTTAAAACTGATTTTACAATGGATTGGAACATATTCTCAGCTGTCCTGTTCGCCATCTGTGTTGTTGTGGAGACGACTTTCGACGCGGAAGAGTGACGTTGCTCGTTAAGAATACGTCACGCAAATAAACGAATTTGATTTGTCGATTGATTTTGTACTTGCTCGAGAGGCCGTTAATGGGCTGGGTCCCAGACTATTCTCTCAGCGTTTGAAAAACACAGGGAGAACAGTCTGGCCATGCCAGGCAATCCTTTTATCACCTATGAACCGGAAAGTAGTCCGCTCGCTAACAAACAGATTGACGAACACACACAAATACGACACTGCATTCCTTTTCCACTTTTGGCCCATTTTATATATTCTATATTCTAGCAAACTATTCTTGTAGGATTGTCGAAACAGCACATCCATTGGTGGCCTTTAGTATGGTGCGGTGCTTGTTGGTGAACACATTCATTTACTGTGGTCTGAGGGATGTGGGTAGGAAGAGTGCATTGGTGAGGCTTCCAGGCTTTTTGGGATGTGGCCACAAAGCATCTTGGTAAATGCGCTCAGACAGATGAGTCTCGCCCCACAGCGCCGTCTCCCAAGGGCACACTGACATTTTCTGGGGACAATGTGGGATGTCAGTGACATAGAAAAGATTCCTTTCCCCTCCCCCTTCCTGACTTGCTCCAGCTCTGTGCCCCCTGCCCCATTCACTGTTTTGCCTCACTGCTAATTTCTTTGCTGCTGCTGCTGAGTGCTGCAATACTCAGCTCACATTTCATTGTGTTACAGGTCAAAAGACTTGTGAAAGTTTCCCAAGAACAAGGTGGTGGTGCATTGAGTAGTGATGGCAACATGAGCGGCTACTGATGGGTGGTGATCAAACACAGGAATGATATGGAGCAGATTTCTTTTTCTTAACTTTCATAAGAATTGAACACAAGGGATTCTGGCAGGATATTTAGAGACTTATGTTTCAAATTTGAAGGTTATTGCTTTCTGCATTCCTCAGCAAGGTTTCGGTAAAAACATCTTAATATTGCACCACTTTGCATGACCATAAAATCTTTGTACATTCATTATTTTACCCATGCGGTGCAGAGAAGCCTGTTCATGCAGTGGAATGTCTCAGTTGAAGGTTGAATACACTTTTTATTCTAAGACACTGATCAATGTATGTTATATTTTCATTCATTTTTAGACTTTTGGAACTATTGTACAACTTTTACAAAATAGAAATAAAAGATGTGTACCCGGGTTGTGCTTATGTAAAAGGACGGTCATGGTGATTGCTCAACTTTTTGTGTATAATCTTCTTTTTGTATTCTGAGCACAACTTGTTGAGGTGTCTCATTTTCATTATTATATCATAATTACACTCACTAATATCCAATATCAACTGCATGTACAGTAAATGTTTTAGCATGCACCCTGTTGTCACCCACTTGAGTCATGCTGCACATGACAGGTGTGTCCTCCCTCCTCACAGGGAACACTTTCTCCAGGGGAGGTGCAATTTTGCCCGCCTCCCATCACTGACAATCACACACTGTACCTTGACGAGATGTGGATCCCCGCCGCTTGATTGACTGCCATACTAACGCGAACTGATGGCCGCCAAGTCTTCGGGTGAAGAGACAAAAACACCGCTGGCGCACAAACATGTTCTCTACATAGTCCGGCACATGGAAATGATCGCTGCACAATAAAAGCTAATCTTTCTGCTGTACTGCTTCCAAACAACATTTCGAACCTCTAAAGTCGCTATCCATTTGAGATATTATAATTTGCGATGGAAACTAAAGGTTCAGGGAAAAGGTGATAAAGGTCTTTCGAGAACAAAAGTAACGTATAACACATAGTTGTTTTCGACAACAATGACGATAACAAAAATATTTCGCTTAAGAACAATTTTTTTTCATGACGACATGACGATGATGAGTTAAAAACGTGGCTCGGGAGACTAGAACGTAACAAGACAAATGCCAGTTTTCGTCTGACAAAACGACAACGAGAAGAAAATCTACATAGTTTCTGTCAAATGTTAACAATGCGTGACATTTTCATATTGTACGTGGAGTACATCAACTTTTTGGGTCCTGCCATTCATGTGAGATGTGCTGTGCCTCACCCTCCCCCTCCTCGCCGGAATCTAAGAAGTCTCTCAAGCTAGGCTGCTCTCTATCTTACTTGTTTGGCAACGAATGGTAAGATATGTCTTCTTATCTTGACAGTAGAGAATATGCAAGGTTTTTAGCCTTTAAAGCTCTGTGCTGAATGATCATCACACACGAAATGTAACTTGTTGCATTAGCATATCCTTCATGTTTGCATTAGCATCAACCTTAGCGTGGCAAGCATCCTCTTAAACGCTCGGACAACTTTTTTTACATATAGAACATGGCTTCTAGGTGCGTCTAATTGAAAATAATCTACTGCTTTTCGCGCTGAGTGTGTAGTATTATCGCGAAGTTGCCGTTGTCCTCGTAGACGCTTCAATATGTGCTCATCTTTCTACAGTATATCCATTCGAAGTTGTTGAAAACCTTTATTTTTGGACTAAAAATTTTGAATATTACAGACGAAAACATTTTCAGTGACTGTCGACTAAAACTAAACGATGACGAACACATTTTGAAAGCACTAAATATGACTTAGACTAATAAGTATTTTCGTCCAAAAGACACAAAATTTAAAAGGGCTGCCAAAAACAACACCATTATAGCATTAGGTCATACAGGGTCATCATGAATGACTTCAGCTCAGTGAGATATGACAGTGTGATTAACATTTTTCTTTGGCTTGTTGGTGTTTTTGCCGATGCACCACAGACATTGCGATGTTAAAAAACTACTACTATAAGTAATGCAACTAAATATCAACTTTATACACAAATTACATTTTCAAACAGATGCCATGACCTTATCATGGTCAGCGTGAAAGTTAGTCGCTGCCATGTCTGCTTCTTCTCACATTCCAAAAGCCTGCATGTTAGGATAAATAATGAATTACTGTGAAGGGAATGTGAATGGGTTTTATTGCCTACTGTAAATGTGCTTTGCAGTTAACTGGTAACTAGCCCAGGACTCTGCCGAGTTACCAAGAGAGGCCCCAGCTCATTTGCACAACTAATGATGACAAACACAGAAAAAACATGGATGATGAATTTCAAAACTTTAACGAAAAATTTCACCAGAGCCTGTGGAGTTTGAATATTTGCATTTTAGGCATATTTAATGTATCCCAAAACATTAGAGGTCAGTCATTATTTCAAATTACAGTGTATTGGTGTATTGTCTTTGACTCTGGCATTTCAACTGTGTTTTATTCATTTATTGTTATAATTTGTGTTACATACTGTACACTCAAAAACAGACCATCCTGTTTTACGGTCCACTCCAGAGGGAGGACAAAGCTTCCAATCAGGGTCTTTAAAGTTTTTCAACATGGGCAGTGGCGGGTCAGACACCATTAACTTTCAAGGGTCTGCCTGAGAAGCAAAGTTGAAAGCATCCAATCAAATCAAGCCAGTAATTTGCGTTCCACCCGTCGCGTTGCTAAAGCCATTTAGTTGATCCAATTAGCACCCTGAGTCACCCTGCAGCGGACAGAAAGTGGTCAGAAAGAGACCCCAGCGGAGGTTTGTCTGTCACATAAGATTTTTGTTTGATGCTTCTGCTTTGATTGCTCCGCTTTCCTGCACTAGGCTCAACTGCAGGAGGCTAAAAGGGAGCCAGTTCAAGACCGGTGGGATGACAGCATAACTCCCGCTGGGCCAGCAGGACAGTGATTGGGCAAGAGGCTCAGAACCCACTGGGTTAGAGAGAGAGAGAGAGAGAGAGAGAGAGAGAGAGAGAGAGAGAGAGAGAGAGAGAGAGAGAGAGAGAGAGAGAGAGAGAGAGAGAGAGAGAGAGAGAGAGAGCGGTTGCACACCCGTCTGGCTATTTGCTCCTGAAAGCGAATCCATGTGGAAAGACTCATGTCTTAATTGGAGCGAGTGGCAACGGACGGTGCCTGACGAGGCTCGTTAATCAGAGTCTTGTTGAGGAGGCTACAGGCTGCGAAAGAGACCATGCAGCCACAGTGTGTCCACAGCATGCTTATACACCTCCCATCTGGTTGTCGTGCTTGACTCATCCTACGGGGGTACTCGCGCCAATTTGAAATGCCGACCGACGCCCTCGCAGCTGTATCTGTCACACTCGGCCACAGGGATGCGGCAGTAATTAGCATCCATGTACCCTGCCACACATGAGTGGCATAAACACAACATTACATGCCTGATCATGTAGGAAGCATGCACCTCTTCAGCCTGCATCTGTCTGTCATATCCAACACCGCCTCAATAAATGCGGGGGCTATGTCAAGTGAAGTAAGCAGCACAGTGCAAGAGTGGATAGCACAGCTAGAAGGAACTAAGTGGTAGATGATGGATGGATGGATGGATGGATGGATGGATGGATGGATGGATGGATGGATGGATGGATGGATGGATGGATGGATGGATGGATGGATGGATGGATGGAACATTTACTTGGCTTCTTAACAACTATACATTATTTGACGTTTACAAAAAGACATGCTAAATATATTCAAGACAAAATCCAAGAGCTTACATTGTCTTAATGTTTACAAAAATGGCATGGTACATTGAAGACGGCAATTTTCAAAATGTGAGAATCCACATATGAAGACATGTGACCAACAGACCACACATATATGATATTTCTTTGGACTCTCAAGTCTCCCTCCCAAAAGCTAGCATCCATACCAATACCAAAAACAACAAGTTGTCGTCATTAAAGGAGAAATAGAATTGCAGTAAAATTTGTCTTGCCATTATTGTTGGAGTGAATGTCTGGCATCAGTGCCAGCTTCAGGTCAAAACTCATTGTTTTTATGATTAAGCATGTTCATCAATGACAGCGTGAGACACTCACCTACAAGCGAGCACATGCATAGCCTATACACACACACAAGGCGACAATGACACTAGCGTGCACGACGCACACATATTTAGTATTTGGATATTCATTCCATTCGCCCATCAGTTTAAGCAAGAAGCAAGACACAATGCCACTCACATCTTTTTCTGACTCTTTGGTAGCGGGACCGAGGTTATACACTGCTGGCAAATGTAATGTAACACCTGCAATTCTGTCAGATAATGTTCAATTTCTCCCAGAAAATGATTGCAATTACAAATGCTTTGGTAGTAATATCGTCTATTATTTTGGTTGCAATGAAAAAACACAAAAGAGAATGGGGAAAAAAATTATTATACACAAATAAACAAAATATTATTTTACATAAAACCCCCAAAATTTGCCAGACAAAAGTATTTGCACCCTCAGCCTAATACTTGGTAGCACAACCGTTAGACAAAATAACTGCAAACAACCACTTCCTGTATCCATCAATGAGTTTCTTACAATGCTCTTCTGGAATTTTAGACCACTCTTCTCTGGCCAACTGCTCCAGGTCTCTGAGATTTGAAGGGTGCCTTCTCCAAACTGCCATTTTCAGATCTCTCCACAGGTGTTCTCAGGGATTCAGGTCTTGACTCATTGCTGTCCACATTAGAAATCTCCAGTGCTTTCTCTCAAACCATGTTCTAGTGCTTTTTGAAGTGTGTTTTGGGTCATTGTCCTGCTGGAAGACCCATGACCTCTGAAGGAGACCAAGCTTTGTCACACTGGGCCCTCCCTACATTATACTGCAAAATTTGTTGGTTGTCTTCAGACTTCATACTGCCATCCACACGGCCAAGCAGTCCAGTGCCAGAGGCAGCAAAGCAACCCCAAAACATCAGGGAACGTCCGCCATGTTTGACTGTGGGGACCGTATTCTTTTTTTTTTGAAGGCCTCGTTTTTTTTCCTGTAAACTCTATGTCGATGCCTTTTCCCAAAAAGCTCTACTTTTGTCTCATCTGACCAAAGAACATTCTTCCGAAACATTTTTGGCTTTCTCGGGTAAGATTTAGCCTGGCTGTTTTATGTCTCTGGGTCAGAAGTGGGGTCTTTCTGGATATCCTCCCGTAGAGTCCCTTTTCATTCAGACACTGAAGGATAGTACGGGTTGAAACTGTTTTACCCTCGGACTGCAGGACAGCCCTTAACTTGTTCGGATGTTAGTCCAGGTTCTTTATCCACCATCCACGCAATCTTTCATTGAAATCTCTCGTCAATATTTCTTTTCCGTCCACATCTAGGAAAGTTAGCCACGGCTTTACACTTATTGATGACACTGCGCACAGAAGACACAGGAACAAATACTTTTGGCCAGCAGTTCATAATAAATGTCTCAAAGGGCTCGACAGACAATTAAGACATCAAAAAAGCAGCAGTGAACATGGCCAACATACGATTTCAACTAAAAGTGTAGTGGCAAGTTATAAGGCGAGATTTAAACATTTCTACTACTACTTAACTTTTCTTCACGGTGTATGAAAAAAGGTTCTTCAGTTCTTTAAACACAAAATAATATCAATTTATTTTTAAAAATACACTTTAGGGTCAATGTGTCTGTCCTATGGTTAACATTTGATCAGTTAAGGCAGAAATGTCAGCTGCGCTCCTGCTTGCCCTTAACAGCTAGATAATGATAAGTAATGTAAAAGAAAACAAAACAACAACAAAAAAAGGCTAGGATTTTTACAGACTTACATCCACTGGCGCACACTTAACAAAGTCTTTCTGTCCATCAGATTGTATTTACTGACTGAAGTTCCTGTAGAAAAAAATAATGATAAAAGAGCAGCATTCCTTTTTGTTGTCCTTTCAGCATGTTTGCACCCATCTTCTCCAGGTCACTTCACCTAATAGATGAAAATAGAGGCCTTGGGGCAAGAAGTTTGAGCAAACTAACATTCATGTTTCAGAAACAGGACTTTTTTCCCCCAGAGTCTTTTGTTGCATCTCTTTTTTTTGCCACAGGCGTGCATTAAGAGAGAGGAGTCACTTAACTGCCTCCTGTATTGCCATTTTGGCCGGTCATTCAGTGGAGGAACCAACAAAGCACTTTATGTTGTTGTCACTGCCGCCCTTTGTCAGTGTTGTAATTCTCCATTTTTCACAGAAAAGCATTTTTGTTAATAGCCACTTTCTGTTGCATTTCATATGTGGAATTTGGCCATGCCAATTTGACTGAAAGTGGGCAATGTGGCACCAGTTTTATGAGAGAAAAAAAAGAACAATAATGGGTGTGTTTACATGCAAATTGTAATAGCCCTTGAATCGGACAGTGCGTAAATATGGCGCTAGTTCATTCGCCGAAAAATCCAGAATCACGTGGCAAAAAACACTCTGTGGAAGTTTTCTTCTTCGAATTAGACCTTGTCCACACATAGCAGGGCTTTTTAAAAATGAGTATTTTGCCCCATCCGTCAAGAAAAAAAATATCCACACCACCTCATTTGTAGGGAAAATATCATCCACACCCAACCACATAAGTGCATTTATTTTTTTTTCTTTATTTATGTGCATCCTGGCACAGAGTGAATAAAAAAAGTAAATAAATGGTTCAACGATCAGATTTTGTCTGTTTAACCTTGTCTTGTGAGGTGTTCGTGAATCATTAGCATGTTAGAATGGGTCGCTATCGTACGGCAGCATATACATCCATTATATATGTATTTACATGTGTGATGTATATGTAATGTTATAAGATTCCAAATTGTTGTGAGCGCAACGCAGTCCCTGAATGAAAAAACGGGTTGCACATATGACGTTTGAACATTTTTTGTCACAGGCAGTGATGAATTCGCAAATCCTCACTTTGGTCGGAGTTTTTTTTTTTTTTAATTCACATTTTTTATGCCTAAAAGGTACGTCCGCGTGTGGATGATAGGCCAAACCGTAGAAAGATATCCTGCTACGTGTGGACATGGCCTTAGGTTAGTGGATTAATTGTCCTTTTAACCACCCACCTTCGGGGGAAAACAAACTAAGGACTCTGGTAGTATAACTTATGTCCAGGGTTGCCAACTCCCTGAAAAAAAAAAACGAAATAAGGGACACCTCATTGGTAGAGCCGGCCGGCCCGATAACCATCACACTTTAATTATTTTTTTGTATGTGAAAAGTGATTTTTTTTTTTTTAAATGTATAATTACTTAATTATAATAACTTACTCAATTAAATTAATCAAATCTGAATCAATTTGGTTCATATTTGAGTTATATAAGCACGTGGAAAAACAATAATCAACAATCAAAACAAAGTATTCTAGAATCAAATCTGTCTTGCTAAATTTAAAATTGAATGCTTTAATGGGTAAATGTCTTCAGCTTTTATGAGTGTTTTTTTGTTTTTGCTGTTTTTTTTTTTCTAATACTTTTTTATTTAAGTGCAAACAAACTCTCAAAGGTTTTTTTTTCCAATTTAGTTGCTTTCAAAGTCTCCTCAGCAATGGAGTACACAGAGGAAGAAAAAAAAGATCATTATTTTGAACATGCATTTTACTCAAGCTTCACTCAAACCTCTTATCTCCCACACTGTTATGCTGTCTTCCGTTAGTGACTACCTCGACCAATGAGATGAGTGGGATTTTGTTTTGTCATTGTTCTGTCAGCTTGAAAGAAGTGTCATATTTGTAGAACGAATGAATACTGGTATGGTGCTTTATAGGAATATACAGGGAAACACATTCCCCGCCTATCCTGCTTTTTGACCAATGAGATGAGTGGGATTTTGTATTGTCATTGTTTCATCAGCTATACCAGTATTACCAATTTACCCTACTATTCCAGTATTCGTTAGTTCTACAAATAAGACACTATTTTTGAGTTTCATGATATGCAGGGATAAATGACATACACTGCTGGCAAAAAGTATTGGCACCCCTGCAATTCTGTCAGATAATGCTCAATTTCTCACAGAAAATGATTGCAATTAGAAATGCTTTGGTAGTATTTACTCACAGAAAATGATTGCAATTACAAATGCTTTGGTACTAATATCTTCATTTATTTTGCTTGCAATGAAAAAAAAAACACAAAACAGAATTGGGGGGGGGGGGGGGGGTATCATTATCATTTTACACAAAACTGCAAAAATGGGCCGGACAAAAGTATTGGCAACCTCAGCCTAATACTTGGTAGCACAACCTTTAGAAAAAAATAATTGCAAGCAACCACTTCTGGTATCCATTAGTGAGTTTCTTACAATGCTCTGCAGAAATTTTAGACCATTCCTCTTTGAGCAACTGTTCCAGATCTCTGAGATTTGAAGGGTGCCTTCTCCAAACTGCCATTTCCAGATCTCTCCACTGGTTTTCTATGGGATTCTGGTCTGGACTCATTGCTGGCCACTTTAGAAGTCTCCAGTGCTTTCTTGCAAACCTTTTTCTAGTGCATTTTGAATTCTGATTTGGGTCATTGTCCTGCTGGAAGACCCATGACCTTGGAGGGAGACCAAGCTTTCTCACACTGGGCCCTACCTTATTCGGCAAAATTTGTTGGTAGTCTTCAAACTTCATGATGCCATGCACACAGTCAGCAGTCCAGTGCTAGAGGAAGCAAAGCAAAACATCAGGGAACCTCCGCCATGTTTGACTGTGGGGACCGTGTTCTTTTCTTTGAAGGCCTCGTTTATTCCCCCTCTAACCTCTATGTTGATGCCTTTTCCCAAAAAACTACTTTTGTCCCATCTGACCAGAGAACATTCTTCCAAAACGTTTTTGGCTTTCTCAGGTAAGACTTGCAAAATCCAGCCTGGCTTTTTTATGTCTCGTGGTCAGAAGTGGGGTATTCCCGGGTATCCTACCATAGAGTCCCTTTTCATTCCGACGCCGACGGATAGTACGGGTTGACACTGTTGTACCCTCGGACTGCAGGACAGCTTGAACTTTTTTGGATGTTAATCGAGTTTCTTTATCCACCAGCTGCACAATCTTTCATTTAAATCTCGTGACAATTTTTCTTTTCCGTCCACATTGCCACGGGCTTTAAACTTATTGATGAGATTGCACACGGTAGACACAAGAATATTCAGGTCTCTGGAGATGGACTTGTAGCCTTGAGATTGCCCATGATTCCTCACAATATTGCTTCTGAAGTCCCCAGACAATTCTTTGGTCTTCTTTCTTTTCTCCATGCTCAATGTGGTACACACAAGAATACAGGACAGAGGTTGAGTCAACTTAAATACAATTTAACCGGCTGAAAGTGTTATTTAGTTATTACCACCACCACCTGTTATGTGCGTACGTAACAGGTGCTGTTAATTACACAGATTAGAGAAGCATCACATGATTTTTCGAAGGGTGCCAATACTTGTGTCCGGCCCATTTTTTGAGTTTTGTGTAAAATGATAATGATTTAATTATTTGTCCCATTCTCTTTTGTGTTTTTCTTTGCAAGCAAAATAAATGAAGATATTACTACTAAAGCATTTGTAATTGCAATCATTTTCTGGGAAAAATTGAGCATTATCTGACAGAATTATAAGGGTGCCAATATTTTTGGCCAGCAGTGTATGTCACATACGCGGCCAGCCGTGTATGTCACATAAGTAGGGGGCGTATTAGCTTACGTAAAGTAAGCTATGGTTAAAAAATTGGACAGGATAAGATCTTCTACCCCATGAGCCTGCTGAGGACAAACTCCTGGTAGACAGATTGATTAAGAATTGTCTGTTTTTTTGGACACTTTAAAAAAATTTTTTTTATAAAGCTCCACTTTCTTGTAAATTGCAAAGTAAATAGTTGCTGTCAATTTCAACTAATTACATGATATTTCAAATTGATTCATGATGGAAAAGATGAAAAATCATCAGTGTGCACTCATGCCATTGATTCGACTTCAATAGTGCTACAAATGCCGGTCGAATTCAACTCTGCTCTCACAGTGAAGCAACAATCTAATACAATGTGTCTGTAAGAAAAGAGGTATTTACGTTCAAAATTGCGGTTGAATCAATAGTACAGCCTTTTGTGACTGTCTGGTATGAGTGTTTAACCTTAACTGCGTTTACGTAATTGACTGGGGAGCTGGAATGCTGAGCTCTTGAAACCTACCTGACCAATATATTGTGTTTGCATGCTAATGCAGGTGACAAATTTCAAACAAGAGTCGACACTGCTACGGTTATTGTTCAACAGCGACACAACAGGAAGTTACATTATGTTACGATATGATAGATAAACAATTCAACTTTTGAGAGAGATCATTTTTTGGCTTTTCCCCTTCAGGGGCTGAGGTGGGTAGTAACGCGTTACATGTACTCCGATGTATTTAATTGAGTAACTTTTTGAGAAAAATGTACTTCTAAGAGTAGTTTTACTAAGGTATGCTTTTTATTTTTGTGTAAATTTGTGAAGAAAAAACGCTACTCTTACTCCGCTACTTTGGGCTACACAAGAGTCTTAACATTTTTCCTCTTTATTCTACATATTAGATTTTTTTTTGTTGGGCCAGCGATGCTAAGAGTAGAGACGTGCCTGGTGTATTACCGGGGTAGCTCTACCGATTTCATCAATGAGACTTTGCAACAATAATCGCTTGCCGTTCTGTCTTCACACTAGCCTGTTCAATCATGTGGTGTCTTTAAAGCACCGTAAAAAATGAAGTATTTGACATAGAGCGCTGCCCTCAACATGACTCGAAAGTGTGAATTTTAGGGGCAGTTTATATGGCGACTCTGCGACACGAAGACGCAATGAATGTGTTGCGGAGTTGCCTCGCGTGCATATGGTGTCGGCGAAGACGATAAATTCTGAATCCTGCCTCTCAAGTGGAAGAATTCGATTGTGGGGGGACTAGGGGGGCTATCTCCGCATGCATATCAAAGGCTCCCGATAACGTCAGCACTTTTACACGTCACACTGGGCGTGCGCAGCTGTGCTAGTAAACATTAAAAACAGCAAATATGGCGGAATGTCGGCTTTAAAGCAGAAATGTGAAGTAATTTCATAACATGCCAAATAGGGTCACAAAGTAATTAAACATTGTCCAACAAATAAAGCATGAAAAAATAATTTATATGTTGTATATTTGACAAAATAATCGCGTTTCCGAAGTTCGAGCCTGAAAGGGGACGAACCCGGAAGTGATACATCACACCGGGAACAGCGATGGTAGCTCCATACATACGGCCGCCATACAAAGCCCTTCAAACAATGATTCAAACAGCGATATAAGCGATAGATCGAGCGCAAGGGAGGAGATCCAAGTTTTTGAAGAGTTGGAGGAAGAAGAGGAGGTTGGAATTTTATGTTGGACCTAACATGTATTAGCCAGACGCTAATCAGGATGCAAACAATGTGCCTACACTACCTGACATGGAATGGATACAAGACCCATCGAGATTACAAGATTGGTAAGATATTATTATTATTATTTTCATGATTTGAAGATGCAGGCATTTGCACATAATTTTATGTTTTTGTCTATCTGATGACATTGTTAAAAAAAATAATAATCAGACTTCATGTTCATTTCTCGTGCATATAAAATAATAATATAAAAACGTTGGGGGGAAAGAAGGAGATGAGTCGTTGATGGCTTTCTCCACTTTATTGTGGCAACAATAAGAAAACAAAATAATAGCAGACTGCCGCCACATTCGACCGCGAAATTTTGCTTCTCGTTCATCTTCCCCTCGCCTCCTACTACTCACAGCTCTCCAGTCCCAGCGTCTCTTATACGGATCTTGCATAGTGTCTTCTTATGAGCTTTTTGTTGACAAAGGTATCGAACACACGACGTGCTGACAACTTTGTTTCTTAACACATGGAGCTAACAGTAGCTGGGGCTCTCGGCAGGAAGTGGCGTCTAATGGCGTGAGGAAATGTAGTTTTTTCACACAAGCGAACAGATTACAAAGCACCACTTCAGTGTTGTCCCGAGAATACATTTCCCATGATTCATTGTGGGACTTGAGCCGCTCGCTGATTCGCTGCGAGACTGACTCAATGCCAACACGCAAACAAACCTGCCGCTGTCAACGCTCTGGGAGGTCACATTTGACAGCATTCTGCCGCAGTCCTCCTCGCCAGCTGTTTGCTCGCCATTCACGCTCGTTTGCATTTGATCGCTAGTCTGATACACTCCAGCGTGAGGTCTTTTGTGTTTATCGTTATTGGATCGTTTTTGTTCACCACTGTAAATAGAGCACTGAAGCAAGAAGGGGTAAGTCGCCATTTCTGTTCAACCCGTTTTCCCCTGTTTTGTTTAGCGTAAGAAGCTAGGTTAGTGGCTGTCTTTTCTTCGTTCTTTTTCATGATCAGGGTTTAGTTAGCGGGTGGGGTTCAAGTGTAAATTCCTTTTGTTTGTTGTTTTGGCCTGGGCTTACCCTGAAGCCGCGCTTCATCCACATTTTGTACATATTCATTGCGAGTTTGATTGTTGTGTAAATTTTGTGCCACTTGTGAAATTGTGTGGCTGGTTTTATGTTATGCCCTTCGCGAGCCGTCCTTGGGACGTAACACTAGCGAACACAACAGCAACTATGCCACGACTATTGCCATGAGTTGGCTTTCGGCTAACGTCGCTAGCTTCTACTGTACATTCCACAACAGTTGGCAGCTCTGCTTTGACATAGTCATCAGTCATCTATCCAAAAATCACACTTACTTTTTGGCAAATCCTTGATCATAAGCAGACCGGTTAAGGAAGCAGGCATCTTCTAAGTGTTTGCAGCAGAGAACACCACTCGATGATGGCGTGAAATTCATTCGCTTCGTGCAAACGAAAGATGTCCATTTACGTGCCCTGCTATCCTTTGGCCACTCATAAAACTTTTCGTTTGAGTGAGAACAAAACATCGCCACACACCGCCGTGGCGTCTTACCGAGAAGCAATGCAACAAACAATACTGTTCTATGGCGGACTTCCCTCGCACTTCGAATTTCCAAAGATTGCCGAAGAAAAGCATTTTCGTTGTCAAGGGCGTTGCTATGGAATGCTATAGAATCTGGAAGGGTTGCATTAAAAAAAAAAAAAATGAAAATATGCTTATAATTGTTTAGCCATTGCACTCCTCTTTAAAAGAAACTGCTGTATTTTAAGCCAAAAGAACTGTTCTATTCGATTGAACAATATGTCTATATGCTGCCATAGCAGATTCATGGCGCATTAAGTCCCCAAACTATTTTTAATTTGTCCGTTTTACCCTGAAAACCCCCATTTACAGACGTTGCGCAACCGCTTTTGTTTCAACCTAGCCATAAAAAGAAGGTAAGCAATTATATTTATTATTCGAAATGTCTGTCGTTTTTAGCTTAGAATCATTAATTGATGTCTAATATTTAGTTTTAAAAAAGAAAACGACTTTAAACAATTATTCACTTGCATATTTTAAACTTTTAAACAAATTACATCACAATGAAAAATTTGGCGTCTGTAAAAAAGTCACAGATTTCCACCTCATAACTATCGCTTAATTGTATTTTTTTTTTTCCCGCATTTTCCCCGATATGTTAGATGATAAATAATCGATCCAAACAAAGACAAATGGAAAAAGAACATTTAAAAGGGTAACAATATGAAAAAGAAAATCTCAACCACTCCTTCTTGTCTGCGATTTCTGCATCGCGACCCTTGTTATCTTACCATGTTTCACCCATAAAGAAAAAAAAAAAAAAAAATCCGGCTCTGGCCATTCACAGCTGTGTCTTGACACCCGGTGATACATGCTTCATGGAGTTTTTGGATCGAAACAAGGTAAATACGCGATAATATCTCGTTAAAATCTTGCCGTCTTTAATTCTGCTCTCGCGTGCTCTCGCATCCAGTTAGGGATTTGCTTTTTAAAAAAAATTTTTTCTTTCAAAATGCCCTCCTGTTCAAAAATTTTCTTCCCCCAGAAAATTGAGATTTTAAGCTTTCCAATGATGTATTACACATGCATATCGGACAATTTTTAAATTTAGCCAAATTGGGGGTCTCCGAGCAGAATTTCAAGCCACCTGACTGTTTTCCGCCATATATATTAGGGCTGTCAAAATTATCGCGTTAACAGGCGTTAATTATTTTTTTAATTAATCACGTTAAAATATTTGACGCAATTAACGCATGCACTGAATGACCAGCTTGCACATTGCCTTAAACATATTACAATGAGGCCGTTTATGGAAATTAAGAGTGAAGAGAATGTCACCGGCCGCTTGGGGGCAGCGCCGTTGCATGCTAATGTTATTTCTTCTAAACGTGGGAGAATTAGTAGTTGTGAGATGTTTATGCTGTATGCACAATGCAATGCAAATTGCTATTTGTGCTCCACACATATTTCGGTAAGTTTTCTTTCTTTTAGTGGCAATTTTGTGTCTCTTGTTGTATTTTGGGTAAGATATGAACAGAGATATGTATTTTATAAAGGCGAGTGGACACAGGCGTTCTTTGGACCGCGCCGTTTATTGGCATAAGCTTCGGCACCTCCTTCACAACAAACATAAGTATCGTTTAGTGAAAGCACAACAAAAATAATATTCCTATCTCTCTCAAAAAAAAATAATGTTCGCAAAAAGAAAAGCACTTCAGTCTATAGTAATGAGGCCCTATTCTCACAGTTAAACAACAATGCAAAATGAACTGGCATTCCATATCAAAATAGCTATGCAAAATACACGTAAAACTTACTCAGACTTTGGTCACTCTATTCTTATTATTGTTATTTTTATTCTTAGTATTATTATTATGTTAACTCTATTTTTGATTGAAAATTTTACAAATTTTATTAAAACGAAAACATGAAGAGGGGTTTTAATATAAAATTACTATAACTTGTGACTATAACATTTGTCTTTTAAAAACTACAAGTCTTTCTATCCGTGGAGCACTTTAACAGAAAGAATGTCAATAATGCCATTTGTGGATTTATTATTACAATAAACAAATACAGTACTTATGTACAGTATGTTGTATGTATATATCCGCCTCGTGTCTTGTCTTTCCATTCCAACAATAATTTACAGAAAAATATGGCATATTTTATAGATGGTTTGAATTGCGATTAATTGCGATTCATTGCGATTAATTAATTTTTAAGCTGTAATTAACTCGATTAAAAATTTTAATCGTTTGACAGCCCTAATGTGTGTGTATATATATGTATATATATGTATATATATATATATATATATATATATATATATATATATATATATATATATATATATATATATATATATATATATATATATATGTACATGTGTATGGCGGAAAACACTCAGGTGACTTGAAGTTCTGCTCTGAGACCCCAATTTGGCTAAAAATTTCAAAATTGTCCTATACATTATGTATGTATAAAACATCATTGGAAAGCTTAAAATCTGTATTTTCTGTTGGAAGCAAAATTTTGAGCAAGAGGGCATTTAAAAAATAATAATAAATAATATACTCCTAAACCGAGATGAGAGCATGAGAGAGCATAATGAAAGACAATATGATTTTTGACTCTGTGTAGCATGTTTCACCGAGTGCTGAGACACAGTTGTGAATGGCCACAGCCAAACTTTTGGGGGATTTTATGGGTGAAGCTTATATAAAGAGGGTCACGATGCAGAAATCGCAGACATTAAGGAGTGGTCGAGATTTTCTTTTACAAATATTTACCCTTTTAAAGTTTTTTTTTTCAATTTTTCTTTGGTTGGATCAATTCTTCATCATCTAAAATATCGTGGAAAAACGACAGTAACAAAAAAATATACAATTAAGCGATAGTTATGAGGTAGAGATCCGTGACCTATTTACAGACACCAGTTTAAATTATTTAGTTTAAATATGTTTAAAGTTTAAAATATGCGAGTGAATAACTTTTTAAAGTCTTTTATTTAAGCTAGATATTAGACATCAATTAATGATTCTAATCTAAAAAATGACAGACATTTTGAATAATAAATATAATTACGTAGCTTCTTTTTATTGCTGGGTTGAAACAAAAGCGGTTGGGCGACGTCTGTAAATGGGGGCTTTCAGGGTAAAACGGTCAAATTAAAAGTAGTTCGGGGGCTTAGTGCGCTATGAAACTGCTATGGCAGCATATAAACATATTGTGCTATTAAACCCAACAGTTATTTTGGCTTAAAATACAGCAGTTTCTTTTAAAGGTGTGCAAGAGCACAAACTGCTTTTTCAGCTTTTTAGCGTTTCAGCTACATTTTCAGTGAACAAATGCCATGTTAATCTGGATCATTTAGTCACTCGAATCATAATTGTGAGAGTGTGTCTGTTGTTGGTCCCACCCTAGTGTGCAATTGCACTGTCTTTGTCATCATACAAAGCACATAATGAAAAGACATTTTGCCTGGTGGGCCCAGTGTGTTTCAACTGTCCGCCTACCAGAACTTTAATTGTCGTTCATGTCGTGAAATTCAAAAAGATGTTGAAAAGAATGCCTCTCTGGATGCTTGACAGCTGGATGCATAGTGTTTGTGTCCGTGGGTGGGGAGGGCAATTTTTTGTTATACTGTATGTAATCAAATGTGGACAGTGGGGAGCGCATGAAAGGCAAAAAATGTCTGCTCTCACCAAAATCTTTACTTTACATAACCTTGTTGCTAGTGTGTCCCTCGTCCGTCTCTTCAAATTTGTGCCGAGCAACTCCATTGCTCAAAGGACATAAATTCCTCTCCAGCAAAGGAATAAAGGAAGATGGCATTTGACAATTTGCGGGGTTCTTTCTCCTCAACCTGTCGCTTTTTGATAGCATGCTCACACAACCTAAGCTGTGAATAATGGCATTTTAAAGTCCTCACTAAATATTTAAGATGCACTTCCAGCACCTGCTATTCTTTAATCAGCAAAGAGAGCCTGTCAGTTAGTGGAATAGCTCTGACTGAGTTGTGGTTGGCTGTCCTAGAAATGGAATTCAGTGGCAAGGCTGATGTAAAATGTCACGCAAATAAAGCTAAATTGATTGTAAATTGTAAAATGACTTTTGTAGTGGAAGGCGTTTAAATGTTGTCATCTGGAGAAAAGCATGTGGCGCGTTATTCTTTACAATTCCACAACAATTTTATTTTCCTCTAATGAATCCCTGCATGCGTTCGGAGGCATGTTATAAAACAATTTAAATTCACAGTATGCCAATGTAATAAACAGCTTCATCTTGGTGATAGGCAATTTTAAACGATCGCAGCTCCATACATCTTTCAGCTTCCACTCTCACAGCAGGGGGTTAATAGGCAAGGCAACCTGTCGCCTGGGGAGGCTAATTTCTGAAGCAGTCACATGAACTTGCTTTCCTAGTCCTGTTAAATAACATAAAATGTCCTGATGAATGGAACATTAATTTACAGCTTTCATAATGGAATGTTTTTTCTCATCCGGTTCTCTGCAATCAATACAATTCTCCCAATTACAGTTAAACCACTCAATTTGTAAACAGATACTAATTTTATGTATGCATTTTCACTTACTGCCCCAAATGTGAACAGGAACATGTTTATTTTTTTAATGTCCTGCAGTTCTGCTGTTCAGGCACACAAAGAATGGGAATGTAAGTGTTTGTATAAGATGAGCAGTGCCACATAGAATTTTGTTGTAATCCAATTTGATAGGCTGGACAGAAAAAATGAGGGAAAGGGATACCTAGAAACTGAAAGAGAGGAAGATGGAAGATAGGACAGATAAAAGTGTGAAAAGGTGACTGCGTAAACAATGTTAGTAATGTGTGGTGAGGGACCTAATACAGTGGTACCTCGACATACGGTCGCTTCGACACACGATCTTTTCGGCATCCAATGTAAAATGTGACTCGCTATTTGTTTCTACATCCAACGACATGCTCGAAATGCAACGATTTATGACAGCGCTGCAGTTTTGTTTGTTTCCCACAAAACGGATGCACAGCGGAAGAGAAATCAACAGTGGTTCCAAGAATATTAGTTCAGGTGATGAAAAAAGGAAAAAGGTGGTGCTTACCATTAAAATTAATATGGAAATGCTAGAAAAATATGAGCGTGGTGTGCGCATCCGTTAATCGGCTCGACAATACGGCAGTAGAATGTCTACGATCTCGACGGTCCTCCTCCAACCTCCGTTCGCCAGTCTTTATAAGTTAAGGTCCATCCATCCATTTACTCCCACTTATCTGAGGCTGGGTGACGGGGGACAGCAGCTTCAGAAGGGAAGGCGATTTTTATTCATAATTTATTTGTTTTGCTATGTGTAATTGCTATTTGCAAACGTACCAGCAGCATTTATTAAGGATTTAGTGTAAGTTCTTGTGCTGTGGAACTAATTAATGGAATTATAATGTATTATTATGGGAAAATGCTGCTCGACATACGACCATTTTGAATTACAAACAAGTTCATGGAACGAATTAACTTCGTATTTAGAGGTACCACTGTATTAGGACAAATCACCTGTGGGTTTAATCATTCAACATCCAGTGTGTTCAGTGGCACCAAATGCCCACGCTAGGCATGTGTGTTAGTCATTCAGAGAATGTGACCGCAGCACAGGAGCCGATGGGCAAGCCAGGCGCTGCCCCCGCTGTCCCAGGGGGGAAGCAAGCTCAAAACACCCCTACACTAGCACTGTCACGTGTACTATACAGTAATAAATGGCAGTGGCACCCTCATTGTTAGAGAGTGCACAGGAAATGTTAGCTCTCTGTGTCTGGTTTTTATGCACCGAGCATGTGTGCACAAAGCACAGAAACAAAGATATGAATAGCGTACCGCACGATTGCTATTTTTAGACCGTGACGTCGCCATCGTAACGCAGAAATGGGACATTTTGACACGCCCTCGCATACAAACCACATTATTTCTGCTTATTTTCTCCCAATCTTTCAAAAAAGAACATGATGGTCAAGCACTGCTGATAGGGAACTACATTACGACATATGATGTTTTCTTCATACGTTTCACGAAACAAAAAGCTCGGAGGAAAAAATGTGAAGGATTCATCAACCTGCGCGGACGTCCAAAAGACCAGTTTAACACCAGCAAGGTGAAGCCATTCACATTTCATATTCAGTAAACATTTTATATGGGGCCATGGTCCTTCAGAGGTCGAAAAGGTAAGCCATTTTGATATTTTTTACTTATTTTTTAGTGTGGCATTTTGCCGTGCTGCTCCCGTCTGACAATGAAACAAAAATACCTGAAAAAAAATAAAGTGATATCTGACTGCCACTGTTACCTTTTCTGTTGTAAAAAAAACAACGTTTGTGGGGGAAGTATAAAAAAATTATAGAATTTAGATTTGTTATTAATTAAAAAATTAAAAGTTTTCGTTGGCTGTCACTGAGTAGCATTTGTGATCGCTACACAAACATAACAATGTTAATTGCCCCCAAGAACGGTCAGAGACGTCAGACAACTAGAGGATATAATTAGGGCTGTCAAACGATTAAAGTTTTTAATCGAGTTAATCACAGCTTTGAAATTAATTTATCGTAATTAATCGCAATTTAAACCAGCTATAAAATATACCATATTTTTCTGTAAATTATTGTTGGAATGGAAAGATAAGACACAAGACGGATATATACATTCAACATACTGTACATAAGTACTGTATTTGTTTATTATAACAATAAATCAACAAGATGACATTAACATTATTAACTTTCTGTTAAAGCGATCCATGGATAGAAAGACTTGTAGTTCTTAAAAGATAGATGTTAGTACAAGTTATTGAAAATTTATATGAAAACCCCTCTTAATGTTTTCGTTTTAAAGAAGTTTGTAAAATTTTCAATCAAAAAATAAACTAGTAGCTCCCCATTGTTGATGTCAATAATAATTATGGTGCTAAAACCCATAAAATCAGTCGCACCCAAGCGCCAGCAGAGGGCGGCAAAATACCAAAAAACCAAGTAACAAGTGGAAATGACACTTTGCTGTCATTTTAATATGTTTGAGCTGGGCATGTGCGTTAAATGCGTCAAATATTTTAACGTGATTAATTAAAAAAAAAAAAAAAAAAAACGCCCGTTAACGCAATAATTTTGACAGCCCTAGATATAAAATATAAGAAAGACAGGGCATATGGTGGTAAAGTATAGATTGTTGAAACAGGATAATGTCATTTTCAGTGGTGTAAGAAAAATGTGTCGATAAAACAGCTAAGGCTAAACATAGGTCGGCTCGGCTCTTTTTCACGTCTTTTTCAGCCCTCGACACTCAAGCCATCTCTTTAATTGAAAATTGTATGTTCTTCCACACCTTTACCAGTGAATTTGGCACCAGGGACATAATTTTCGGACAGAATTGGTAGGTTTAGCTCAATAAACATCTCATTCGTACACCGTTTCCATTCATTTACTATTGGCCACAAACGTGAGGTTGACCCGCCTGGCCACAATTGCTAACGTCATGAATATTAATCAGCAAAAGCAACGTGTTGCTTGCGGTACGCCATTGAAAAGCACTACATTATGGCAATATTTTGTGTAGCTGTTTCACACTTAGTAAAATGTGTTGGCCAATTTACTATCATTTGTAAAGCATTAAATTTAATCTGCCTTTCTTTCCTTTTTAATAGTCATGTTTCGATACATTCAACATCACTGTTATTGGAGTGTCAGGATTAGATTCACAATTGGAAAATAAAGGGATTAGCACCTTTAGTGACAATCCCATATTGCCCAAGGCTGCTTATATTCTCCAGAGACAAAGCTGATTTATGAGTAATTAGTCACAAAGCTTTGGATTATTGTGGGCTATTCCTAAAAGTAAATACAAATGTTTTTGTGTGCTCAGTAAATCTCATTTACATATAGGATGTACACAGGAAATACATCTAGTTGCTGCTTTGAATAAATCAGTTAATTATTTGCCTCTTGTTAGCATCTTACAACCTCACGCAGCTTTAAAGTTTGTCCAAACACTTATTGACTTGAAAGCAGATAGCATCATGTATTCTCAGGCTCCTTGTCAGTGAAAGCATCGCACCTCCAACGAGAAGTTTCTAATTTCACTCAGGCTTATTGAGGCGTCAGATTGCAACTGTCGACAGCTCGCGTGCCGATGGCCTTTTGGACCTCAATGTTGTGTTTCAATCAGGAGGAATGATTGCTTGGCTGGCTGCTACCTGCCTGCATCCTTTCGTAATTACACCTCCTTCCATTTAGGAACACTCGTGCTGCAGACTGCTGGCCAGTGAGGGATGCCGCGACATGATTGCTTATTCTAACAACACATGTAATTCGTATGTCAGTCTGATCTCATCATGTTTTGTTGAAATGTGTCATGACTTTTGTTGAATAGCATTTACATTATTTTTTGATATCATCAGGATATATTCAATATTTAGGTATTTGTTTGATACTAAAAGGCTTGGAGAAAATGAAAAATGAAAAACAAAAACGAAAAAAAAAAACACCACAAGGTTACAGTAACGCATTGAAAACATGTCCCTGTAACATGTCCCTGTCATGTCATTAAATGGGTAGTTTTGTTAATTTATTTTAATTATACAGTGTCTAACTCTTTATGGTAAAACTGAGGTCCAGCGGTGTCATGGAACCATTGTTCTGTATTGTTTCATTTTGGAGGATCCACTGAATGGCAAATAATAAACAAGTTTTGTGAAGAAGAGAGAAAAAACAGGCTCAGGGAAGAGAAAGACTTAGAAAATATGTCACCATTAAGACGGACAGAAAAAAATAGCTTTGACAACATCTATGTCCATGCACCTCAATTATAAAGTAATTTTCCTAAACTCTCATTATTGGGCTTTCCTGGCTCATTCCTCTCATTCCTTTGCCCAACACAGCTGCTTCCTCATCAGGCATGCTGCTTCCATGGCGTGTTTGGTTCCAAAATTCAACATGCCATTTTTTTTCACAGACATTTTCGGGCAAGGGTTATAAATTGCATTATAATGATGGGCCATTTTGTTGAATGGTTCCCAGTACGGAGTAACTTTTATAGAAAATAGCTATCACAAGCTGCAGGCCAAAATGGGCACCATTATCATCTGTGGCTTGCAGCAATGGGAAATAAAATGAAATAGCAGAGGAGGCAGAGAGTTAATATACAAGCATGGGAAGGTGGTTGGGATGGTTACTTCAAAAATGTTTTTTTAATTCTGTTACTGGTTACCTGTAAAAAATATGTCATTGAGTGACTGGGTCTGGGTTGTGGCCCATATAGCAGCTCTGTATGAATGTGCTTTCTGTCACTCTTCATGGTGTTAGGGTTCGCGGAACCGGTGGGGGGATCCCAACGCAGGCAACGTGACAAACACAATGAGAGGGATAATTCTCGTTTATTTGGGTCTCTAGCTTCAAGCGAGGCAGGAGGCGGAATGGTCGTGGAGAACACTGTGGCTGCCACGTGTGTAGCTGTCAGCTGGGAGTTTGACAGGCTGGGGTTGACAGAAGTATCCGACGAGGGGCGCGCTGATCAGGTCCTGGAAACAAAAGATATCTTGAGCCGGAGGTCAAAGCCAATAGATACACTAGGGGTGCGAGAATCAACTGACGTGGAAAACAGACAAGTTGTTCGGGCGACGTGGTGGTGCGTCCGCTGGGCTTTTAAGCTGGCTGATGACGATTGCTTACAGCTGGCCGCTCCACCCGTCTGACGTTCGACCTGTAATCAGGCAAAACTCCCCTCACCTGAGACAGGGCTCAGGAAGGAGGGACGGAGGCCCTAACAGGACCCCCCCTCCCACGGGCGCCACCTGGCGACCGACGGAGAGCATCGGGATGGGCGCGGTGGATGAGAGCCCGAGACAGCACCCACCGGGACGGGACCCAGGAGCGCTCCTCAGGACCATAGCCCTCCCAGTCCACAAGGTACTGAAGCCCCCTGCCGCGGCGTCGGATGTCCAACAGGCGACGCACCCTGTACGCAGGGCCTCCATCGACAGACAGAGGTGGAGGAGGGGGCGGAACAGGGGGGGACAAGGGACACGAGGAAACCGGTTTGACCTGGGAGACGTGGAACGTGGGATGGACACGGAAATGCCGAGGAAGCCTGAGACGGACGGCCACGGGATTGACCACCTTGATGACCTCGTAAGGGCCCACAAACCGGGGGGTGAGTTTAGCTGAACCGTTCTTCACCGGCAGAAACCTGGACGACAGCCAAACCTTCTGGCCCACAGCGTAAACAGGTGCCGGCATGCGACGACGGTTGGACTGGGCAGACGATGATTGTGAGGCCCGTTGGAGCGCCGTGCGAGCCTGGTTCCAGACCCGGGAGCACCGGTTGACATGGGCCTGGACCGAGGGGACAGCGATGTCCTGTTCCTGCGAGGGAAATAACGGCGGTTGGTAACCAAGGGAGCATAGGAACGGGGACATACCGGAAGAGGCGTTGGGGAGGGAGTTGTGAGCGTATTCAATCCACGTTAGATAGTCGCTCCAGGAGGCAGGATGGGCCTGCGTGGTGCATCGAAGGGCGGCTTCCATCTGTTGGTTAGTACGCTCGCATTGCCCGTTTGTCTGCGGATGATAGCCGGAGGAGAGACTCACCGAGATGCCCAAGGTTGTGCAGAAACCCTTCCACACCTGAGAGGTGAATTGTGGCCCCCGGTCTGAAACGATATCTGCTGGGATACCATGCAGGCGGAAAACATGCTGTGTGAGCAGATCAGCTGTCTCTGAGGCGGTGGGAAGCTTACGGAGAGGAACGAAGTGGGCTGCCTTGGAAAACCTATCAACTATCGTGAGGATCGCTGTGTTGCCTTTGGACGGCGGGAGACCGGTGACGAAGTCCAGGGCGATATGTGACCATGGTCTGCTCGGGATTGGTAGTGGGTGTAGTAGTCCAGCACTGGGCCTGGTGGTCGTCTTGCTGCGTGCGCAGACAGTGCACGCAAGGACGAATGAGCGGGTGTCTGTCAGAAGGGTCGGCCACCAAAAACGCTGTCTCAGCACCGCCAACGTCCTCCTAATGCCGGGGTGGCAAAACAAACGGGAAGAATGGGCCCACTCCAGTACCTGGGCTCGAAGGTCTGGAGGAACGAAGAGGGTTGGTTGTGGCCCCACACGAGGGTCGGGGTGGTCCTTGAGTGACTCTTTCACCTTCCCCTCAATCTCCCACTCCATATCGGCAAGGAAGCAGGTTGGCGGGAGGATGGTCGAGGGTTCCTCCTGGGACTGGCTCCTCTGGAACTGCCGGGACAGGGCGTCTGGTTTTGCATTCTTGGAGCCTGGAATGTAGGACAGATTAAAATTGAACCGGCAAAAGTACATGGCCCACCGTGCTTGACGTGGATTGAGACGTTTGGCGGACTTGAGATATTCAAGGTTTTTGTGATCGGTGAGCACAAGGAACGGTACGGATGCTCCCTCCAGGTGGTGGCGCCATTCCTCCAGGGCCAGCTTCACAGCGAGGAGCTCTCTATCACCGATGCAGTAGTTACGTTCGGCTGGGGACAACCTGCGGGAAAAATAGGCGCAGGGGTGCACTTTGTCGTCAGCCCCGCGTTGGGACAACACAGCACCCACCCCAACCTCTGAGGCGTCGACTTCAACAATGAATTGACGTGCCGGGTCTGGATTGAGTAGCACAGGAGCAGTGGTGAAACGGGCTTTGAGGTCGCAGAAGGCTACGCTGGCTGCATCAGACCAGCGAAAGGGCATGGCTGTGGAGGTGAGGGCCGTGAGAGGAGCAGCAATCCGACTGTAGTTGCGGATGAACCGGCGGTAGTAATTCGCAAAGCCCAAGAAGCGCTGGAGCTGTTTTCGGTCTGTGGGAAGAGGCCAATCCAGGACCGCTGAGAGCTTAGCTGGGTCCATTCGTAAGTGGCCTTTGCCGATGATGTAGCCGAGAAAGGTAGTCTCGGGGACGTGGAACTCGCATTTTTCTGCCTTAACAAAGAGCTTGTTCTCCAGTAACCGCTGGAGCACTTGGCGGACATGTTCCTTGTGTTCGGCGAGGGTGCGGGAGTAGACCAGGATGTCGTCAAGGTAGACCACCACGAACCGGTTGATCAGGTTCCCGAGGACATCGTTAACGAGGTTTTGGAAGACGGCAGGGGCGTTGGTGAGACCGAATGGCATAACGAGGTACTCATAGTGACCCAGGGGCGTGTTGAATGCAGTCTTCCACTCATCTCCCTCACGGATACGGACGAGATGGTAGGCGTTGCGAAGATCAAGTTTGGAGAAGATGGTGGCATCCAGGATGGGGGTGAATGCAGACTCGAGGAGCGGGAGCGGATACTTGTTCTTTACGGTGATATCATTCAGGGATCGATAATCAATGCACGGGCGTGAGCCGCCATCTTTTTTCGGCACGAAGAAGAACCCCGCGCCCACCGGGGAAGAGGACGGCCGTATAATGCCCGTTGCCAAGGATTCTCTAACATACTGTTCCATCGCCTCCCTCTCAGGTTGAGAGATGGAAAACAGGCGCCCCCTGGGGAGGGCTGCTCCTGGTAGGAGGTCGATAGCACAGTCATACGGGCGATGTGGAGGGAGCGAAGCGACGCGTTCCTTACTGAACACTTGCCCAAGTTCATGATAGCACTCCGGGACCTTGGAGAGGTCGGGTGGCTCCACTTCTGGGACTGGGCAGGACGGCATCAATGAAGACTGAAGACAGTGTGCGTGGCAATATGAGCTCCAGGCGGTTATCTTGGGGTGGGACCAGTCAATGGTGGGATTATGTTTCTTCAACCAAGGCAGCCCAAGGACAAGGGGGGAGCGAGGGCTCCTGAAAACGAGGAAGGGGCTCACCTCTCTGTGATTACCTGATACGAGGACGTCGAGGGCTTCGGTCTGATGGGTCACCCGGAACAAGATTTGGCCGTCCAATGCCGTGGTCTGCATAGGTGTCGAGAGAACATGCATGACAAGCCCCAACTGATTAGCCAGTTCTTGGTCAATGAAATTTTCATCAGAGCCACAGTCCACCAAAGCAGTGATGGCACGTGACTGGCCCTTCCTGGAGAGGGTAACTGGGAGTTGGAGTCGGCAAGAGGGGATGTTGCTCATATGGCTCACAAGCAGTCCCTCTTTTACTGGCGAGCCAGAACTTCCCGGGCATACTGGGCAGTCGCAAAGGAAATGTCCCCCTGTTCCGCAGTAGATGCACAATTTGCTTCTGAATCTTCGCTCCAGTTCTCCTGGTGTTAGTCGTGCTCGACCCAGTTGCACGGGCTCCGGGTTGTCGACAGGGGGCGCGCCCGTGGGCACACACGCAGCGCTGGGTGCCGGGACAGGAGGCGGAAGCGGCCGGGGGGGAGAGACACGGGCGGGCGGAGCCTCCTGCTGCTCTCGGCGCTGTCTCCTTCGTTCCCGCAGCCGATTGTCCAGCTGGATCGAAAGGGCGATCACGTGATCCAGCGAAGAAGCTTCCCTTGTGGCCAGTTCATCCTTGAGGGATTCGTTTAGCGCACGGGTGAATACTTCCTGTAGCGCCTCGTCGTTAAATCGGCTCTCCGTCGCCAGCGTTCGGAATTCTATGGCGAATTCTGCAACGCTGCGGGCTCCCTGGCGCACTGACATGAGCCGCTTAGCGGCTTCCTTTCCCCGAACGGGGTGATCGAAGATCTTCTTCATTTCTTCGGTGAACCTGGTGTACGAATAGCACACGGGGGAATCTTGCTGCCACACTGAAGAAGCCCACTCCAATGCGGTGCCGCGAAGACAGCTAATCAAATATGCTATCCTTGCTCTGTTATTCCGGTAAGTGGATGGCTGTTGTTCGAATACCAGGCTACACTGCACTAGAAATGCCCGGCATGCTCCGAGGTCGCCACCATACGGAGCCGGTGCGGGAACGTGGGGCTCTCGGCCCGAAGCCGATGACGCCGGGTTAGCAGTGGGCGCGTGGCTCGAAATGGCGGCGGGGTGGCCGGGGGGTAACGGGGCCGTATGCGAATGAGAAAGCGATGTGAGCCGTGCCTGGATGGCCTGGATTGTCCGGGAGACGTCAGTTACCTTATGGAAGAGCACTTCTATGGCCTGGTGATGATCGAGGAGTGACGTAGGCGAGCGGGCGAGGTTGTCGGCGGGATCCATATTTTGGCCCGAACAAACTGTTTGGGTTCGCGGAACCGGTGGGGGGATCCCAACGCAGGCAACGTGACAAACACAATGAAAGGGATAATTCTCGTTTATTTGGGTCTCTAGCTTCAAGCGAGGCAGGAGGCGGAATGGTCGTGGAGAACACTGTGGCTGCCACGTGTGTAGCTGTCAGCTGGGAGTTTGACAGGCTGGGGTTGACAGAAGTATCCGATGAGGGGCGCGCTGATCAGGTCCTGGAAACAAAAGATATCGTGAGCCGGAGGTCAAAGCCAATAGATACACTAGGGATGCGAGAATCAACTGACGTGGAAAACAGACAAGTTGTTCGGGTGACGTGGTGGTGCGTCCGCTGGGCTTTTAAGCTGGCTGATGACGATTGCTTACAGCTGGCTGCTCCACCCGTCTGACGTTTGACCTGTAATCAGGCAAAACTCCCCTCACCTGAGACAGGGCTCAGGAAGGAGGGACGGAGGCCCTAACACATGGTAATAAATGGAACTGCTTCCTGATTCGCTTCTGTGTTGACGTTTCTCTGCTTGCTCCCACTTCTTAAGGCCCAAGTACACTGCATGCGTGATCGTTGCGGTTCCGGTCCGGTTCAGTGTTGCCTGCGTGCCATGCAGTCCGTCAAAAACAGGCAAATCATACCGGCTGCTGCACGGCTGCGGTCCGCCAACCTCGTCCCCCCCGTGAGCTCTCGCGTGATCGCGCGCGATAATGTGCCATTTAAAACAACGAAAAACACACGGAGTCTATACTCATCAGAGAAGCAGAGAGAGAGCACATATTTTCTTTGCATATTGATATTTTAGTTAATCTGGAATTAAGAGACAGACATGACTGCATCATGATGAGATCAGGACAGAAAAACACACATAATAGGACACCTTGCAGCTTCCTTTTTTATATTGTCCTTATAGAAAGGATCTGCTGCATCATAAATGATTTTGTGGGTTTCCACCTCCATGATGAAGCGCTCATCATCCATCTTCGCTCGTGTTTAAACCGTGATTAGGCACCTGGGTTGTTACGTCCAGGCCCAGCTCCGCCCATTTTGCCGGATGCGTGTCCGGCAAAAATAGAAAATAGCCTATACCATCCGGCGGGCATGCGGCACGCCGGAGGTGGTTCGCAGTCAAGCCGGAGCACTGACGCGGCCGGTATACGTTGAACAATAGGATATAATGGGAACGGATTGGCTCCGGCGCTATTTTTTACCGGAGTCGGACCGGAAACGCAACGATCACGCATGCAGTGTACTTGGGCCTTAAGTCTTCATTCATCTTTTAATTAGCCAGCAAGTCTTAGATTTGATCTCATTTTTTAACTCTAATTCTTTTTTTTTTTTTTTTTTTTTTAAATAAACCAAGATTTTTTTTAAATTGAGCTGTCTTAGTGACAATTCCCAGATCATCCATGCAATGCAAGGTTTTTAAATGACTTTGCCAAACTATTGTCAATCGTCTACATGTAATTTGAGTGTTGTTTTTGTGTGTGACTGTACCATACATGTTCATAATCCTGAAGCTGTTGGCATTTGATCTTAGCCACACGCCGCACGTTCCTGTTTTAGTAACCACTCTCTGACTCTAAGAACACTAACTTTGATAATCCGAACTAAAGCTTTAACAACAATTTATAGACCAAGTTGAGAACAGTCAAAAATAACAACAACAACAACAAAAACTAACTCGGCTTAGGGTCCCATTAGGGCAGCATGCCTCTCGGCTTCCTTAGAAGTGACCACCGCTGACGGATATGTTCAGTCTTTTTGAAGGTTCCGGTAGGCAGATTGGAGGGGCTGTCAGGTCGGTGCCCAGAGGTGTTGACAGTCTTGGATTGGGCAAAAGAGTTTGTGAACACTGTTGTTGGGGCGACGCTGATTATCTTCTGTCAGCATCAGACTTGAGTGGGCTGATTCGGCGCACGGCGTCAGCTTAGACTATCTATCCATCCGTTATCATATGGCAAGGGTGTGACGTGCATCGTCAACTATCCACATACTGGCCTGTTTTTAATCACGTAGTCATCCATGTCTTGCATAAAGGACTTTTTTTCTGCCCACTCAAACATTGTTTCTCATGCACTCGGATGTATTTTGCTCTTTCTAACCATTACTGCATTTTGTTTAAAATGACCACCGTTGTCAATTTTACAAAAAGTGAAGTAGAATTGATTAGGAAGGGTTTTATGAATGATAACAGTACACCTGTGCGTTATTCACTCAGTGCTAATTGTCACCACTGACCCTACCATCAGCCCCAGTTGAGAACTTGCTGTAAGATTCAGTTCGAGAGTTATGACTGTTAATGGCACGATTGTTCATTTTAAGACTAAATTCTGTCTGAAAGTAGGAAGACATCCCAGAAAAATGCCACACTGGTTAAGGCAGAGAAAAAAAAGAAAAGGCAAACTTTGACATCTTTAAATACAACTTCTTCAATCAATCTTCTTCAATCTTCACAACTATAAGCAGGAACTGAATAATCCAAGGCAGTTATGTTTTCTTTTTTTCTGTAATAGACTGACAAATCCACAATCATCAGTATCTCTGGAAAAAGCATTTGAAAAGTCCTGTAAGGATTTTGCAGCATTCTTTTGGAACAAAATATTACAAACAAGCAGTATAGCCCGGTTTTGCTGGGCATACAACTTGTGCTGTGTTGTTGAGGCCAAGGTTTGTTAAATTGACACATAAGAAACATCGAAATCAGGGCTTCCCCATTAATTGTGGTCGCCAATTCAGCGGTTCCACACTCATGCATGAATTATTTCGGGAAATCACGTCAGTCACGGGATAGGAATCAAAATTTTGTGAATGCCGTGATAAGGACGGGACGGGACGGGAATAATATTCAACAGGAGCGGGCAGGAGCATGAACATATATGATTAGATGATGATTTTTACATGTGTTACAAAACCAAGAGGACCGAAGCGTCCAGTTTTGTTGTTATATTTTCATGGGCCAACTCTCTCTCGACCAAAATAATTGCACATTCCAATATCCCAAGTTTCCAACGCTTTGACTTCCGCCTACGATATTTGTGTGGACGAAGGTGAAAACCTGAAGAGAGATCTACGCGTGAGACTCGGAAATAATGAACTTTTAGTTAAACTGAAGGAGCTTGTAGGAGGAAGGTCCAAGTTATTGGGGATAGATAAATATTATTTTTTTATTCATTAACTTATTTAATTTTTCATCTTTACTTTATTTCACACACTATTACACACCTTGGGCTGCAAGTTGTTTAATTTTGCTACCCTGAAAAATGTTTTTAAAAAAGATTCTCAATGTCAGATTGCAGGACCAAACGAACACCACATATTTCTATGGCCCTAATACCGTTTAGCGCCATCAAAGGCAATGTAGTTTTTTTTAAAATAAATTTGTTAAGCGCCTTACTTGGTTTCAGTATTTTTTTTAACCTTGATTTCCGTTTTACCTGTATAGATTCTGTGTTATTGCGAGTAACAGTTTTTTTTTCAGGCAAAAAACTCAAAGGCAGAGTTAATTGGTTACATGCAGGTGTCAAAGGGTAAAGAAAATCTGCTAAGGTGAAGCGAAGAGCATTCGGAAAACTGCAGAACTTCTCTACAGTATAGACTACGTTTTTTTATAACTATTTTTGGGAGAAAATACACAGTTTGGATGATGAGCCGACACGTGAGGGGGTGACGTATCACATGCCATGAGCAAACATTGCTCCGGCAAGTGGATGCTAGCCACGTACAAGGTTTGGCGCGGGGATTTGTTGATGGACATTGTGAAGCACAGTTTAACTGGGAACCGAGGTCTGCGGAAGTAGATGCCAACATTCCAAAAGTAGTCCAATTTAATGGTTTATCAATTGTCAATTTGTCGCCCTATTTAGGTGTGGTCCGGTGTAAAAATTTCAATGGTGACTGTCAACGACCCCGACAGCGGATCTGCCAATTTTGGTTAAAATCCGATTTACGGTTTGGGAGCAATTGGAATATATTGTTTTTTGGATTTTGTCGATTTTTTATACGATTGAAAGCTCTGCAGCCTTGGAACTTCTGAGAAATACTATTGAAGTCACTGTCTCTGAATGTGTCAGATTTGGTTACAATCGGGCCATTCCTTCTGCAAAGCGATTTTTTTCGATTATCGATACTTATCAGGTGTACTTCGATACTGTCATGATTGTTTGTATTCTCAGTTCATTTTCCTGTATTCAGCACCTGATTGAGCCAGCTGGGCGGGGTAACGTGACACACCTGTGCTGCATTAGGAAGGCTCAATATTTAAGGAAGCCTGTCACCATCTGCAAGTGTCGGATTATTGCTTGCTACTTGCCTTGCTTACCGCCTGTGTGTTCATCGTCAGCCTTCGAGTTTCCCGACGTTCTACGGTTGTATTTTGGTTTGGTCATCTTTACGTTAGTGCTCTTTTGGGCATTGTAGTTAGATTCTTGTACTCTGTTATATTCATGCATTCTAGCGTGCTCTCTTGGTTGCACTTGTTAAACTCGCGTTTGTTAACGTGCTCTCTTAGTTGTTCTTGTTAAACTCGCGTTTGTTAGCGTGCTCTCTTAGTTGTTCTTGTTAAACTCGCGTTTGTTAGCGTGCTCTCTTAGTTGTTCTTGTTAAACTCGCGTTTGTTAGCGTGCTTCCTTTGTTGTACTTATTAAATACAAACATTTACTCTACTGATCTCCTGGTCTGTGTTTTGGATCCACATTAACGGCTTGCCGTTCATAACAGAATAATCCGACCACATGGATCCCACAGACTTGGAGGGGTTTTGCTATGCTCTGGCTGGTCACGGCCGCATGATCAGTCAACATGAGCAATCGCTACGCGAATTAGTGGAGATGATCAGTTCTTTAACTACAAGGATCGAAGACATGACATCCCCTGTACAAGCTGGTGGTACCGTTAATGTGGTCGCGGCGTCGGAACAATCCAACCCGCCGGCATCTTTTCGGGAGCCTATGTTGCCACACCCTCATCGTTACGAAGGCGAACCTGGCGCATGCCGACAATTTTTACACCAGTGCTCCCTCATCTTTGATCAGCAGCCATACACGTTTGCTAATGACAGATCCCGTGTAGCATACGTAATGAGTCTACTCACCGGTAAAGCTGCTACATGGGCCATGGCGGTAAGCAACACAAGGTCAGCGATTCGTGAGTCATTTGAAACTTTCGAGACGGAATTCGTGAGAGTTTTTGATCATCCGGTTAGGGGCAAGGAGGCAGCCAGCCGCCTGCTGGATTTTTTTCAGGGTGATCTGACCGCGGCTGACTATTCCATTCAGTTCCGCATTTTGGCGGCGGAGTGTGGTTTTGGTGACGCAGCGCTGTGTGGAATTTTTCGACGCGGGCTGTCTTCTGAGATCAAGGATGAGCTGGCTTCCCGGGACACGCCTTCGAGTCTGGAGGAGCTGATTTCCTTGTCCGTCTCTCTGGATGGTCGGCTGAAAGAACGCGAGAGGGAACGGGCCGTGGAGCGCCAGGGATGTCCGTGGCCGTCGCCGAGAAGCTGCCCGACTGCCATCGGTGCAGACGGCTTCGTTGGCTCGCCGGTTGTCCGGGCGCCGTCTCGGAGTCCAGGCTCGATGAGGGAGGAGTCCATGCGAATCGGCGGTGGGCGTCTCTCTGCGGCGGAGCGACGGAGACGGATGAGAGCAGGTGTGTGTCTGTACTGTGGCTTGCCGGGACACCGTCTCGCCGCTTGTGACGCGATCACCTCGCGCCGACCTGGTTCTGCTCTTCCTGTGGTTCCCCTTCCCCGAGGGGGTACGGAGTTCGGGCATGACAATGTTCCATCAAGTGAGTCGCCTCGCGAGGAGTTAAAAGAACGAATAACCCCCCGGGGTATTACGAGATTGCAGTTACAGGGGGAGATGTCGCATGGTGGGGTAAATATTGGGATTACTGCTCTGATTGATTCAGGGGCGGACGATTGTTTTATGGATCGGAGTGTTGTCGAAGCACTTAAATGTCCATTAATAAAGCTCGCTAGGCCCAAAAGGGTTTTAGATCTCGATGGGCGACCCCTGGCGGACGTGACGTTTATTACGCCGCCACTTAAAACTAAGCTGTCAGGGAATCATTTTGAGGTCCGCAGTTTTCTGGTTATGCCATGTAAATCGGCCCCAGTTGTGCTGGGGCTTTCCTGGTTAAAGGTGCATAACCCTAATATTGACTGGACCAAAACACAAATAGTAACATGGAGTACGTTTTGTTATGCGCACTGCTTACATTCTGCATGTTTACTTCCCACTCAAGCGCAGACGGCCACCGAGCCGGTTAATTTGGTGAACGTTCCTGTTGAATATCATGACCTCCAACAAGTTTTTAGCGAAGAGCGTGCTAAGACTCTACCACCACACCGTCCTTACGACTGTGCAATTGAATTGTTGCCTAACGCCCCGCTACCCAGCTCTAGACTGTACAAAATCTCTAAACCGGAGCAGGAGGCAATGAGGGAATACATCTCCTCTTCCTTGGCTGCTGGCCTCATTCGTCCTTCATCTTCCCCTTTGGGGGCGGGGTTTTTCTTCGTCGGCAAAAAAGATGGGGGTCTTAGGCCGTGCATCGACTACCAGGGTCTCAACGAGATTACTATTAAAAATAAATACCCGCTGCCGTTGTTGGATTCGGCTTTCGCTCCATTAAAATCAGCCACCATATTCACAAAATTAGATTTGCGCAGTGCTTACCACTTGGTCAGGATTCGTGAGGGTGATGAGTGGAAAACCGCCTTTAAAACCCAGCTCGGGCATTTTGAGTATCTTGTCATGCCTTTCGGTCTCACAAACGCACCTGCCGTATTCCAGTCTCTCATAAATGATGTATTGCGTGACATGTTAAACATTTTTTGTTTTGTATATTTGGATGACATTTTAATTTTCTCAAGAAACGAGCAGGAACATCGCCAACATGTCCGCATGGTTCTACAAAGACTTCTCGAGAACAGATTATTTGTCAAGGCCGAGAAGTGCGAGTTTCACCGTGGGTCGATACAGTTCCTGGGTTTTATTGTGGAAAAAGGAAAGCTCAGGCCTGATCCTGCTAAGATCCAGGCGGTGGCAGAGTGGCCGACTCCCACGTCACGTAAGCATTTACAAAGGTTTCTCGGGTTCGCCAATTTTTACAGACGTTTTATTCGCAATTACAGTATGAGAGCCGAGCCACTCACTAGATTGACTTCTAACAAACGGCCCTTTGCATGGTCTCCGACGGCAGAGGCTGCATTTTTAGGCTTAAAACGGGCATTTACAAGTTCGCCTGTCCTAGTCCACGCTGATTCTGCTCTTCCTTTTGTGGTCGAGGTTGACGCATCGAGTTCCGGAGTGGGGGCCATCCTGTCCCAGAGGTCTACGGTCGACCAGAGACTGCACCCGTGCGCATACTACTCCCGCCGCCTCAGTCCGGCGGAAGCGAATTATGATGTCGGCAACCGGGAGCTGCTCGCTATCGTGCAGGCATTGCAAGAATGGAGGCACTGGTTGGAGGGAACTGAAGAGCCGTTCCAGATTCTCACTGACCACAAAAACTTAGAGTACCTTCGAGCTGCCAAGCGCCTCAACTCCCGCCAGGCCCGTTGGGCGTTGTTCCTGACCCGCTTTAATTTTGTGATTACTTACCGTCCAGGGTCGAAGAACGGGAAGCCCGACGCCCTGTCGAGACTCTATGAACCATTGGAGGAGGGACCTTCGGAGGAGCCGGTGGTACCAGACAACCTGATTGTTGGTGCACTGCGGTGGGAGGTCGAACGTCTTGTGGAGGAGGCTTTGCGGGGTGTAAGGGTGCCGGGAGGCTGCCCCGCTGGCAAATTGTTTGTCCCAGATGCACAGCGCGCAGGAGTGCTAAAGTGGGGCCACGCTTCAAAGTTTGCCTGCCACCCGGGCGTGTCCCGCACGTTTTTTCTAGTTTCACAGAGGTTTTGGTGGCCGGGCATGCGCAAGGACGTCACGGACTATGTCTCTGCTTGCAACGTCTGCGCTCGAGGCAAGGCAGTTCATCGTCCACCTGCGGGATTGCTGCACCCACTGCCTGTTCCGTCTCGCCCCTGGTCCCATGTTGCGCTGGACTTCATCACTGGTCTCCCACGATCCAGGGGCCATTCTGTCATCTTGACTGTGGTGGATCGGTTCTCCAAGATGGCGCACTTTGTCGCGCTCCCCAAATTGCCCTCAGCTCTAGAGACTGCTGAACTGTTAGTGACTCATGTATTTCGGACTCACGGCATTCCAAGTGACCTTGTGTCAGATAGAGGGCCACAATTCATCTCACGTGTTTGGGGGGCATTCTGCAAGGCCTTGGGGGCCACATCCAGCCGGTCTTCTGGTTACCACCCGCAGTCAAATGGGCAGACGGAACGCGTCAATCAAGAACTGGAGGCGGCCCTTCGCTGTGTGTGCCAACTGCATCCGGCCTCCTGGTCATCACACCTACCTTGGGTGGAGTATGCCCACAACACCCTGGTTTGCTCGGCAACTGGGAGGTCACCATTCATGACCGCATACGGGTTCCAGCCTCCGTTGTTCCCGTCGCAGGAAGCCGAGGTGGTTGTGCCGTCTGTCCAGGTCCACTTGCGGAGGGCCCATAAAGTCTGGAGGGACGCAAGGGCAGCACTGGTCCGCACAGCAGCCCGCAACCGTCGGATTGCTGACCGCCGCCGAAGGCCTGCTCCGGTCTATCGTCCGGGCCAGATGGTCTGGCTATCAGCGCGGGATTTACACCTTGCTGGAACTTCTAGGAAGCTGAGCCCTAGATACATCGGTCCGTTCGCTGTGGACGCTGTGGTGAATCCGGTCTCTGTCAGACTGAAACTTCCATGCTCCATGAAGATCCACCCTGTTTTCCATGTCTCCCTGCTGAAACCGGTCTCCACCTGTCCCTTGAACCCTCCGCCAGTGCCTCCTCCTGCTCCTCGTGTTGTCGACGGTGGGCCGGTGTATACGGTGCGTACAATTCTTGATTCTAGGAGGCGGGGTAGAGGGGTGCAGTACCTGGTCGATTGGGAAGGTTATGGCCCAGAGGAACGCCAATGGGTCCCCCGCTCCTGGATCCTCGATCCGTCGCTGCTGCGGGATTTCCACTCCCTTCACCCCACGAAACCAGGTGGTCCGCCAGGGGGCGTCCGTTGAGGGGGGGGTTCTGTCATGATTGTTTGTATTCTCAGTTCATTTTCCTGTATTCAGCACCTGATTGAGCCAGCTGGGCGGGGTAACGTGACACACCTGTGCTGCATTAGGAAGGCTCAATATTTAAGGAAGCCTGTCACCATCTGCAAGTGTCGGATTATTGCTTGCTACTTGCCTTGCTTACCGCCTGTGTGTTCATCGTCAGCCTTCGAGTTTCCCGACGTTCTACGGTTGTATTTTGGTTTGGTCATCTTTACGTTAGTGCTCTTTTGGGCATTGTAGTTAGATTCTTGTACTCTGTTATATTCATGCATTCTAGCGTGCTCTCTTGGTTGCACTTGTTAAACTCGCGTTTGTTAACGTGCTCTCTTAGTTGTTCTTGTTAAACTCGCGTTTGTTAGCGTGCTCTCTTAGTTGTTCTTGTTAAACTCGCGTTTGTTAGCGTGCTCTCTTAGTTGTTCTTGTTAAACTCGCGTTTGTTAGCGTGCTTCCTTTGTTGTACTTATTAAATACAAACATTTACTCTACTGATCTCCTGGTCTGTGTTTTGGATCCACATTAACGGCTTGCCGTTCATAACAGATACAAAACCTAGCTAAGACCAACATATAAAAGGGGAGAGCTCATTAGAAGGAGTCGGGTCAGTCGGGAGCTACTCCGAGGAGAGTGAGAGATGTGAGAGCCATTCCACAGTGTGGCCGTGATTCTCAACGACGGAAGTAATGCTTTGTGTTATTCACCTGTTGATTGATTCCCTTTTACTTTTTGTTTGAATAAAAGCGGGCCACGAGCACACTGTCTGTCCTCCTTTCAATCCCTGAACATTTACAGTATGAGTTTAGAATGACAAGCATTGGACAGATCTTGGTCGGCAATGAATAAACTCATGCCTTCCATCCCCCTAGTTCAAGGGTGTCAAACCACTCCTCAAAGGGCTGCAGTGGGTGTTGAATTTAATTCCACCCAAACAAGATAAATACATTTTCACGAATCTGGTGTCTTACCAGTGTTATCAGTTGATTGCAGTCAAGTGCTGCCTGTTTGAGCAAAAACCTCATTGGTTGAACTGTCTCTGCTGGATTTGGTGGAACAAAGACCAGGACCCGCTGCGGCCCTTTGTGGAATCAGTTTGACACCCCTGCCCTAGTTAATCTGTGACATTTTAGGGCGGAGTCAAATCAGGAAAGTCCATAGTTTGCTTTCTTTGTCCGCACCAAAACACATTTGGTCTGGACTTTTTTGATGCGGTTCCTTTTCACACTGCAATTTGAGCAAGCGACCCAGGATTTGACAGCAAACCTACGTATATGCAAAAATCGTTCAATCAATGGACAAAATGACTCTCACCCTAAACCCTAATGTGAGTACTGCAAACATGCTCATAATGATTTGTTTTATCCAATTACAACCGTTTGTGGGAAATTTGGAGCATCACAGGCCTTTTATGCCACGTTCATTTTACAAGGACAGTAGATATTCCGCTCTTCATTACTCCAAGTTGAACTCCGACTCATATTAGCCGACAGATATACTGCTAACCACAGACTGTAATGCTTACCAAACAACTTTTTCTGACTACGGAAAACCTGTTACATGCAAAGGTGTGAGATTCAGCCACATCCAGCCCAAGGTGCGATTGCTTTCGCACCTATAGCGAACCGCACCATGGTCTGCTTGGAAGCCAACCGAGACCACCTTAGGTCTCGGACCGGCTGTACCAGAGTTGGCTGGTTTGTATTCACACAAGCCCAAAAGATGCGCACCACAAACTTTTGTGGCTTGGTTCGGCCCAAACAGGGCAAGTGTGAATATGCCCTCAACGTCTTGGACTACGCAGCTCAAACATAAACGATATCAGAGTTCCCACAACTTGCTGCGTTGATACATTTAAAAAAAAAAATTCCATGACATATATCTGGATTTACTGCAGATTATATATACTTAAATTATAAATACCGAGCAGAGGAATTTCCACTGGCTTTGAAAGCAGCAGTATTTAAAGCTCTTAAGAATCTTAATCTGGGTGCTATGACAATTAGTAGCTATAGCCAATATCAAATATGCCACTCCTGTGGAAAATCAATGAAAGGGTTGTTTTTGAACAAATTCATGCTATTTAAGATGCAAAGCAATGTTTAAAAAAAAATGGGAAAAAAGAAGAAACAGAACCAATTATGCTAAAGGTTATCTTTAAATTTAGCTGATTTTGCCAAATGGAACTTGTTTGCACATTGGTACGGTTGGCATAATTGAGCCAATGGTGGACCGCCCCGGTGTTTTGCTTGTTTTTGTGAAACCAGAATGCCTATGTGTACGTCTGCGTGCGTGTGTATGTTTGAAGCAACAGTCAGGCTTTGAGTTCTGGAATCTGCAGTGTCCTATCAACATCATGATATTTGTTTAGTCAGGTAGAGATTACCATTTTGTCTATACATGAGACACATCTGGAAATTTTGGTGAAGTATGGGTAATTGGTGTCCCTCTGCTCTGCCCACATTCCAGTAACTAATGTGTGTACTAGATGTGTTTGGCTCAGGCATTCGCATCATTATTCTCCTTCGCGCTTCATTGCCGCCTAAAGATGGACTGTCATCATTGCTGAATCAGACTACTGTGACGGGACAACACATCGAGGGTGGTGGTGTCAAGTTTTTGGAGTTGTGTGTTGTCTGTTATTTTGGTGAGACATAAACAGCCTAACAATGAGTTGCTTTCTACAAGCAAGAGATGAACGTACCTCAGCTAATAAGCTAATTCTGTCGAGAATGTCAAAGTGCCAACCTCTGGTCGATATGGATGTTATCAGACTCTATTCAGAAAAGTAGCAAGCAAGCTTTGTCTTTTGAAATTTGCAGTGTCCTGTCAATTCCTGCTATTGCAACACTTCCATCCATCCATCTATCCATTTTTTCCCGCTTATTCAAGGTCGGGTCGTGGTGGCAGCAGCTTCAGCAGGGAAGCCCCGACTTCTTTCTCCTCATGAGTTGAAAGAATCAAAAATCACATAATTGCAGTTAAATGCTTGGTAAAGAGCATGAATTTGCTGTGCCAAAAGTGTCTCACTGTGAGTGCAACCACTCTGTGAAGATAACTAATGCCGCCACAAAATGTTCCCAGTGTGGCACATTCACTTGAGGTTAGGTTTTGATTGGCATTTGTTGATTGTTTTTTTTTGTTTTGTTTTGTTTTGTTTACAAAACTCAACTCAATTTTATTTCTCATTCATTTCGTTGCTCATTTATGTTAGCAAGTTTTTCAAGTCACTCTAGTTGGTCTTTAATATTAAATATTGACGCCTTCGTACACACACACATATATATATATATATATATATATATATATATATATATATATATATATATATTTATTTATATATATGTGTGTGTGTGTGTGCGTGTATGTATATATATATAGAGTGTTAAAAAAATAAAGGGACCACTAAAGTAACACGTTGTAGATTATAGTTGAATGTGCTGACAACAAAGTCACACAAAGATTATCCATGAAAATCAAATGTATCAACACTCAAAAATACAAGCTGATCCAACTTTGATGTAATGTCCTTTAAACAAGTCAAAATGAGGCTCAGCTGTGTGTGTGTGTATGTGTGGCCTCCGCACGCCTGTATGACCTCCCGACAACGCCTGGGCATCGACATGTATTTTTTACAACATACACAACGTAAAATTTGACTCATTTGACTCATTATTTGTCTCAACATACAGTATGACGACATGCTCGAAATACGATGATTTATGACAGCGTCGTAAGTTCAGTGTTTTCCCGCAGCTGTTTTTCTTGGGAGAGAAATCAACATGAGTCCCAAGAAGGTTAGTGCTGCATAGTGCAGGTGGTGAAAAAAGGAAAAAGGTGATGCTTACCATTGAAATTAAGAAGGAAATGATAGAAAAATATGAGCGCGTGTGAGTGAACTGGCTAGACAAGGCGGCTTACCGGTCACCCACCCCCTCTACCTACCTACGTACACACCCGCTGTCTATTCCCTCCGACCTCCGTTCGCCAGTAGGTTAATGTGACTGTAAAAAGGCTTTTGATATTGATATATTTTTTCATAATTTATTTGTTTTACATGTGTTTTATTAAATGCATTTCGTAAATTAGAACACGGCTCATCGTATCCACATGCACTTGCAGCCTCCTCCCAACTCTGTCCGCCAGTCTCTATAACTTAGTGCCCGTGACACAAAGAAGCATGTTTATTTCATATTACACGCGGTATTTTATGCACCTGAAGAAATGGACCACTTGGATGCATGCAGAAGCGATCGATATATTTATTCAATTTTTTTCAATCCCGAGCTACGAAAATGACAGACTTCCGGCTATAGACTGGATGAGGAAGAAGCCGGATGTGACGTCAATGGGTGACATCATCATCACTATACAGCTATACTATTGTATGCAAAAGCTCTGCTGATTTTGTGGATTAATTTGTTTATTTTTCACGTCACAGCAGCCCAATGTGCTGCAGGCCTTTGTTGCTAAACCAGGGAGGGTGGTATGAGCCTCTCTGGGTTTCCAAAAGATCCTGTTCAACGTGAAGAATGGGCAAAACAAGTCTTATAACCGAGGGCATGACATTTTACAGTTTGCTCTAGTCATCAGCCCCGTGCTTGTTGTCTCTGTCGCCTTCTTCTCGTTCTGAAACCTCCTCCTCCTCCAAATAGGACCCAAACATATATGGCCGTATGCCACAGGCTTCATCTGGATCGACAATATCACTTGAAAGATCCACACTTGAATCAGAATCGCTGAAAAACGCTTCCTCCTCTTTTGGGCTTAATGATGTCAGCTGAAATCACTCTGTTGCTGACATCATCACCCAGATAGTGGCGCCAGAGCGCAATAATGACAGGAGGAGCTAAAGGGCAATGACTGATATTTCATCATCTGCGCTTTGCCAAATTGATGTATATAGTCGAATCGTCTCAAAATATGATTTTAATTTCAATGATAAAGCTATTTAAGATTTTTTATTGTTCCACAGGCACTTTAATGTTTGATATAAACAAGCAGTTAAATTTTTCTTTGTAAAAAAAAAAGACTTAGCAATTATTTTAAGTAGGTGACCATACACAACTAAGAATTGCTCTGACTGGATCACTAATTCAAATATATAAATCAGCTTTGCTCTGACTGGTACTTGGGTTCAGTCAAGGGTCAGCTAATACTATGAGAGATTGGCATATTTAGGATGGCATGGCCTTTAGGAGTCATCAAAAACTATTAAAATTTACTTCAATGGCATCTAAACAAACATTAATATTAGAATTTTAGTTCACTGCTCCTGCAGGCAGCAAAATAAATAAATAAATAAATAAATAAATACAATAACAGGCCAAATAAATAGTAATTATAAGTAAAAGGTGGTACGGTGATGATTGGTTTGCATGACGCCGAACAGTTCTGACATAATTGGTTCAATACTTGATTTGGTCTGCCTGTATGGAGTTTGCATGGGGTCCCTGAGCCTGTGTGGATTATTCCGGGTACTCCAATTTCTTATCGCATCGCCAAAACATGCCTGATAGTTTGACCAAACCCTTTATATTATTGTGTGTGTAAAAGGTTGCATGTACTGTATGTTGGTGCCATGCGACTGGCTGCCAACCAGTTGATCAGTAAAGAGGGGAAGACAAGGTTCCGGTGTCATTGGCCGGTTCAATGCAAAACTTTTCTAATTGGGAGATTAAATGATTAAATACATTAAAATGATGTTGGTCTGCTTCTGTCAGTGATCTCTTTTGGCTCTGCTGCTCCACAATCAGAAAACCAAAAAGCAAAAACCACTTGTGGGGCTATGAAAAGAAATGTGGCGCGGGATTAGCATCTAATTCTATCTGCAGATGTTAAGAGAGTTTTGTTGCATTAGGTTTGCTTAATCAGTCCAATTTGACCTTGACTTGTCTCATTAATTTGCTCAGTCAACTGTTGGCACCATCTGTTTTCAGGACTCTGGTTCGTTTCAAGGTACCACCATTTTTTATCAAATCACTTTTATCATTGGTAGTGTGGTGGGTTGAAATAGCTGTCTTGTATGTTCAGTCCTGTTACTCAGGGGTGACCATTCCAGGATGTTTGTCACCTTTGGTCCTTCATTAGTTCTGTTCCAAGACCCTGAATAGGTTAAATGGCATTGTATAAAGGTTGCCAACCAACTTGGGACCCACATTTTCCCACTGTCATTAAATTGTAGCCCACTTTAATGGAGGAAAAAGCCAGGCTGGTTTCTTTTCCCAAAATAACCTTTACAAATTACCCTGCAATTGACTGGCTATCAACCCAGTATATCCCCTCACTCTTGTACAAAATCGCCTAGGAAGACTCAGGCCCATATCCAAATTAGGATTGACCCTATAGAATATGGATATCTGGTCCTTTAAAACCACGAGTCACTTTCTTACATACAGTGGGGCAAATAAGTATTTAGTCAACCACTAATTGTGCAAGTTCTCCCACTTGAAAATATTAGAGAGGCCTGTAATTGTCAACATGGGTAAACCTCAACCATGAGAGACACAATCGGGGGAAAAAAAACAGAAAATCACATTGTTTGATTTTTAAAGAATTTATTTGCAAATCATGGTGGAAAATAAGTATTTAGTCAATACCAAAAGCTAATCTCAATACTTTGTTATGTACCCTTTGTTGGCAATATCGGAGGCCAAACATTTTCTGTAACTCTTCACAAGCTTTTCACACACTGTTGCTGGTAATTTGGCCCATTCCTCCATGCAGATATCCTCTAGAGCAGGGGTCCCCAACCTATTCCACTAAGGCACACTGTGGGTGCAGGATTTCATTCTTACCAAACAAGATGACAACACTTTTTCCCCAATCTGGTGTTTTACAAGTGCAATCAGTTGATTGCAGTCAGGTGTGGCTTGTTTTAGCAGAAGCCTCATTGGTTCAACTGTCTCTGCTGGATCGGCTGGAACAAAAACCAGGACCCACAGTGTGCCTTGAGGACTGGGTTGAAAACCCCTGCTCTAGAGCAGTGATTTTTTGAGGCTGTCGTTGGGGAACACGGACTTTCAACTCCCTCCACAGATTTTCTATGGGGTTGACATCTGGAGAATGGCTAGGCCACTCCAGGACCTTGAAATGCTTCTTACGAAGCCACTCTTTTGTTGCCCTGGCTGTGTGTTTGGGATCAGTGTCATGGTTAAAGACCCAGCTATGTCTCATCTTCAATGCCTTTGCTGATGGAAGGAGATTTTCACTCAAAATCTCTTGATATATGGCCCCATTCATTCTTTCCTTTACGCAGATCAGTCGTCCTGGTCCCTTTACAGAAAAAACAGCCCCAAAGCATGATGTTTTCACCCCCATGCTTCACAGTGGGTATGGTGTTCTTCGGATGCATTTCAGTATTCTTTCTCCTCCAAAGGCAAGAACATGTGTTTCTACCAAAAAGTTCTATTTTGGTTTCATCTGACCATAACACATTCTCCCAGTCCTCTTCTGGATCATCCAAATGCTCTCTAGTGAACCGCAAATGGGCCTGGACGTGTACTTTCTTCAGCAGGGGGGCAAGTCTGGCAGTGCAGGATTTGAGTCCCTGGCGGCGCATTGTGTTACTGGTAGCAGCCTTTGTCACTGTGGTCCCAGCTCTCTGTAGGTCATTCACTAGGTCCTCCCGTGTGGTTCTGGGATTTGTGCTCACTGTTCTTGCTATCATTTTGACGCCATGGGGTTAGATCTTGCATGGAGCCTCAGATCGAGGGAGATTATTGGTGGTCTTGTATGTCTTCTATTTTCTAATAATTGCTCCCACAGTTTATTTCTTTACACCAAGCGAAGAGCGAAGAGTTACAGAAAACGTTGGCCTCCGTTATTGCCAACAAAGGGTACATAACAAAGTATTGAGATGAACTTTTGGTATTGACCAAATACTTATTTTCCACCTTGATTTGCAAATAAATTCTTTAAAAATCAAACAATGTGATTTTCTGTTTTTTTTTTTTTTTTTTTTTTTTTTTTCACATTCTGTCTCTCATAGTTGAGGTTTACCAATGTTGACAATTACAGGCCTCTCTAATCTTTTCAAGCAGGAGAACTTTTGGTGGTTGACTAAATACTTATTTGCCCCACTGTATTTACATGTGAAAAGTAACACAATTTTGGACAATTAGGTTTGTAGTCCAGTGCAGTTTATTCATGGAGTTTATTGTCTAATGAGGTATATGTCTTTTGGTACAAAAATATCCTATAATACATTGTGGATGCCTGCGATATATATCACTGTGCTGCTTATATGTGAAGAAATACAGATTTCTTGGTAAAATTATCTGGGTGAGGCTTATTGTCCAAAATTTACAGTACGTTGGCAATAAATGTATTTTGTGAATGCATTTTTTTAATACTGAAAAATTACAAAATATACATTAATTTTAGTTAGTAGTAATTTAGTCTCTTAAGTAGTAAAGTAAATATATTATTATGTGAAAAAGAATGTAGTTAAGACTTTGTGATTTTGGGACTGACAGCACAAATAGGGGGAGAGGAAATGATATATTTAATACAGAATAAAAGCACATTTTTTATTAATGAATTTATTTATTTTTACCATACTTTTGTCCAACATATACTTTTCATTATAGTCTTCCTAAAAAGTAGGGGGGGGGGAGGGGGGGGGGGTAGAGAGAGAGAAAAAACTGGGGTGAAAATTAAGAATCTATTTTTTTGTGGAAAAAAATTGATATTTTATTTTAAAGGGAATCTCGGACTTAAAAGACTTATAGGCTCTAATAAGCCACAATTTATTAGAACCACATAAAAGATTGCCATTGATTTAAAAATCTATAATACTATTTAGTACATGTTTTGACCTACGGAGGGCACCATGCTTTTATACCTGCAATGGATGCTCGGAGTGATGACGTAGATAGATTGTCATTGTCACTCGATGAATACTACGGGTTACTCCAATTCCTTCTACGCGGCACACGTCCAACACATGCGCATATCGGTATAAAGCGGCAAGTACTTACTATTTGTGTTTTTATTGAGTCTTTTATTACCTTTTCATTGCCTTGAAATATTTTTTTTGCATGTGTTTCCCTCTCATACTTTTAAGCATTGTGTTTTCTTGTAGTAGCTATAAAGCAGATTGTTGATCTGTTGACCACATTAGTCACGTAGCATATTTAAACCACCCTTATTTGATATTACTATGCTTAAGTATTTTCTTAAGGCATCTTTAGTATGATCTGTCTGTATGCGTTTAATCAAAACAAGCTGAAAGCGCACGGTAGTACTTTGGGTGTCAAATTCGCCTCTTGTAGACGTTTTGCTGGTGTAGCACATTTTGGCAAAACACCATTTTGTTTTTCCAACTCTCGTCTCTTTGTTGCTTGTTTTGTGAAATATCAACAGTACTGTCATGCTCATTAATGTTCCTCTTGGGTTCAAATTGAAAGGATTTAATAGATGACATTTTTATGTCGCTAGAGTCATACTCTGGAAGCCCGGCAGCGTAACCATGTGACATCACCGCCCTGCAACGCCCACAACAATGACAACCTACTTAATTTTACAAATTGTATGAAAATGAAAACTTCAAGATGGGTTTCAATATCAAATTATTTTAACTCATTATAACGTTTATCTTTAAAGAACTACAAGCCTATCTGTCCGTGGATCCCTTTCAGGCCATGTCGCCCATTCCCATAAACATTACACATACAACCGTAAATAAAATAATAAATACAACTGATAAGCATATAGTAGAGTAAATATAAGAACTGCTCAGTTTAACGCAGATGCATGTTAAATTGTTCCAATTTATTTTTTGACAAGTTCTATATTACCCACCAAAGATTATTGCCTCATCTATCCATTTTCTACATGATACCATTTGTTCTCATTAGCGAATGAGCCGGAGCTGATCCAAGCTGACTTGAGGTTAGAGACCGGACACTCATGCAATTAAAAGACTCATTCACACTCAAATTCATACTTAAGGACAATTTAGATGGTTGAGTTCACCTAAATTGTGTTTCTAAATGTTTTTGGAATATGGGATAAAAGTGGAGTACATACAGAATACTCGGGCAAACTTAATACAGGAAAGCCTGAGCTGAGATTTAAAGCTTGGAGGCAGATTCGCTAACCACGAGTTCATCAGTCTGCACAATTGAAAATCGTTGCCAAATTGTTGGACTTTTTCAGTGCCAAAAATTGGTTTAATCTATGTATGTTGCCTTGCAGCACTTGTTCTGGTAAAGTGACAAAGAGGAAAAAAATGCAGACAATAAATAATATATACACTATTCATATAAATTGGATTTCCTTTTTTGGTTTGTTTGTTTTATCTTAGGAAGGAATTAGCAGTCATGTAAGCATTCGGCCTTGAGAACTTTGCATCATATTTCCAATTCCAATGTAGACAAAAGAAAACCACTGCTCCTTAACAGAAATATGCTGTTCTGCATCCTGATAAATGCAGAGGTGTGAGCAAAAAATTAAATATTGCAGCAAAGTGAGAATTGAATTTTTACCTTGACGGAAAAAACATTTGTGTATTCAATTAAACAAGTTCAAACCTAAATACAAATGCCTCCTCTGACTAACTCGGAACCTACGGGAAACAATATTTCCACAGTTAATTAATGTAATTAATCAACCCAGAGACATAAAATTATAAATAGGGCTCCAAGGATGGACGTGCATACATACCTAGAATGTATCTCCCAAATTTCAGTTAGATACATCCTTAATTTATATCCACAATTAATCTGATTAATCATGCCTGAGACAAAAAAATATAATAATGGGCTCCAGGATCGATGTGTATACATCTCCAGAATATACCCACAAAATTTTATTGTGTTCCGTCCACAAATAATGGAGGAGTAGCAATTTTAGATCTGCAATATAATTGAATAGCCCTGAGATGCCTGCACCCAAAAATAAATAAATACATAAATTTCAGGATGGATACATATAAAGTACATCCCTAGGATATACCTACCAAATTTTATTCTGATCTGTCGACGAATAATAGAGGAACAGCAATTATGGTCAGTGTTCTCCCTAAGAAGAAGAACAAAGTAAGTGAGATTTTAAGACCTCCCTCCGGACGGTTTAAGAGACCTGTACAAGATATGTTATTAACATGTTCTTTAAACCTCAGTCCCTTGTTAGAATATTTTTTTGATTTCTGCCTGCTAGAGTACATTGATATCTGCTGTTCCCTTCTTCTTTTCCTGGAGAAGAGTTAAATGCAAGATTGCTGATTGAGGCGGGGTCAAGCCCACGGAGGCGATGTGCATGGCATGGATCTCTCAGGTGAAATGAAGCGGAAAAGCTGCTGTCACCAGGTAGCAAAGAGGAACCACGGAAATGGATTGTCGTCTGAGCTGGATCTGACTTGGGATAACAGGCGAGCTCCTCCTTTGTGTGAGCGGACACACCAATGAGCAGTTAGCGAAGGCGCTCATCCTGAAAGTCGATATGTGTCGCATGAACCGTTTAGGGCAGAGGGCACAAAAGGTTGGCCTCTGCCATGTATCAACTGTGCAGCATGAGATTGTAGTAAGGGTGAAACAGTTGCAAATGAACGGTTTTTGCTCTATAGGCTATCTCAGTAGTTACTAATATTTTAAATTTTACTTTGAATTTCTTGGCCATCTTGTGTCTCATTTGCTTACTTTGATTTCTAGAACTAGCAATTATCTATTATAATAATAATAACCATAACCAATATCAACCAATCACTGGTACTACCTACGGGCAAGTAAAACTGTGCAATGACTACATGAGCAGTGTCTAAAAAGTACAGTAGAAAGGCAGGTCATAAAGAGAAAGACAACCCTGATTGCAGTAGAAGAATACTACCATTCGACTGAAATACTGAAATGCTATATTATTATAACTTCAAACCCTGTCCAGAGCAACACACACAGTGGAAAATCTAATGAGGTCTTTACTGCATGTTTCAAAGCATTTAGGGTGTCATTTTTATAAAAATGATAATACGAGCCCTTTCATAGGATTTTTGTCTTATATGGTGATCGCTGCCTAAATCTAGCTCAAAAGTGACCTTCTTGCTCACCATAAAATAATTAATGAAAATTGTCTTTGACAAACAACAATCATATGCCAGGACCAACAATTATACACGCAATATGAGTACACACCCTATTTTTCTTTTGTTGAAATTAGCCCATTTACAAGTGCAGCCATATATAATGTAACTACTAGGCCTTATCCCTACTCGGGTACTACTGTGCCAATGATGACTATTGATTTCATTGCCATGACAACTAGGGCTGTATTTGAAACTAACGAAATGACTGCCAAATGTGAAGCACATGCCAGACCTAACAAGACAACATGTATTTTTAATCCCATGTGGCAGCACTTGAGTCACCAAATTACACTTTCATCAATTATTGGGAAGCAGTGTAAAGCAGTGGACACATCTCCAAAAACAAACACCCACCCCCTGACATTTGCTTTAATGTCGCTCTGGAGCTTCAACTCGCCTAGATGTCAAGTCAGGAGTGGAGAAACTCCATGTGGAGGTGAATATTATGGAATTTAGCCCAGCTCTTACATCTTAAGTGCAGAACACAGACACCACTTTAGGACAAGTCTGTAGAAATAAATACTGTTGTTTAGTGCAAATGCACTTGGCAGAATGTTTTTCTCTTAAAAATATTTCCCTATCTCAAATGTTGTGATGACGTGGCCAATTTTATTTTATGCATGCTTTCCATGGTCATTGTCTGTGCCTTATGTAAATGACTTTTATTCAAATTCTATATAATCTGCACACATGTCCACATTTTGCCTCTAGCGCTTAACAAAAGTAGCACTGTACCAATACTAGTATCAGAAGGCGCCCTGATTTAATCACCAAAATTTATTGCTGACATCCAAGGTTTAATTTGAACAAATCAAATCAGAATGATTTCCAGTTCTGCTACAAATGTTTTGAAACATTTCTGTTGAGATATTAAGTCATTTGAGTTGGGTTCACGTTCCGTGTTTGTTTTCTGGGAAAATGGCCAGTCGTTATGTTTTACGACACATATGTCTAAATTCACACAGCTCATTGGATAGATTCACCTTTATTTGTGCTTAGGTTGTCAAAAGTATTCAGGGAATTGGTGATTTTGCCACAAGCTCTTCAGAACACAAGCCTGCAAGGGTTTGCATAGGGACGGTAGGGACATAATGCTAGCAAATTTTCAGGATGCTCAAATTGTCCCTACCAACTTTTAGGCAACCTTATTTGAATTAAATAATGACTTCAGTTATATAGGTCATTTAGATTGTCATCCCATGTGTTGTCAGGATAGAATGGTGTACCGCAAGCAACACTTCACTTCCGCTCATTAATATTCATGATGTTAGCTACTGTTGCTAAGGGAGTACACGCACCCGTTTGTCCCCAATAGGAAATGAATGGAAATCGTGTACGAAGGAGATGTTTACAAAGCTAAACCTACCAATTCTCTCTGAAAATGATGTCCCTGGTGCCAAACTCACTTGCAAAGATTTGGAAGTACATAAAAATGTTCAGTTAAAGAGATGGCCTGAGTGTCGAGGGCTGAAAAAGACAAAAAAAAACGAGCCGACCTTAGCATAGCCTTAGCTTTTTTATCGACACCTTTTCCTTACGCGACTGACAATAACATTCTCCTGTTTCAACAAGCTATCTTTTACCACCAGCCCTGTCTTTCCTATATATTATATTCTCTGGTTGTCCTATGTCTCTGACCGTTCTTGGGGGTAATCTATATTTTGTGTAGCGATCGCAAATGCAATTCAGGTCATTCATTGTCAGACAGAAGCAGCACGGCACAACGTCCCACTAAAAATTAAGTTAAAAATATCAAAATGGCTTACCTCTTTGTCCTCTGAAAGACCATGCTAACCCAACAAAATGTTTACTGCGTATAAAATGTGAATGGATTCACCGAGCTGGTGTTAAAAGTCCGCGCAAGTTGATTCATTTTTCACATTTTTTCCTCCCGAGTTTTTGGTTTCGGGATACGTATGAAGAAATCATCCTTCATACGTCGTAATGTCTAGTCGTTTCTACAAGTTCCAAAAAAAAAATGTGTGATCGGCATGTTCGTTTTTGAAAGATTACCGGAGAAAAGTAGCAGAATTAACACAGTTTCTCTGCAAGGGCGGGTCTATAATGTCCCACTTCTGCTTTACTTCCGCTATACGATGCGCCGTCACGGTCTAAAAATAGCATGCGTGCGGTACGCCATTGAGCCAACCATTAGTAAGTGAATTGAGTTAATGATGTTTAGACTGACATTTACCCCTTTTCACTTGCTGAATGTGGAGGTCATTTTTTTCCCCACAAATGCACATGTGATTGGCTGATGACTTGCATTTATTTAAAATGTATTTATTTATTTTCAACGTTAATTTACTTAGAAATACAGATTTTTTATTGGCAGCCTATACAGACAGTTTTTCAGATAATCATACATTAATCATAATCGAGGTAAAGTTTTCATTTTTTGTTGAGTTTGGATGTGCTTGTGCACAAAAGCAGTTCTGTTTTACCTGAAGGAAGCCTCCATTTTATTCATTTTTACTATACCCTAAGAAGTTGTTTTTTTTTCAGTTATATTTCATTTATTTTTCTTTCGACAAATATTGAGTGGTCTAAAGAACAATGTTTATTTTTTTGCCTTTGTTTATTCTTTTGCTTTGATGGTTCAGAGATCGTCCCGACCAATATTGAGACCAAACCTACGCCCTTGCAAGTCTGTAATAACAAATCAAAAAATGGAGAATGCATCTAAAACTGTTTAATGAGAAGATACATTTTAAATCCCAATGCTCGTTTCAATTGCTTGAAATTTTGACTTTGTAGTGCTCAGTAGCTCGCTAGTAATAACAACACACATGTTAAAAGTTAAACATTACGCATGCACAGGCACGCAAGAGAATTAAAAAAAAAAAAAAAAAAACTTTGAAACAGAATAGTCATTCAAGACAAACGAAAATGACAGCTTAACCAACAGGGGTATATATTTTTAAACTTATTTACAGTACAGATTAAGCATAACGAATAATAAATTCATGGGTATAGATAGCTAAAGTGTGGGCTACAGATTACCTTTAGGATTTTTTTTTTTTACCCTGTCACCTGGTGGTCTCCTTACTACAATGTATGACCATTCAGCAGAAATTTAATAAATTCCAAAGGGTTCACATGTTTTTTTTTTCCTTTCACTGTATATGGTTTGTTTTACATCTTATTTGCAGCCTAAAAAACAAGCAAGGTTTCCAACACCCCCGCTGTTATCATTTTTGTGTAGCAACCAATTACCTCAATATTAAGAGAGGCGTAGGGTAACTTATTCTAGATTGATTAAGGGATTTGGTTTCACAGTTGCACAAAGCAATGAGGCATTCAGGGTCACAGCCAGGGGGCCAAGCCAAACAAATGTACCTGTCAGATGGCTCGCTCAGGCGTCGACTCTTGCGTATTTGCACTCAAAGAAAGACAAAATGGTCCTCCGCAAGTCGTCTTAAACTGCCCTCGTTGTTTTAGGAGAAAATTTAGTTCTCCTGCTGGGATGCAACAATTTGCAAAACAAATATAATTTATACTGTAAGAGCTTCTATTTTTTCAGCTGTGCCATTTTCCACTGCCAATATCAAAAATAAGTGCAACGGGTATTGTTACGGTGTTTCATTTGCAGAAAAAGAACACAACCTCTTCCCATGAATCAGTGAACCTGCTGAGTTCGTTACCATTATGTTCCCATATAGCCACTTGAGCAGTGATTCCCAACAACTGAGCTATTGGGCATTCGTGTGCCATCAGATAATCAGATGTTATGCAGGAAATGATGTAGTTTCAATTAACTGGTCTGAAATGTTTTTATTGACTACAAACTTTGTATCTTTATTTGTTAATGGCAGCGACTTATCGCCGGCAAGCAGAACAATTAAATGTGTGTCCACTAGATTGCAGAAGGTACATCATTAACTTGTACAGGCCCATTTCTTGACATTTTTGTTCGGCAGTTTACAGTGAGATGTAAAACGTGTGTGTGCCCTGGCTCGATAAAATTGACAAAACCTGGACTCGTGGATAAAGTCTTTCTCCATGAATTTGAAAGTAGCCTGTGAATTACTGTGTAATTGACAAGGCGTGTTGTTTATGATGACTTATATATGGCAACACAACGTGTTTGTTTTATTTGTGTTTTTATTATCACTTACTGTATAATCACCCGCAGAGGCATTCTCTTATACAGTGTGTGTGTACAAGCAGAAGAGCCTATGTTATTTTTTGCTGAGGTTGAAATATTGAAGAATTGGATATGTGATCTCTGGTAGAAGAATAATGATAGTTGCACATGTCAGCATCTGAAGTGCTGTGTTTTAATTTCCATCCGTCCGTTCGTCCATCCCTCCATCCATTTTCTCCCACATGTCTGTGGTCGAGTCGCGTGGGCAGCAGCTTCAGCAGGGAAGCCCAGACTTCCCTCTCCCCAGCCACTTCGTCCAGCTCTTCTTGGGGGATCCCAAGGAGTTCCCAGGCCAGCCGGGAGACAGTCTCCCCAGTGTGTGCTGGGTCTGCCCCGTGGCCTCCTGGCAGTGGGACTTGCCCGTAATACCCCACCAGGGAGGCGCCCCGGAGGCATCCTAATCAGATGCCCGGGCCCCCTCACCTGGCTCCTATGGATGCGGAGGAGCAGCAGCTCTACTCCGAGCTCCTCCCAGATGACCGAGCTTCTTACCTTATCTCTAAGGGAGAGCACGGACACCCTACGGAAGAAACTCATTTCGGCCGCTTGTACCCGGGATCTCAAATCTTAAATAGAGAGCTTCGCCTTTCGGCTCAACTCCCTCTTCAAGACGGACCGATGCAGAGTCCGCATCACTGCAGATGCGGTACCGATCCGCATCAATCTGCTTTTCCATTTTTCTGTCACTCATGAACAAGATCCCCAGATACTTGAACTCTTCCACTTGTGGAAGGACCCCTGTTTTAATTTAATGTCCTTTTGTTTCCCCAGAGAGTGTCTTTGCATGACTCTGGGTCAATTCTGCAGCTAAAGATAATGGTCAGTAACCTAATTATCTAATTCAATCGACTAAAATAGGATCAGGCTGACTTCTTAAAAGATAAATAATGACATGCTGCAGACTTTTAGCCAAATTGCTTGCACAATTATATTAATTCTCATGTATGGTTCCTGAAAGAAATAAAGCCGTAAATTGTACTAAAGTAAGAATGCTGTTTTTTCAGAATAGTCCCTCTCAAACAGTGTGGTAGCATCCCTGTGGTAGCCCGGTGCGAAAGCGGCAGCAAAATTTAAGTCATTGTGTGTAATTTTCCCAACCCAATCTTCAGAGAGCTTGTTCATATTGCATCAGAGTTAAACTTCTATTAAAATAATGCATTCATCTGTTCTCTTTTTTGTTATGGCTGAAAATTTAAAGCATCAATAACATTTTCATTCATAGTGTGAGCAGTTTTGAACTAGTGTATACAATTATTTTACTCTCGTAAAGTGTATTATTTCTCACCACCTGGCCACATTGGCGTAGAGCTAAACCAGCCCTTGGTAGCTTGTTGCTTGGCAACCTTAAAGGGGAAGTTCAGATTTTTTGACATCAGGTTTATTGTTCGAGTTGGGGGGGTTAAATGGTCAGTGGAGTTGATTTCAAAATATTCCGTATCGTTTGTTAGTCTTCTATTATTCTTCAGGGCTCCGGAGTGATTATGCTAATGCAAGTCAATATGGCCAATTAGCATGCTAATAAAAACCGATATTCACAGATCTAACATAGTCAAATAAATTCAAAACGCAGCTCAATGTTCAAAAACCCCCTGCAGCCAAAACAATGTCTCACCAAACTGCCGTAATTCATTTAATTCTGCGGGACTATTTTTCCATATGCGTAATGGCACCACAACAGAGGAGTGCTATGGCCACTCGTCTTCACCTCGGTCTGCTATGCAGAGTGCCCGCGTTTCCACCGCTTGCCTGTGATGAACGAGGAACTATATAAAAAGGGGTTACTCTTCTGGATATGACATATACACACCGGTGGAAAAAGTACTGCTTTGGAGTATTTGCAGCACGCATTTTCATCGGTATCATCTCCTGATACCGCTGTGCCTTCGACTGTCCAAACGTCTTCAAGAGCTTCTGATAAACAGGTAAAAAATATATTTTCATATATGAAAGTATATCGCATGCACACCTCAATATCGCAGCTCGCGTTAGTGGGGCTTGTAACCAGGGGCGCCGTATAGGGGGGAAAAGTGGTACTGATTCTAAGGGCCCATGTCCTGAGGGGGCCCACAAAGAAAATTAGAGCATTAGGTAATCGTTTGCAAATTTAAATATTAATCATTATAATTTAAAAAGGTATAAAACGAAGGGTTTCTTTTTCTTGTTTTGTTTTTGGCAAAAAGTAAATATCCAGAGAGCATATGTATTGCCAGCAACCCCTCCCCCCCCGCGTATTTTCATTAATTGGTTTCGTCCGCCCTTCCTTTGATCAGACCGCGCGCAGGCTGAGCAGCGGTGCACATTTACACCAGTCAATGACTCTGAGTACTGTGCGTGCGGTAGGCTACATCAAAAATGTTTTCAAAACAGAAATCAGGCTATCAAAAGAGGACAGAAAATAAAGCAAAGCAGGAGAGCGGTAGAAAAGGCCAACAGGATGTGAAAAAGTACTTCACAAAGGAAGGTTGGTGTAAATTGTGTCAGTGTAGTGCTGAAAATTAACCTGTTATTTTGGCTCACGCGACGTCTATTAGAAAACTCAGAAGCAGGTCCCAGCTCACTCCGTAAGAAATACGGGATTTTCCCGACCTCAGTGAGCGACATTGACCAATTCAAGAACATGAATTCCAAATAATGACGGCATTTTTTGGTATCATACAGATGTTGAAAGTTGGTGTGGATTTTTTTTTTAATCTGGTTAAATCCAGTTTGTCAAGAATTTATTGAATTTAGTTTGTCATCAATTAAATTTAGTTAGTTAACAAGGAAGGGACCTGGCTTCGGAGCTGTAGCCTATAGTGGAGATTGTAAGTTTTCAAATGGGGCTAAGCCTACTCCATAATGAAATACTGTAATTGTTTGCTAGCTAGTGTTTGCTCCACTTTTAGCTTACATTTAATTAGTACAGCAGGTTAACCCTTTCGCAAGCTCTCCACACCAAAACAGTTGTCTCTGCCCTCGCCTGTTGTAATAGGCACAAGCACAACTCCTCTTGCTGCGTCTGGCTCAGCAGCCCTGTCTCCTGACACCCTTTATGAGCCAGCCTCATCTTTACTCCCAACTGAAGGAGGTGAGGAATCAACTTGAACACTGCCACACCACACATAAAATATCAGTGGCTAAGAGACAAATAGTAATAAGCAGTGTTGTTAATCTTACTGAAAAAAAGTAATTAATTATAGTTACAAATTACTTCTCCCAAAAAGTAATTGCGTTAGTAACTCAATTACCTGAATGTAAGAGTAATTAGTTACTTGGCAAAGTAATTGGTGATAATTACTTTTTTTTTTTTCCCTCAAAAAAAAAAAAAAGAAAAAAAAAAACATTGGCCACACTATGTGAAGTTTTTTGTGAAGGTTTTTGGTACAATTGGCCCGAGCCCAATTCTTTACCCTAATTTACCCTTTACCCTGAATCAACTGTAAAAAGTTGTTAAAATTGCTCCCATTATTGCATTTGTTCCCTTCTCTCTACTTTCGACATATGAAAGTTTTAAAACAGTTTCATCATTTAAAGATAGATTCAAGTCAAGATTTTGCCGATTTAGAAGTATTTATATAAAAAGATTTAAAAAAGATAAAAAGTTACTTAGGTTCGCTAGGAAGGTTCTCTACAACAGAGCTGTCCTAAAAAGCCTACTGCTTTAAGATGGCGGCTGTCTACTAACGCATTTAGTGCCATGCAGTGTTGTTAATTTTACTTTAAAAAAGTAATTAATTACAATTACAAATTACTTCTCCCAAAAAGTAATTGCGTTAGTAACTCAGTTACCTGAATGTAAGAGTAATTAGTTACTTGGCAAAGTAACTAGTGATATGTTTTTTTCTTTCTCAAAAAAAAAAAAAAAAAAACACACACACACACAGGTCACACAATGTGAAGCTTAAAGTGTTTGGGGGACAATTGGCCCTAGCCCAATTCTTTACCCTCCACTTAACTAGACACAAGGGTATTGCGATAACTAGCTAGTAACCTTTGCTATGTGTGGAAGTCATTTAAAGTTGTGAATCAATCGTTAAAGTTGTTAAAATTTCTCCCGTTATTGCATTAGTTCCCTTCCGTCTACTTTAAACATGTGTAAGTTTTAAAACTGTTTCATCATTTAAAGATAGATTTAAGTTAAGATTTTGCCGATTTAGGAGCATTTTAAATTTAAAAAAATTACTTAGGTTCGCTAGGAAGGACCTCTACATCAGGGCCTTCCTGAGAGGTCTACTGCTTTAAGATGGCGGCTGTTTACAAACGCATGTAGTCCTTAAAACATGTTGGCAGTGCAGCAGTGTCTATCATTTGCATCTAGTTCCATAATATGATATCTACCGTGTCATGTGGGCGTAGTTTGTCGGCTATGGCTGCAGTCAGGTATTATTGGAGCCACCGAGCATCGCGGTTGCAACGGCGTCTTCCCCACTCCTGCTCTGCTCTCGTCCCCGTGAGTCCGTTTCTCTCAGACTTTTTTTTTATTCAACCAACTTAGTAACGCATAGTAACGCACGCCTTTCCCGCCTCAGTAACGGTAACGGCGTTGCCAAGATGAGAAAAGTAATTAATTAGATTACTCATTACTGAAAAAAATAACGCCGTTAGTAACGCCGTTATATTGTAACGCCGTTATTAACAACACTGGTAATAAGTAATAATAATTAATAATAATTATTATTATTAATTAATGATACATAATTAATAATTAAATTAAGATACTAGAATAATATAGAAGATATTGTTATATTTGTCATTTTATGTACACTACAGAGCCAGGACCATCTTCAGTAAGACACCTGAACTCTGTGTATACTGCTACATTCCCCCCTAACTTGTCCTCTCTTGGTCTCCTGAATGCAATTTTTAAGATGCAGCTGCAAAGCATTTTTGGAGAAGTGTTCATCGCTTTACGAATATTTTGCACACTCCCCGTAACGGTTGCAGGCGGCGAGAGAGCTTTTAGTAAGCTAAAACTCATAAAAAATTATATGAGGTCCACTATGTGTCAGGACAGGCTTTCTAGTCTTGCCATGTTGTCCATTGAAAGTCAGTTGGCTAGGAAGCTAGACTTTAATGATTTGATCACTGACTTTGCTATCAAGAAGGCTCGGCGCTGGGCTCTTGGTGACTAAGGCTGAGCAACCTGCAATCTGCTCGCTTTGTTTGTGAGTGTGATTGCTTGTGTGTGTGTGTATGTGTGGTGTTCGCTTTGTTTGTTATATCATTCTAAAGATTGTTTTTTTGATTGGCGTTAATGTATGCTGTAGTATTGTTAGAATAAAAGTTTTGTTTTAACTTAAGTCATTCATCGTGGTATTTGAGAATATTTCTAATAAAAATATATTTAGATTGTAAAAGATGGGCTTCAGTACATTTCTTAAAGATGATATCAGTCTATTCATTATTGCTCTGTACGCTGTATGTTTACATAAATATATTTTCATCTTAAATTAATGCAGAAAATGCACAAATTAGTGTGTAAAGATTCACCAGAATGCAGGAAATTACGTAGTTGATACTCTAAATGTGTGTGTGTGTCCCGGCACTGGTGGTGGGGCCCAAAGTGATATCTTTTCATGGGGCCCAAAATCCCTGGCAGCGCCCCTGCTTGTAACTAACACCATGCATATTTATGGTTCGCGTTTTTAAATGGGAAACAATGGTCAATGTTCTGGCCAATATCTCACGAAGTGCATTTTTCCTTCCTGCTATTATTTTAAAAGCCGTTTGACAGGAAGGAAGTACTGCGGCGGCCATTTGTGTAGTATTTTCGTCAGTCCGTCGTTTGGTGAGCGCTGGTTGTGTTGTTTGCACTTTCGAAGGCATCGTCTTTTCACACTGATTCATTTTTGGATGCGACAGTGCAGCACATTAAAGCACCTGGAGCTCGGACTCTTACCACCCGACTCCCGTATTTATTTTGAATGGAGCTGTGTTCACTAGCACACACACAAGGGGAACAGTACAGTCAACTTCCAGATCACCATCCCGAATGCAGTAAATCATTCCACTTGGGGTTGGATTCCGTTTACGAATGGTTCGTAGCAGAGGTTGCGCTAGACATTTTCGTTGTCTGTCATTTTGACTGACAGGGTCATAAAAATCCGGTCATAGTCTATTTTTACCGGTCACTTAAATTTTTAAAATGATAATGATGACATATTCAATAGTATTTAGTTTTCATTCATTTTTAATTAATATTGTAACGCTTGCTTGGCGGCGAAAAATTAGACACGGGAGTCGTGGTATTTTTCTCCCTTTTTACTCTGCTTACCGCCAACAACTCCGCCCCCAAAGAAAAAGAGGCAACGATATAGACCCCAATCACCAACGTCACACAATGATCTTAATTGTGGTTGTCAGCTCAAAATCTTCTAAATATATATTAAATGCATCTTACCAGATATAAAATGACTACTACATAGTCTGTGGTGATCGTTTGGTGCCCAGATTTCTTGTCGAATTACAGCAGTCCATCTCGCTCTCATCCTCGGGTCTCTCAGAATACGGTAGAACTTCAAGTCTCTCCGTCTTTTCTGTTATAGCAACCAACCGCCACACACGCCTTCACCATTTTGATTATTACTATTAACGAGCAGAAAAACACGCCGTAATAGGAGGCATGTACGTAGCGGTAATGTGTAAACATGAACAGCTGACACACAATATGGCGGCTCCAGTCAGGGGGGCGGAGTTGTGACGTCATGTGATTGGGCGGCAATCTTGTCCATCAATTGGATGACGCGCTGGCACACCGGGTGCACCAATAAGAACCTCGTGTTGATGTGTCAATCACGGTGCCGCCGCCAGACCCCGGTGACGCTACAATATTCTGAGAGAAGAGCCAACGACGTCATGCATTAAGAGAGACAATAGCTAATTAATATGCTAACTCGCCACCCTGTGGTCTGGGGTGTGAATTGCAACCTGTCAAAATGACGGACGGACTACAGTTTTTTCCGTCACCGTTTTAAAAAACCGGTCAACGACGGAAAATATCCGGTTATTGCGACCCCTGGTTCGTAGGTTATGTGCGTGAGCAACCGCAGTTTTTTGCACAACCCCACACACAGACACGTACTCTGACGCTTCTTCATTGGGACTAGTAGTCGGTAGTATGTAAATAAGTAATATGTCAATCATACAGTATTTTTTTATCCTTCACTATTTGCCCCAGACACCTCACGCAATCAGTTATTGAAGGGTTATTTATAGCAAGGATTGTGAGTGAACTGGGGGATATTGGAATACTTTATCACTTTCATGAAAAATTGAGAAGAAAACATTTGAGCGTACGCTGAGTGATAACTGTTGCGTTTCTATGTCCTTAGATAAGTGACACCTACCTAGCTTGTAATAAATAAAGGAATAAACTAAGAAGTAATCTCCGGGTTGGTCTTCAGGAAAGCGTTGAACAACGCTCCTAAATACGAATTACCAAATCAATAAATTCTAAAACTTTTTTGCTGAGCATGACAATCCTGGATAAGTTTTTTAGATATTAGGGTTTACCTTATTCCGTGGTGCAATTGTGTTTACAACACAGGCATATTGTCATGACAAATCTAACAAGCTACTTTTTGCTGTGATCTCTAGGCGACCTGGAGATGCTGAAGGTACACCCAGAAGAGGCTCCACTTCGTTTTCAACTCCATGAAGGCAAGGGCGCCAGCAAGTGAGGAATGCTGATGGTAGGCTCTATCAACATTTGTCCCATTAACAATTGCACTCTACCCTTCTTATGTGTACGTATTTCAATCAAATTTACTCTATTAGGGACTTTGAGATAGCCTACAGCTTGGAGTTTCCAAAGCAAACAAAAAGATGGGTTGCCTGGAGGAGTTACGAGCCAACAACGCAGACATTCTGACAGAATTTGGTGGCGCATGTCCTGGAAAGACAGCAGGATTCATCAGTAAAGTTTGCTGATCCAGACTTTTATTTCAAGCCTCCAACTACAATTCCCCAAAGCATCGCAGGCATCAAAAGGCCTGATAAAGAAAAAGTCATTTTACATGTCAGTAGATTTAAAAAATAAGTAGGCTGACATTTTCCTTTTTATAAATAGATATTTTTGAATGTACTATAATTAAAAAAAAAAAAAAACACACACACACACACATATTGTCTTATTTGTGAAATCTGAAGGTTTAAAAGATCAAAAGTTTCTGGGTATGTAGGAGTTGTATTTAGAACGATTGCAGAGCATCTTCAGTTTCCCTAAAACCATTGTAGTTCCCATTGACAGTGCACTTGTCACGGATACAGGAGACGACACACGATGGAAGAACACATCGCTGGCCTCTTCCCAGATGTTTGCCTTTCAACGCCCACTCAAGAACAACCCTATATGCCACCAATCGGAGTTGCCTAAAACAAGAAAACCATAATACAGGGTGATTAAAAAAAGAAAGTGCCAAAATCATCATGTGATAGATCAAAAAATTGTATATATTATTTAAAAAAGTTACAGAACTCTAGCTTGGACACATGTTCAATATTCCCAACAAATAAGCAGCACTCTACTATATGCAGCAGGATTCAAAATGAGGGGGAAAAAGTAGCGGCTTATAGTCCGCAAATTACGTAACTTCAAGTTTTTAAATAAAGTGCTCTAAGGTGACAATCACCGGCAATTGAAATACATGAAGTAATACTTGAAGTTATGTTCAACACATTTGCCTATGTCAGTTTTATCATGTTTTTCATTTTTGACATATTGCGTGATGATTTAGGCACATTCTTGTAAATAATTGCCATACTGCTACTGCTTTTTATATTGGCATGCTTTTACTCTCACAATGCATTACTGTTGAGATGATATAGCTGCTTTCCTGAAATAGAACTAAGCTTAGAGTATACGAATATTTGCCCAGCGACAAAATAAAGCATGCAGGAATCCAATTACCTCATTGATAGCTGCCCGTTTTTTTCCAGTTGGTCTTACCTACGAAGAAAAAAGTTTAAAGAACACCTTTGCTGAGAAGTGGTAAAAAAGTCTTGGTGTTCACTTGCAACCATTTGTTGAGTTCTGAAAACTGTTCAGCTCCAATTCTTCCCTGCATTTTGGGGGCAGGAAGTCGCTTTGTTGCCACCAATAAAAATAAAATAAAAAAAAAAAAAAAAAAAAAGCGGTGAAAAGACCAATGTGATATCCCTCCGCGCAGCCAGCTTGTTCTCTTCTCTGCAAGGCAACTGAATTACTAATGGTGCTGTTCTTACTGCAGTTATTGACATGCAATGGTAAGTTTTAATAACTTTATCCTGGAAACATAGCCAACACTATTGATTGCATGCGTTATCGGTGATTCTCCTACGTGCATATGTTGTTTTCTTGAGCATGCTAATTGGCCATATTGATTTGCATTAGCATAGCCACTCTGGAGCCCTGAAGAATAATAGACCCTACTCACGTGACGTCACAGCCACGCCCCCGCGCCATGTTGTCCGGATACTAGTCATGTTAATGCATTAGCCCTTCGTAAATTCCTCCTATTATGGCGTGTTTTTCTGCTCGTTAACATTAATAATCAAAATAGTGAAGTCGTGTGTGGCGGTCGGTTGCAAAAACAGAGAAGATAGACGGAGAGACTTGAATTTTTACCGTATTCGGAGAGAGCTGAAGAGGAGACCGAGATTGACTGCTGCAATTCGACGAGAAAACTGGGCTCCAAACGACTACCACAGATTATGTAGTAGTCATTTTATATCTGGTAAGATGCATTTAATATATATTTAGAGGGTTTTGGGCTGACAACCACAATTAAGATCATTGCTAGGCTAATCGCCGACAACATACACTCAGACGTTGTGAATGAACTGCCTGAAAATATATAATTATAAGAGGATAATCAGACAGTTGTCATACAATTAATTTACAATTTCACTATTGAGGTCAAAAGCCAAAAAATAAATTCAACTAGGGACAATTTGGAGTAGTGCTATCGCACTTCATATTTATTACGTATTATATACGTATATAGTGAGAGTGCTATCGCTAAACCATATAAACATTAAAAGCCCTAGCTGCATTGACAAATGATATGAAATACATTAGAATTGACAGTGGATGTTAGCAAGAACAAAAGATTTTGAATTGAAAATTTCGTAACTCACCTTCCAAGCACAAGATTCCTGCCGAATTTCGTGTACGAGGACCTGTTTCACCCAACCAGCAACGTAGCATTTATAAGCCTCCAAGCTCTTAAAGTTTTTCAAACTTTCGTGAGAATAGGCTGATTTTGTGTGGACAAGATAGTTGTAAATATCAGGATATCAGATGTCAGGCGAAGCCAGCGGGTCGAAAAACATCGATTTAGGCATCAAATACGGATCTGGCGAATGGATAAACTGAAGCTTTTCCACGTAACGCCTTTTATGCAACGGATCCAATGAGTTTACAGCGTCAGATAACACCGGGGCTTCCATGAATTGCTCTATAACTTGCTCGACTAATTGAAAACAATGAGAATAGGTCTAAAAAAGAGGTACAATATGGCGGCCGGAAACAGCGACACGCCCATTTTGTGACGTAGGTGAGTAGGGTCTATAGAAGACTAACAAACGATACGGAATATTTTGAAATCAACTCCACTGACTATTTAACCCCCCCCCCCCCCCCCCCCAACTCCTACAATAAGCCTGATGTAAAAAAAAATCTGAACTTCCCCTTTAAACCTTTGTGATTAGCCACCCTTTAAAAAGTGGGAAAGGTTAAGTAACGAGGTGGCAAGCCATACTGTAGTTTAAGGTGATGTAGTCGTTCTTTAGTATTGATTTTATGTTTGTGTTGGCAACGTGTTTACCTATGCAGCAGTGGCAAGTTCTGTTTCCAACAAACCTAGCAAAGCTATTTTTTTCATTGCCTTTTATTTATTGATTGTGTTGGTAAATTGTTGAGAATGGCTTCAGAGGAACACTTGCTTCTTTGATATTGTTGTCTTTTGTCTCAATCTTGAGACAAGGCAGTGGTTCATTTTAGCTTTATGATCTGTAAGTGTTAGCTTTGAGTTGACTTGTTTTTAATTATTTTTTTGAAACTCTATGACATGATGGATGTAATTTTTGGTATACAATGCACCCTTCTGCCTGCTGTTGTCTAAAATGCCCCCACCCCTCAAAACAACAATAATATTTCACAAGGGAACAGAATGGAAGCATCATGTTGAACGTTTTATACCTTTGGCAGATGATGCACAATTGATTACAACTTGATTATATCACTAGATTTGCTACTACCTTAGGATGTACAGTAAAAAACATAAATACCGCATGCGACCACACGAGATTGATTTTTGCTCAATTCCCAAGTATCAGTTTGTAAATGTTAGTTTGATACTGTCATAATGACACTTGTGTAATTACTTACAGTATGTTTATCCAAGGCTGTACAGTCATAATGACTGAGAGAGATTCAATTACAATCCTATACACACAAGTTTCTACCTGGGATGTAAGAAATGAATGATCTGCAAGACTGTTAAGGGATGCGCCTTACGTTTGTATTTGTGACAATGCACACATGATGCAGTGCACCCGCTAATGTACTCGCAGCTCCATTAACTCAAACTCTCAGAGGGATGCAGAGTCGCTAGCCCCCATGTGGTGCTCCCCAGCTCCTATTAAATGACTTTCCAGAGCAAATTTGAAAACGTAATAGGGAATTTGACATCGCTGCACGCCCCTGCTATCTGTGTGTTGCTTTCTTATCTAAGGTCACTGCCATAAGGCCCACACATGGCACATGTGCAACGACATACAGTAGTGGGCCTCGAATTCAGCCGAGGTTTGTGCAACAGAATGCCGAAAATATTTTTTTTTCCACCTGCTACATGTTGAGGCTCCAAATACTATAAACAGTGATGATTTTGGGCCCATTTTTTTGTGAAATAAAAATTAACCTAGACCAATGAAGTTATCGACTTTAGGATATGTCATCTTGATATCACCTTTATGAAAGTATAAACATTTTTCCAATGAACTGCCGCTGAATCAAACCTAGATCTAGCTTAGCATAAACATGTTACAGCCTACAGGGAGTTACTCTTGTGTGTGAAACTAATGCAACGTTCAGACCAGAGGGCATAATGCCCAATTGGGATTTTTTGGTTCATGCCGATATTTTTGTTTAGACGTTCATATTGCACAAACATATACAGTGTATCACAAAAGTGAGTACACCCCTCGCATTTCTACAGATATTTAAGTATATCTTTTCATGGGACAACATTGACAAAATGACACTTTGACACAAGGATAAGTAGTCTGTGTGCAGCTTATATAATAGAGTTAATTTATTTTCCCCTCAAAATAACTCAAACTATAACCATTAATATCTAAATCCCTGGCAACAAAAGTGAGTACACCCCTTTGGAAAAACGTACATCCCTAAATGTCCAAATTGAGTACCGCTTATCATTTTCCCTCCAAAATGTCAAGTGACTCGTTACAGGAGTGTTGTTAGCATTGCTGCAGAGATTGAAGAGGTGAGGGGTCAGCCTGTTAGTGCTCAGACCATACGCCGCACTCTACATCAAATTCTTCATCTTCTTCTGAAGACGGTACACAAGAAAGCCTGTCCGTCTCATCAGACCATAGGACATGTTCCCAGTAATCCAAGTGCTTTGTTGTCATGTTTTCAGCAAACTGTTTGCAGGCTTTCTTGTGTACCGTCTTCAGAAGAGGCTTCCTCCTGAGGTGAGACCCATGCACACCAATTTGATGTAGAGTGCGGCGTATGGTCTGAGCACTAACAGGCTGACCCCCCACCTCTTCAATCTCTGCAGCAATGCTGACAGCACTCCTGTAACAAGTCACATGACATTTTGGAGGGAAAATGATAAGCGGTACTCAATTTGGACATTTAGGGATGTACGTTTTTTCAAAGGGGTGTATTCACTTTTGTTGCCAGGGGTTTAGGTATTAATGGCTATATTTTGAGTTATTTTGAGGGGAAAATAAATTAACTCTATTATATAAGCTGCACACAGACTACTTTTCATTGTGTCAAAGTGTCATTTTGTCAGTGTTGTCCCATGAAAAGATATACCTAAATTTCTGCAGAAATGTGAGGGGTGTACTCACTTTTGTGATACACTGTATTTGCAGTGTGAGGGAATGCTTCCATGATGTCACAGGCATGCTTTCTCTGACATGTGTGACACCTCATCATGTATCACAGTGTTTACAGTGAATATGATCTCTTTGGAAGGTTTTGGCTATTACGCTTTGGTGGCAAGTTTTGAGGATTTTATGCTTTTTTAGCCTGATAGCTTCGCATGCGGTATCAAAAGTAAATATTATTGTTTTTGCCTTTATTTGCCATTGCCCAGTCACATTTGTTGTTTCTTTTTTCATCGAACAGATGTGACGTAATTCACTCGTTCATGATGTATAGTTTGGATGTGTATAGATGAGCATTCATAGTGCAGAGGGATTGAATGTGTATCCGATTTATATCCACATATGAAAGAGGCCCAGGTCGAATACAGAGGTGGGTAGAGCAGCCCAAAATTTTACTCAAGTAGAGCTGGGAATCTTTGGGCACCTAACGATTCGATTACGATTCAGAGGCTCTGATTCGATTATAAAACAATTATTGATGCACCCCCCTCCTTTTTTTTTTTTTTTAATTTATTTATTTATTTATTTTTTTATGTTTGTACATTAGTTCCAAAATTGTTCAAAAATCCTTTCAGGCTAAACCAAACTACTATTTCACTATCAAGTTAACATATTACAGTAAACAAATATACAAGAATAACAGTAAATAAAAAACTCCAGTCCCCATTTGGTATCAGCAGCTTTAAACTACATTCAATTAATTTAATGTTGTGAATCAACTGTTACAGTTGTTAAAATTGCCTCCGTTATTCCAAAATTTCCCTTCTGTCTACTTTTGTCAAAGTTTTAAAACTATTTCATCATTTAAAGATAGATTCAAGACAAGGTCGACGAGGTCTACTGCTTTAAAATGGCGGCTGTTTACTTACGCCGGAAAGTCTGTCATTTCGCATCTCTGGTCAATAATACATGTTCTAACATCGACGTCGTCTGTCATTTGCATCGTTCTACATTTATATTATATCTACTGAAGCCGTATGTTTGTAGCAACTAGCAACTGGGCGTTGTTTGTAGCGGCTGTTAGCTGCAGTCAGGTATGATTGTTTTTTTTTATCTAGCGGCATGAGTTGAACATGATATTTACTCTCGGTCCGTTCCTCATTGTGTCCCAAAGACCGCACTGCCTGTGTTTTACTTCCGTTTTACCTGGTATCAGGGGTCGCGTTATCCTAATATTTTTCGTTGTTGACCGATTTTTTAAAACAGTGACGGAAAAAACTGAAGTCCATCTGTCATTTTGACAGGTTGCAATTCACACCCCAGACCACAGGGTGGCGAGTGAGCATATTAATTAGCTATTGTCTCTCTTGATGCATGACGTCGTTGGCCTTAGTCGGAAAAATGTCAAGGCAACTGAGTGTCCGAAGTTTCTTCAAAAAGCCCCAAAACGACGATGGTGTTGATAAAAGAGGTGAAAAAAGAGGGACTGCACAAGCGGACACGCAATTCAAGTCCATGCGCACCAGGAGGAAGGTGTCAGACTGCGTTCAGGCCACAGCAGGTGAACTGTTAAATTCATTGTTCCATATGTAGCCTACCTACTGGGGCCACAGTCAGCTGTTTTTGTCACTGCGGAGAAAAAGTTACATATTCATCTGCTTGATGTGTTATGGCACGGTGTGGATTCTCTGTTAAGCTTGTTTGGACAGAATATTAATTTAAAATGAATGAAAACTAAATACTATTGAATATGTTGAAGCGGTATGCAATGTTAAGAGTCTTGTTAGCTCGAATTGTTGTGTCCAGCCGCTGTAGCTCTGCTGCTCTCTGTGAACTCTCCATTCATATTCAAGCCGGAATGCGCGCGGCTCTTAAGTGTCTCTGTCACGTGACTGTGTCGTAGCCAGTAACGCGCTCGGCCAAATGGACACACAAGTACGGAAGGTGAATTATGTCAAACAAAGGCTCACCACAATGTCATTATTATCATTTTAAAAATTTAAGTGATGGGTAAAAATAGATTATGACCGGATTTTTATGACCCTGTCAGTCAAAATGACAGACAACGAAAAAGTCTAGCGCAACCTCTGCCTGGTATAATTCAGTAATCGGAATTTGAATATTTGTGAATCGTTCTCGAATCTTCCACGGCCGAATCGCGAATATTCTAACAATCGGAAATTTCGCACGCATCTACAAGTAAGAGTAGCGTTACTTCAAAATAGCATTACTCCAGTAAAAGTAGTCGTCCAAAAAATGTACTCAAGTACAAGTAAAAAAGTATTTGATGAAAAGAATACTCAAGTAATGAGTAACATTGTGACTAAGTGCTTATATTTTTGTTGTATTTTTTTTTTTTAAACAATGGTATTTTTTTTTCTCAGCACAAAGTTATCTATATGGACCATGAATATAATGATACTGTACAATAACCCATTACATAACCACATTAAGCCAAAGAAACACACACACACACAAAAATCATTGAATTCCGACGAGAGAAAAAAATAAATGAAGCATTATTGGACCAAAGAGCATGGCTGCCCTCTGGTTGAGAAAATAGTTCCCAGTTTGAATAGTGAAGCGTTCCTTCATAATTACTATTTTGAAATTAAAAGGATCGTATCTCCGGCTTTCCGTGGTCAATCGGTGCCAAATAAAAACTGGGAAAGAGGTTAAAATCCGCGCCTTTCAGTCATGTTGAGGGCAGTGATCGATATCAAATACTTCATTTTTTATGGTGCTTTAAAGACATTACATTATTGAAATGGCTGGCGTGAAGATAGAACGACAAGCTTGGTCTTAATGGTATAATGGAATCATGGGATTTGTTGCGACGTCTCATTGGTGAAATTTGTAGAGTTACCCCGGTAATATACCAGGCATGTCTCTACTCTTAGCATCGCTGACAAAAATAACAATAAATCTAATATGTAGAATAAAGAGGAAAAATGTAACGATTCTTATGTAGCCCAAAGTAGAGAAGTAAAAGTAGCGTTTTTTTCTTAACAAATCTACTCAAGTGAAAGTAAAAAGTATATCTTAGTAAAACTACTCTTAGAAATACATCTTTCTCAAAAACTTACTTAAGTGAATGTAACGGAGTACATATAATGCGTTACTACCCACCTCTGGTCAAATGTGAAAAGATTGGAATTGGGCTGTTCATCTTGCATTAAAATATCAGATATGTGTCTGAATTGACCCGCTGTGTGAACTTAGCCTTTATCATTACGTGATACAAACCCACCACCCCCACTTGGCTCTAAGGACGCCGATCATATACGTCGCACCCGGGCATGGATTTGTTCCACCACTGATTGTGATTGATTTTAAGAGCAAAGAACCAATCATTTTGCCTGTGTAGCTGACCTGTCAAGTAAAATCAGTCATCTTTCCAAAATTTGGAGCTATCCATGCAATGTTCTAGCAAACATCTTCCAGTAAACATAGTTTGATTGGCTTTTATGGTCACGTGATCACAAGCAGTGGTACAGCATTATAGCTGCGTACACACAGTTTCTGACAGCAACCTATCCTGCCCCTGCACATGTAATCATCGCATCAATCACTATCCTCAAGCTGTCACTCAGGATTCAAGCTGCTGTTTGGAGAATCAACACCCTTGGCAGCTTATGCTGCTTTCCAGAGAATTGAGAATTGAAGTCAAACAGCGGCTGAGCTAACCCCTTATCACAAATATTTAATGTTTGGGGATTTAGACCCTTCAATTCTTGTGATCATTTCACAGCTTTCTGTTTCCTAGCTGTTTCCTAGTTTTATAGTGTCAGGTTTCTCCTTAGGAGGACATTTATAAACTTACATAAAATAAGGGGAGAAGGCACTCAATTTCTTTGATATGCTTGCAAGGAGAACAGAGTAGAACTATAGACCCTACCCACCGACATCACAAAACCACGTGCTCGCTGTATGGTTCCGCCCACTTGTCCGACCATTTTGTCTCTGTATTAGCATTGATTTCAATTGATCGAGGAATTTAAAATGCATTTCATGGAAGACCCGGTGCTTTCTGATGCCGTAAACTCACTGGATGTGTTGCATAAAAGGCGTTATGTGGAAAAGCTTCGTTCTATACAGTCGCCAGATCCATATTTGATGCCCAAATCGATGTTTTTCGACCCACTGTCTTCGCCCTGTCTGCCTGACATCTGCTACGCTGATACAGTATTTACAATTATCTTGTCCACACAAAATCATCCTATTCTCACGAAAATTTGAAAAACTTCAAGAGCTTGGAGGCTTATAAATACTTCGTTGCTGGTTGGGTGAAACAGGTCCTCGTCCACGAAAATTCGGCAGGAATCTATCTTGTGCTTGGAAACGTGTGTTACGAAATTTTCAATTCAAAATATTTTGTTATTGCTAACATCCACTGTCAAGTCTAATGTATTTCATGTCGTTTGTCAATGGAGTTAAGGCTTTTAATGTTTATATGGTTTAGCGATAGAACTCTCACTACATACATACGTGTATGTTGTCGGCGATTAGCCTAGCAATGATCTTAATTGTGGTTATTTGTCAGCCCAAAACCCTCTAAGTATATCTTAAATGCATCTTACCGGATATAAAATGACTACTACATAGTCTGTGGTGATTTTTTGGTGCCCAGTTTTCACGTCGAATTGCAGCCGTCCATTTCGCTCTCTTCTTTGGATCCCTCGGAATACGGTAAAACTTCAAGTCTCTCCTTCCATCTTCACTGTTAGTGCAACCAACAGCCACACACGCCTTCACCATTTTGATTATTAATGTTAAGGAGCAGAAAAACACGCCGTAAATAGGAGGAATGTACGTAGCCGTAACAGGTTAACACTATGTTTTGACGGACAGTTGGGCGGTACCATTCAGGAGAGCGGAGTTGTGACGTCACGTGGGTAGGGTCTATACAACACAATACCAGGACTGCATGATACAGTTCTCTTCTGCGTTATAAAGTCATTTTATTTGGCTTTGAGGTCCCTAGTAACAGGAGGGTGTCAACCTTAAAAAGGTGGGGAAAGAAAAGCATGGGTGTGTATTTGTTTGTCTATATGGAATGCATGTAGGTGATCATTAATAGGATTAATACATGTGTGTCAAGACATTCCAATGTAGCAAGGCTGTCCTTTTCCCGAGCAGGCCGGTTGGTGCCGATCTTATCATAGCTGTTTCTTCAAGGCAAAGCATTTCTTCATTGCGAGCAATAATAGGCTAAGCATTTCATTGTTGCGGGCAGCAATTGATTCAAGCAAATGTATCATAAATGTATCTTATCTCAACACATAGCTGCATAATATCAAAACAAAATTCATATTTAGCAATAAAAGTTTAAAGATGTGATAAATGACTGCAATTTTTGTAATATGATTACTGTTTTTGAGAAAACTGGGAGATTGCCTATCATAAGGGGGAATGTACAGTGTGTTCCAAAATGTTTGACCCCATTTTGTAGGCCAGTAATTTTGACAATTTTTGTTGGAATGACCTCAAATTTTCACAGCTTGTGTACAAACGTGTCAAGTTTTTGTGTGTAACGTTTGGCATTTCTATCTTTTCAGGTTAAGATATGCCGTTCACTTCAAAAGAAAAGGCATTTTGCATGTTAGAGTATGTTCGGACTTAGTCACCGAAGACAGTGCAGCGTGCCTTCTTCACAAATTTTGCAAAGAAGGCACAAATTACAAAAAAAAATTAGGTCTTGGCACTAAAAATTTCAAGAAATTTCAGCAAGTTTGGCACGAGCTCGAATACTGATTCGACGTGTGCAGAGTCACAAGAGGCTCTCATATTGAACATTTATGAAAATCGGTCATAGTACCAACAAATATTTGTACATTTCTTTGTAAATTTAACCAATAAAACTTATGACCTTCAACATAAAGTGTATGTAGTTTCATTAAGGTCCATCAAGTAGTTTCCGAGATATGGGCATTTAGAATGGGGTCAACCATTTTGGAACACCCTGTAATATGTAAATTTCTCATGAGATTTTTTTTCCATTGAATCTTTTTTAGATGGAGAGTTAGGCATTTTTGTCTTCAAGTTTTTTGGGAATCAAGCATAAGTCCTAAAAACTCGTTAATGTGTTAATTACACCACATCATTGTCCAGATTGAAGACTGAGGTTCAATTCATGTCACTAAACCTGTCCATTCTGCTTTCTTTTCTTAACTTTAGAAACATTGCTCGAACAAGACCTGTTTTGCCCCTTCGGCTCTTGAACAATTAATCCACGCATCTATCTTTTCCGGTTTGAACTCATTCTTATGCATGCCTCAGTCAGTCTTCTCTAAAGTCCTTAATCAGTTAATTCAAAATCTAGCAGCTAGACACCTAACAAGAACAGCCACAGGCTGATTTCAGTTTAAATTTAGAAAAATTACAACACTCTCTTAATTACTTATAAAGCAATACATAATATTGCTCCTACCTATGTCTCTGAGCTCTTTCCTCCTCATTCTATTCCACGAACTGTTGCAGCCACAAATGTAAGCCTTTTTTTATTTTATTTTTTTAATTAAATCCTCCGCCTTAACTGCATATCAACATGTAACTGTGCATTTGTATATTCAACAACCAGCTTTCCCAATCTGTTAGTTCGGCTAATTCCTTGGTCTGTTTCAAGCAATGCCTACAAACTCAATTTTAACTATTTCTTCTGGTGTCTTGTCGACATCCTTATCTACCTTATTTGTCTATTTCAATATGTACAATTTTTGCATGTGTATGTATTTTTAAAGAGCTTTGTGACATTGTTTCCGTGTAAATTTAAAAACCGATAGATAAATAAACTAAATTATTTTAAATACCATATTTTTAGACTATAAGGCGTACCATCAATGAACAAATTAATTATCATCCATAAGGCACACCTGATTAAAAAATGCATGAGTGCATCAGTGTACTGCATCTGTCATTTTAAAAAATCTTTTAACATTGTAATTATTGATTTATTAATCAATTAAATAAAATAGCTTTGAGACCATGAAGCGCAACCATAATTCATACAAAAGGCGCACTGGATTATAAGGCATATTGTCATTTATTGGGAAAAATAAAGGATTTTAAGTGTGCATTATAGTCCAGAAAATATGATAATCAACCCACATTTTAGAGCTAAGGAACTTCTGAATTTGCTCCCCTTTTGCAGTAAGAAAGTAAGAAAGGTAAATATATATATATAAGATAGTTTAACTTAAAAATAGAAAAGAAATAACTTATTAATTAATGTAATAATATTAATAATATATCTATATATAATAATATCTTCTGAATTTGGTCCCCCTTTGAATTTGGACAAAATCCTTCTAAATATGCGTTGAAGTGCCTATGACAGCAAAAAGCATGTTTATTTCATATTTCAAGCCGTATTTTGTGCTCCTGAATGAAATGGACCGCTTGTATGTGTGTGGGAGCGATCGTTTTATTTATTCAATTTTTTTAATCCCGCGCCATGAAAATGAGTGACTTCCGGATCCAGTCTCGGGTTGAGGACGAATGCGAATGTGACGTCACCCGGGTCAGCATCTCACAACACAGCATTGCTTAATAGCATGCAGCTGGACTGCAAATTCAACAGTTTTTCGGATTAATTTGTTTATTTTTCGCATCACACCAGCCGAATGTGCTGCAGGGTTTTGTTGCTGCACGAGGAAGAGTTGTGTGAGCCTTTTTGGGTTTCAAAAAGTTCCTGTCACCCCGAGATTGGCCAAAACAAGTCCTGTGGGACCATTGGACTTAAGAGGAAGTGCGTAAACATCATGTTTTGTATTATGTCAGATACTGGGATCATGGCACACGTTTTAATACAGAAGTGGCTTGCATTTTGTGGCTGACAATGCTCCTTGTCCAACGAGAATGCCACTCAGCCGACGACCAGCGACTTGTCGCACGCCCCCCTCGCGTGCCCGCCAAGAGAGCGCTATATTTGGCTTATGGTCGTGTGGTTCTCTATATCATCCAAACTTCCAGCCCCCTCTGCTCTCTTCGTGTGCCCAGCAATAGACCACTATCCTCAGGTTGGACTCGGGCAGCTACGCGCTCCTCAGACATCGGCCGGTTTGTCCGGCGGTCATTCTCTAGCTGCTTCCCCGGCAAACGAGCTCTCCTGCCCGCAGCAGGGGAACGACAAGCTGTAACTTGCTCGCCACTAGGGGAGTTGCCGATCGGTGAAGACAATCGACAACTCCACCGCTGTGTGATATGATTCGGGGTAATTATGAGTGATTTTTCGCTTCAAAAGGTGTGAATATGACTTTGAAACGCTACTTGGTTCGGGTTAGCATGTCGGCTAGCTGTCACGCCTTCTGGTTTGCTTACGCTCTCCGAAGCCGGGGCAGGGAAATGATAAAAGTCAGACTAACTTGTGGCATAAATATCGTTCAGGAGGTGCAAGAAGTTGACAGTTTTGACCATTATGGAGTAATTTTGCCATGTCGTACTGAATAAATGCATTTTGAATATTTCATATTCTATTTAGCACAAGACTGTTATTTTTCATGACCATACCCTTTTTTTAACAATTGGGGAAAAATATTTAGATTAAAAAAATATCCTGTAAAAATATTGGAGCAGAGTGTGAAACAATGATATTTTGCTGCTCTCTTTGTCGCATTTTCCTCGTTCTGAATAATTCCCCCTCAATGGGCTGAATTCTAAATCAGATGAAATCATGACCCTGCCAACATCATCCTCCAGCCGGGAACGCTAGAGCGCTATAATGACAGGCAGGGGCTATACGGCAGATTAAAAGATTAATTTCATTTGCGCTTTGCCAAATTGTTGTATACAGTCGAACCGTTTCAAAATATGAATTCACATAATAATGCTATTTATGATTTTTTTTTATGCTGTCAAAGGCACTTTAAGATGTACTTATTGACGTCTTATAAGATGTAACAAGGTGGGTTAATATGACTCTAAAATGGTCTAGCCTGAGTTAATTGGTTCAATTTACTGTGCAATTTAAAGATGGAACAAGTGACCATTCTGTGATTCCTGCTAGAGTCGCAAAGATTCTGTAGACATGTGGCCCGGGTGGCCTTAATAAACATTTAATTGCCATCATATCATTTTAAGTGCAAGTTGTGCACGGTCACACCGGGAATGCTGAACATGCTTTTTTTTTTTTTTTTTTTTTTTTTTTTTTTTTTTTTTTTTTTCCTTGGTGTGGGGGGGAGGTGGGGTTGTTTTAAACAATTTCCTGATGATTTAATTTGCAGGAAGTAATAATCAATACAAGACAACTGAAATAAATGATGTCTGCATACTATGTCAAATTTGGTGTTTATCAATTTATTGCGACTCACTTTGTCCATTCAAACATGGATGAATGAAAATTTACCAATATGAACTAAAATATTCTCATATACCAATAATTTTCAACATTACATGGATGATATAGATATCGTGTATCAGTAGATTTGACAAAGAGTGTACAGTAATATCAGCAATGGCAGATTTCCTGCAGATTTCTTCAGAGTTCTTGCTCTTGACATTGTGTACAGTACAATAAGCTATATTTGAAATTTAAAGATTGCCTGACTGTTAGGGCTTTAAGATTGAAAACGAATATTTGCTTTGACTTCATATCTTGTACAGTGCTTGTGTTATACTAAAATACATTTGTGTTCTGGCTTTGCCATTGTATCCTAGTACACAACTGTTTTTTGATTGAAGAATGTTGAATTACTGCTTTTTACGTTTTGCTGGTAACTGGATGTAAAAAAATAAAAATCCAGTCGGTGAAACTGAGGCTGCTGTGTGTCGCTGTGTGGCTGCAACGTGTGCCTGCTCATGCACATAAAATTATCAGCAACACCCCTTGGTTTTGCCTTCAGTTTCTTATGCCGCTGATGTTTTCTTGTCAAGGCAAGGTGTTTTTAAAATAATAATTACAAGTATAAGATGGGGCCGGAATATTTTACTGTCACACTGTATCGTACAGAGAGTTTTGACATAATAAAATAGCATACTTTATATAACTGCAAACTCCCCCTTTGAGTGAGACCGTTTTGTACTTGCTTATTCAGGGTAGCAAAGACTATTTTTTTTTTTTTTTTTTTTCAAATAAACACAAGCTTCAGTCAACTTTCTTCGAGCTATGATGTTGTTTCTTGTGCTATTTGTTTTACATGTAATGCTTAGATCTGAGGCAAAACGGCAATAATTTCTACAAGGCCACCATCCTTCTTGACATCATTCAACTTGATCTATACCGTTGATTCCGGATGTATGTGGTGGCAGATTAATTGGAGGTCACAAGTTACCTTTGTCCTTTTCTTTGTATTTTTTTCCCTCACGCAATTTAATGAGTATGTCAAATTGTGATGGTGACATTTCCCTATCGACACAGTCAATCCCTCCCATTTACATTTCATATCAAGTGACGGGGCGGCTCCTGTGTGAAAGGCCAGGTTGGATTAAAGTATCACGGTGATTGGGCGCTATCCTGTGGACTGGCTGGCAGGGAGGCACACTTCCTAAATCCCTGTCTTGGAACGGAGCAGCTCTCAAGCTGCCGTTAAGCTCTCATCCGTCATCGTCTACCACCACCAGCTCGCCACAACCCAACCCCCAATACCTGGGAGATCAAGCATGGTGGCGGCGTAACGTTGGCTATAATTGCCTTGTCCTGTAACTATCTTTTCCTCTCTGATTTGGAGCGATACAAATTAGTTGAGTTGACACATGAGATTATCATGATGTAACCAGTTATGGAGAGTTCCAACATTTTAAGTTTGGAGCAATGTGCTTTTAACACTTTTTGTGTTAACACAAAATTGTCACCCACAGCTGGGGAAGACTAATGCTTCAATCAATGACTGTTGATGTGAGATTATTTTTTAATTTTACAATACATATACATTTAAAATCGTTCAAAACTTGATTAAGAACACTTCGGTCTTTAGTATAATAAACAATTTCAGCAATTAAGCACCTCGGTGGCAAGGCCCCGGAGGTCAATGAGATCCGCCCGGAGTTCCTAAAGGCTCTGGATGTTCTGGGGCTGTCATGCCTCTACAACATCGTGTGGACATCGGGTACAGTGCTTCTGGATTGGCAGACCGGGGTGGTGGTCCCCCTTTTTAAGAAGAGGTGCCGGAGGTTGTGTTCCAATTATAGAGGAAACACACTCCTCAGCCTAAAGTCTATTCAGGGGTGCTGGAGAGGAGGGTCCGTAAGAAAGTTGAATCTCGGATTCAGGAGGAGCAGTGTGGTTTTCGTCCCGGCCGTGGAACACTGGACCAGCTTTACACCCTCGGCAGGATCCTCGAGGTTGCAAGGGAGTTCACCCAACCAGTCTACATGTGTTTTGTGGATCAGGAGAAGGCGTTCGACCGTGTGCCTCGGGTAGTTCTGTGGGGGGTGCTCCGGGAGTACGGGGTACGGAGCCCCTTGATAAGGGCTGTTCGGTCCCTGTACGACCAGTGTCAGAGTTTGGTCCGCATTGCCGGCAGTAAGTCAAATTCGTTCCGAGTGAGCCGAAGCGTTGAGGGGGTCTGATTTGGTGACCTTAGCATCGCATCTTTGCTTTATGCAGATGATGTGGTGCTTTTGGCTTCATAAAGCTGTGACCTCCAACTCTCACTGGAGTGGTTCGCAGTCGAGTGTGAAACAGTTGGGATGAAGATCAGCACCTCCAAATCTGAGACCATGGTCCTCAGTCGGAAAAGGATGGCGTGCCCTCTCCAGGTCGGGGGTGAGATCCTGCCCCAAGTGGAGGAGTTCGAGTATCTGAGGTCTTGTTCACAAGTGTGGGTAGGAGGGAGCGGGAGATCGGCAGGCAGATTGGTGCAGTGCCTGCAGTAATGCGGACTCTGCACCAGTCAGTAGTGGTGAGGAAGGGGCTGAGCCGAAAGGCGAACCTCTCAATTTACCAGTCAATCTACGTTCCTACCCTCACCTATGGCCACGAGTTGTGGGTCGTGACCGAAAGGACAAGATCTCGGGTACAACCGCCCGAAATGACTTTCCTCCGCAGGGCGTCCATGCTCTCCCTTGAGGATCGGGTGAGAAGCTCGGTCATCCGGGAGGGACTCGGCGTCGAGCCGCTACTCCTCTGCGTTGTGAGGAGCCAGCTGAGGTGGCTCAGGCATCTGGTTCGGATGCCTCCTAAATGCCTCCCTGGAGAGGTGTTCCGGGCATGTCCCACCGGCGGAAGGCCAGGGACACGACCCAGGACACGCTGGAGAGACTATGTCTCTCAGCTGTCCTGGGAATGCCTGGGAATCCCGATGGAGGAGCTGGTTGAAGTGATTGGGGAAAGGGAAGTCTGAGCTTCCCTGTTAAAGCTGCTGCCCCGGCAACCTGACCCCGGTAAAAGTGGATGGATGGATGGATGGATGGATGGATGGATGGATGGATGGATGGATGGATGGATGGATGGATGGATGGATGGATGGATGGATGGATGGATGGATGGATGGATGGATGGATGGATGGATGGAATTTCAGAAATATAGCCATCTATCCATTCGTTTTCTCCCATTTGTCCTGTCCAGGGTTTCACACGAGCCCATCCCAGCTTACTTTGGACGTGTGGCTGGTACACCATGTAATGGTAGTCAGTCAGTCACAGCGCACAATAATACATACTAATTAAATACATTTAAACAATGAAGTCCATGAAGGATATCCAAGGTCCTCGTTGGTATGCAAAGCAATGCTTCATTCTCTCCCCTGCAGCATTTCATTTAGCAAGTGTGACTGGGTAAAGGAATGGGGAAAAAAATATGTAGGAGATTACTGTGTTGAACAATTTGGTTCTGCTTAATATAGACTCCTTTGATTCAGTCCTGGACCCCTGAGATGAGTACTGGTGAGGAATGATTGCAATGCGCGAAGGAGTGCCAGCTCATTGGCTCGTCAGGCACTTCACCGTAATACCAGGTCATCCCTGCTGAAGTGTGGAATCGAGCCTAATTAAAACAAAATGCTTTATCAAGAGCTGAGTCGAGCCAGAAGCACTAATAAAGCAAGTAGCCAGCAATTTCCTGAGATTTCTCCGCTGATAAGTTTCTTATTAAAACAAGGTGGATGGAATAGCTTTGTGTTCGTATAGTATGCTGCTACAGCGTCTACTATTCTCTTCAGTGTGTACATGTTGACTGGCCCGAAAAGAAAAGAAAAACAGAAAGCCATGCATTGATAAACTAATCTATCAAACTAGCGCAACCTTGTCACTATATTTTTAGAAAATTTTATGCCTCCATCTTTGTTGGTGCACATTAAGGAAGGTTGTATTTTTTGCTTCAAGCATGTATGGTATGAAAGAAGATTATTCTAACAAAACAAGGAATGCCCTCTCTCGTGTTCAAACAAAACTCCTGTAAATACGCGACACAATACAAGTAGTCCCGGGGTTACAACGTACCCAACGTGCGTGATTTTGACATTACGACGCCGGTGTCTCGTCCCCAATTTTGTGTCCAGTCAGTTTAAAAAAAAAAAAAAGATAATTATATAATGTTGACTTTTGTTTTGTTATGCATGCTTTTTTTTCGGCGCAGGAAGCTGAGAGCAGGTAGTACTTCCGTACGCGAGTAAGACCATATTTACACACGAAGAAGAACGCACATGCACACACGAGGAACAGCGCATTTAAGTCCACGAAGAAGTGGGCAAGAGACGAGTGAGAGAGAGAGGGTATAGTTTACAGCTGCAATCCTGCACGCACATTTGTTCCTTGTGAAGCATCCACAGAGGCAACACCTGTATATAACACGTTTTGTACTGTTTATGGTGTTTTCATTTGTGGTTGAATGCTTGGGGTGAGTTTATGTGATTGTGTCTGATGATGTGCGGACGCTAACTGATACACGCTAATCGTTTGTGTGGATTGTTATTGCTATATCAGCAGCTAGTTATAAACGCAAATTTGAATTGCTGTTATTGACGATGAAACTGATTTCATTTTTATTTTAGGTTCTTTCTGCAAGTGTTGATGTCATGAGCAGCTGAATAAAGTCAGCAAACCATACCGACGTCTGACATCGACATTTCGGAGCTTAGCTCGCATTTTAGCTAGGACTTAGCTCCAATGTCTTAGCGAGGACATTACAATAACGTATAATACATGTTTTTTGATAGTTTGGTAGTTACAGATTTAGGGATACTTAAAGGGTAAATTACGACTTACGTGGAAATTCGGGTTATGTCGCCAGCATAGGAACAGAACTCGTTCGCAACCTGGGTACTCTCTGTATTGTGATATGTGTAAAACTGTATAATCAGCAAATGGTTGACCAACTAATTACTGTACACCCTTTGATGCAGTGAAGAAGTATCAAGCACAATGTTGCCAATGTGGCAGAAAATGGAAGAAGTGGATAACCACAAAGACAGGAAAAGTGCTACCAAATGCGAATTATAATTGAAAAATATAAAATATAAAATATGATTATTATTATGATAATTATTGACAGTTGGCAACAGATGCTCTATGTGCTTTGCTTTCTTGTCACAAGTAAAATTACAGATTTATTTACAATTACTGCATATGGCCAAAGATCATCCAATTCCGAAAACTAGTTGCCGAACTTAGCACGCTGCGTGTCTGTTCAATTACTTTCCGCTGTGTTGCTTGGTGTGTGGCAGGCCTTAGGATACACCATATTGAAGGTGCAACATATTTGCAAGGTCTTTTTTTCATGTAGCTTCCTCTTAAAGCACCAGAGTAAATCACATAGTGCTGTTAGCAGAAAGTAGTTAATTGTTTTTCTTTTTTATATCGGCATAATTCATCTGGTCTGACAGCTGAATGGCTGCACTGATGTGCAGATAGATGGACCATCTGTATGTTCTCACTCATTCTCTGCAGCTATTTCATTACCACGATGTTTCCATATTGATGCCATCTGAGTCCAATGAATTGTCGCTACAAGTCCGATATGCAAGACTGCTGAATGCATCACTGCCTGCTAGTAAGGACTAAATATTATTACTACTGCTACATCTAATAATAATAATAACAATAATAATAATATCACAACATAATACCAATGAATAATAACAAAAATAATTTGACCAAATGTCTCGAATCAACTGACAAATACAGTATCCTCCCCAGTTTTACAGAGTGGGACTTTGTTAATTATTGTAAATCAGCAATTCATATTGCTTTTGAAATTATTTGATCGGTAGGTTCACACCTCCTGGCAGTGTTTTGGCAGCATAGCATCTTTTTATTCTGTCGTAAATAACCTATCAATTATAAAGGTTTCAATAATGCTTAGGGAGCAGTAAATATAAGTCAAATATATTTTTTAATAGGCAGTTAGAAATTTCACATAACCAAAGCGTAAACCCTGTTTAAATAAAATGAATAATGAAATTAATGACTGGGATTTTTTTGTTTTGTTTTGATAGCTGGAAGGTTGGTCAGCATGTCTTCAGAGTAAAAGAGTGTGTGAATTAGACCTTTCTCTCCTATAAAATTTGTCGCGGATTATGAAGTGCAAAATGTGGTGCCTGGACCCTGACGTTGTACAGCAAGCGAGAATGGGAAAGAATTCAACCTACAAATCTTCAGCAGTTTGTGTCCTCAGTTCTCAAACACTTAACGTGCATTGTTAAAAGCAAAAGTGATGTAACACTTAGGTAAACTTGTCCTTGTCCCGTCATTATTTGGAGCATCAAATTCAATATGACTAAATACACTATTTGTAAAAAAAAAAAAAAAAAAAAAAAAAAAAAAAAAAAGCCAGTTGAAAAACTTTGAGGGACCTTGTGGTACATGAAGTGTGATATCTTACGTTATGTTAAAAAAAATGCTAAGAATAATATGAACACTCTGGTAAAAGCATCTTAACTGCAAAATACAGGGTTTTGAGATCAGGGTATATTGTGATTCAAGCTTCATAACTGGAAAGCAAAACATAATACCGTACATCTCTATTTTTACACATATATTTCAGGCAACAGGTCAGGCTTTGAATTTCTTCCTTGGTCAGGTCAATGTCAGGTGTTGCACAGGGTGAAGGGCAAGGTCAACGGTTATATTACAAAATCTACACCCCCAACATTCCAGAAATAAAAATTACGCATTTTTCCCAGTTTAACAACACAAATTTTAGATTGGTCGGACCAAAGGTTGCCAACATATGGCAACAAGGCCAAAAGTTAAGATGTCATATCTACATAACCCCTAAAAAGATTTTGCTGAAATTTTGAACTTGAACTTTGACAGTCACAAGCATCATTTCTGCATCAACATTTTAGATGGTTGCGTTAACTCGGTTGGGTGAACTGTCATGGAATATTAGCTTCATGGTTCTTGCTGAAAATCTGCCTGGATGTGTTAAATAATCACTTTAAAGTCATTCATATATGAGCAAATCAACAACATTCCTGATTTTAAAACCGATATCAGAGCTAAGATGTAAGACATTTGTATGCAACAGGGTGTCCTACGAAGATAAATGGTGTCATGTGAAAGATTGACAGCTATGGTTTCTCATCTCATTGCCTCCTCGCATTTGCTTTCCTTCACAGTCCAACTTGCAAGTTTCATGGGTCAGCGAAGAGACAGAATGGTACTTCACAGGAGTCGACAGGTTGCCACGCGTCCTCGTGACGCCCTCAAATATGGCTGCGGGGTGTAGGAATTAGCAGCATCACGAGAGGCTGCTTTGAAAGCTTCAAACTTAGTGTGAAATGGTCGCATGCGAGGGCTTTGATCACCGCCCGCGGCCGGACATCGCTGCGGGAAGCCTGGACCCTCGACTCGATTCCACCTGACCGCAACAGGATGAGTACACTTTCAGGAAACATGCTCTGCCATGATTCAACCTTAATCACACATGCTCCACTGCATGCCTCCGCCTCCTCACGCAGCATACAACGATGGACAGAATGTGGAAAAAAAGAAAAGAAAATCACATTGTTCGATTTTTAAATAATTTATTTGCAAATCATGGTGGAAAATAAGTATTTGGTCAATACCAAAAGTTCATCTCAATACTTTTTTATGTACCCTTTGTTGGCAATAACGGAGGCCAAATGTTTTCTGTAACTCTTCACAAGCTTTTCACACACTGTTGCTGGTATTTTGGCCCATTCCTCCATGCAGATCTCCTCTGGAACAGTGATGTTTTGGGCAACACGGACTTTCAACTCCCTCCGCAGATTTTCTTTTCTTTTTTTTTTTTTTTAAAACCTGTCCTGTTCAGCTGTTTGACACAGAGAATGGAAGTCTAAGTGCCCGGATGGTCTGAACAGTTTCAATGTTTCACATTGAGAGTCTGACATACTCCCATTGTGATCATTCAAAATACCTTTTTATTATGACAAAACAGCGAACAGGAAGGGATTATGGGGGGACAGGAGAAAAGAACACATACACAAACAAAACAAGAAATACTGTACATTGAACAACTAGACTAGTTACTAGTATGCTGGTGCTATCGTCAGCGAGATGTATTTCCGGTTTACACCATGTGGGGGCCTATTGGCCAGTGAAAGAGGGGGATGGGGGTGGGGGTGTCTATAAGCCTATAAGCCAAGTGATTGAAAGGGGTAGAGTGTACACAAATCAGTTCTGTGATCTAGAACTCAGTAATCGTGTGAATCTCTTATGAGTGTAAGCCCGTTGGCGACCAACCCTACGCCGCCGCATCGCCAATCTCAGCACCGGGAGTCCCAAACCCGAGCATGCCCTACCACATCCAGCAGCACGCAAGCCCCACCAGGCGCGCGACAGCCACGCAGACGAGCGGAGACGCCACGCCGGCACCAACCCAGGGCCACGGCTCCCACCCAGCCAGCCCGAGGTGATATGGCGGGCGGGCACAGCCCATCCCTCCTCCTGCAGCCCAGCAAAGGAGCCATCGTCCAACCCCCCGGGATCCAGGTTGGTCTCCCCAGGTCCCCAACTGGCCTTCAGGGATGGCAAGAGGGGACCACCAACCCCACGCCTACCCCCCCAGATTTTCTATGGGGTTGAGACCTGGAGACTGGCTAGGCCACTCCAGGACCTTGAAATGCTTCTTACGAAGCCACGTGTTTGTTGCCCTGGCTGTGTGTTTGGGATCATTGTCATGCTGAAAGACCCAGCCACATCTCATCTTCAATGCCCTTGCTGATGGAAGGAGATTTTCACTCAAAATCTCTCGATACATGGCCCCATTCATTCTTTCTTTTACACAGATCAGTCGTCCTGGTCCCTTTGCAGAAAAACAGCCCCAACGCATGATGTTTCCACCCCCATGCTTCACAGGGGGTATGGTGCAATACAGTATTCTTTTTTCCTCCAAACAAGAGAACCTGTGTTTCTACCAAAAAGTTCTATTTTGGTTTCATCTGACCATAACACATTCTCCCAGTCCTCTTCTGGATCATCCAAATGCTCTCTGGCGAACCGTAGACGGGCCTGGATGTGTACTTTGTTCAGTAGGGGGACACGTCTGGCAGTGCAGGATTTGAGTCCCTGGCGGCGCATTGTGTTACTGATAGAAGCCTTTGTTACTGTGTTCCCAGCTCTCTGTAGGTCATTCACAAGGTCTTCCCGTGTGGTTCTGGGATTTTGCTCCCCGTTCTTGTATGATTTTGATGCCACGGAGTGAGGAGGGAGTTGAAAGTCCGTGTTGCCCAATGACAGCCCCAAAACATCACTGCTCTAGAGGAGATCTGCAAGGAGGAATGGGCCAAAATACCAGCAACAGTGTGTGAAAAGCTTGTGAAGAGTTACAGAAAACGTTTGGCCTCCGTTATTGCCAACAAAGGGTACATAACAAAGTATTGAGATGAACTTTTGGTACAGACCAACTACTTATTTTCCACCAATTCTTTAAAAATAAAACAATGTGATTTTCTGTTTTTTTTTTCCACATTCTGTCTCTCATGGTTGAGGTTTACCCATGTTGACAATTACAGGCCTCTCTAATATTTTCAAGTGGGAGAACTTGCACAATTGGTGGTTGACTAAATACTTACATCCCAAAGATGCTCTTTTGGATTGAGATCTGGTGACTGTGGAGGCCATTTGAGTACAGTGAACTCATTGTCATGTTCAAATAACCAGTCCGAGATGATTTCAGTTTTATGACATGGCGCATTATCCTGCTGAAAGTAGCCATCAGAAGTTGGGTACATTGTGGTCATAAAGGAATGGACATGGCCAGCAACAATACTCAGGTAGGCTGTGGCGTTCCAGCGATGCTCAATTGGTACCAAGGGGCCCAAAGAGTGCCAAGAAAATATTCCCCACACCATTACACCACCATCACCAGCCTGAACCGTTGATAGAAGGCAGGATGGATCCTTGCTTTCATGTTGTTGACGCCAAATTCTGACCCTACCATCCAAATGTCGCAGCAGAAATTGAGACTCATCAGACCAGGCAACGTTTTTCCAATCTTCTATTGTCCAATTTCGATGAGCTTGTGCAAATTGTAGACTCAGTTTCCTGTTCTTAGCTGAAAGGAGTGGCACCCAGCGTGGTCTTCTGCTGCTGTAGCCCATCTGCCTCAAAGTTCGACGTACTGTGCATTGAGAGATGCTCTTCTGCCTACCTTGGTTGTAACAGGTGGTTATTTGAGTCACTGTTGCCTTTCTATCAGCTCGAACCAGTCAGGCCATTCTCCTCTGACCTCTGGCATCAACAAGGCATTTCCGCCCACAGAACTGCTGCTCACTGGATATTTTTTTTCTTTTTCGGACCATTCTCTGTAAGCCCTAGGGATGGTTATGTGTGAAAATCCCAGTAGATCAGCAGTTTCTGACATACTCAGACCTTCTGGCACCAACAACCATGCCACGTTCAAAGTCACTCAAATCACCTTTCTTCCCCATACTGATGCGCGGTTTGAACTGCAGGAGATTGTCTTAAACCATGTCTACATGCCTAAATGCACTGAGTTGCCACCATGTGATTGGCTGATTAGAAATTAAGTGTTAACGAGCAGTTGGACAGGTGTACCTAATAAAGTGGCCGGTGAGTGTGTGTATATTTATAGTATATATATATATATATATATATATTACAGTATATATATATATATATATATATATATATATATATATATATATATATATATATATGTATATATATATATATATGTGTATATGTATATGAAAGTGGATCACTCTGACTCGGGTGGCAAAATATGCGATCGGGACATCCCTATTTTAAACCCATTTCATGTCTGTTATGCCAGCGCTCACAGTGTTAAAAAGAAAACAATATGAAGCCTCCGATAACCGATTCCTATCCATTTGATGGCGGATGCACAGCTGGAAAACTGATATTTATCTAGATTACTGGCTGATTTTGTATTGACTAAAGAGCTTGCTATTGATACAATTATATCTATTGTCCTAATTTTATGGTATTTGGAGTCTGAAGTTACAGAACCTCTGCTCTCGATCTTCCAATACATACAATACGCACATACAGTCCTTACATGGTAAAATAATATTTTAAAAAATGGAGGTATGGATACCGAATATGATGTCAGACAGAACTGGAAGCAGGATTTTGTGTATAATAATGTACATCATGGAAAGCCAAGCAGCATGACTTTCATGGCTAACCCTAACCCCCAAACCTGCAGGAGAGCATGAACATTGTATTGTTTCAATCTTGTTATTTTTGCTATATAAAATCTAGACTAAAATTCACTTTTAACCATATTATGAGAAATGTAATTTGCTACGATTTCAGTCAGGCTAACACGTTTACATGTTCTGTATCTGCAAAGCCCAGACAGACATACCCAATGATTTGATTTGCTCTGTAATATAAGTGCACTGAACATTAACCTCTCTCATTCGGGGTGCGAAAGGTGTCTCACTTACCACTGAGGCATGATACATGTTGCTTCTAGTCTGATGAGATTTAAAAAAAGCTTTGGATATACAGTGCGCAGTAGCTGCACGTCCACTTCACAATTATCTTTACGTAACTGTTTTGCTTTGTCAGACTGTCACTTCATTGACCCTCCCAGCAAATGACCTGAACCAGTGTTTAGGCATCTTACCACGAATAACCTACCACAGTGTGTTGCTCCATCTTTCCACTTTTTCATTTCTCTCTCTACAAAACAGAGACAACACTCTTTCAAACATCCTGTGTGGCCCATCCCTTCGATAGGAATTGAGTTATGTTCCCATCAAGCAAATCATGTCTTGTACCGTGCAGGCCCAGCGAACTACAAAGTCGCTATTTGATTACTGCCTGGCGTTGACGGAGATCCATTTGAGGATGCAACGTGGTGGAATTCCAATATGGACGCCCTCCAGCTATCGACCCCATCTTTGTAAGTGGGCGCCATGCTTTTAGTGTGTGTTCGACGGTTGTTGTTGCCCATCTTCTGCCTCCCGGCTGCTCGGCAATACTTGTGATGATGCCCCACGCCGGCTTCTTCTCCTAGCTCATCCATTATTGACACGTAAGTGAATGTGAATAACCTACTTTTTGAGTCAAGAAAAGAGATAAGGCCTTTTACAATGCACTAGCAACACAATGGTGAACAGATAAATACATTTGTGTTGAACTGATGGAGTTAAAGCCATTAAACCAATAAAAAAAGACATCAATTTGGAAATATTTGACTACAGCCCAAGTCATGCAATTTGGAATTCGAAAAAAAGTTTTAGCAAATAAATTACCTAATTCACACAAAATATCATAATTTAAGGCGTTTACGTGTGTTACGTTAGCATATAGTCATAGACTTCATAATATATTGACAGGACACTGGGCACAGGGCAGATCTGTAGGGGGCCTTTTTTTTTTTTTTTTGGTCTCTTTTTAAACCTGTCCTGTTCAGCTGTTTGACACGGCGAATGGAAGTCTAAGTGTCCGGTTGGTCGGAACAGTTTTAATGTTTCACATTGAGAGTATGACTCCCATTGTGATCATTCAACATACCTCGTTTATTATGACAAAGGGGCGAACAGGAAGGGGTTATGGGGGGACAGAAGAAAAGAAACACAAGAAAAGAAAGAAAAGAAACACAAACAACAAGAAATACATTTAATGCCTACACTCACTATTTATATGTTGGTGTAATTGTCAGCTAGATGTATTTCCGGTTGACACCATCTGAGGGGCCTGTTGACTAGGAAAAGAAGGGGAGGGGGGTAGTGAAATCTATAAGCTAAATGATTTGGAGGGGTTCAGTGTACACAAATCAGCTCTGTGATCTAGAACCCAGTAATCGTGTGAATCCCTTGTGAGTGTAAGCCCGTTGGCAACTGACCCCACGCCGCCCCACCGCGTGCGCGCCCAATCACATCCAGTCTTACGCAATCCATAACAGACACGCGGCTGCCGTGCAGACGAGCGGAGACGCCGCACAGGCGCCAGCCCAGGGCCATGGCCCCCACCCAGCCAGCCCGGGGAGGAAGGGTGGGCGGGGGGTAAGGGTGGGGGGCAGTGCCGCCCATCCCTCCTCCCACAGCCCAGCAAAGGAGACATCGTCTCCCCCCTGGAATCCTGGGTGGTCCCCTGGGCCACCCGCGTTCCCATCAACCGGCCCTCAGGGATGGGAATAGGGGACGCACCCCCAACATCATCCGCCCATCTGGCCCACGAGCCACAGCCGCAGCCCCCTAACTGGCACAGCACGCCACGGGACCCCCAGCGCCCCACCAAGCCCAGGGCAGGGCAGGGTCCCCAGCTGGAGCAGGTGACATCCAGCCGACACACCCGCGCTCAGGCAGCGACCCGCGGCAGAGTGCAGGGCGTATACCCAGGCAGAGAAGAAAGGGGAGGGCGGAGGCAGAACGGCGAGGAGCCTCCGCGAGATCGGAGCCCTGACCTCCCCCCACTCCCGCGGCTGGCAGCCCAGGCAGAGGGGAGGCCACGCCCCGGGAGCCACGCCATAGAAATAAAGTGTGGGACCCACCTACCACCCTATTACTATGGCTGCCAGGTTCCCGGCTGTCAGCCATTACCCAGCACCGTGATGGGATCGTGTGGGGAGGGTAGTGCAATGTATGCATTAAAATAGGAGCACTCGGCTTGGGGCAGTGGGACCACTGCATGGAATTTCTACCCAGCCGCCTGTCCCACCACCCTTGCCGGAGCTCTCCAGTGAAGTATGATGTGTTTGGTGCATTAAAAAAGGTGCAGGAATGGCGGGGCCTGTCGTAAGGAGGTTACCGTGAACCCCCCCAAGAGGTCCTATCCATCCCACAACCTTGGTGTGTGTGGGGGCCTATTTTCAGAAACTTCAAATTCAAATATTTTCAAAACCAAAGCTGCTACCGACCTAAAAATTTAAAGTCGTTCCCTTATAAAATTCCGAGTATCGTATTTTTTGGACTACAAGTCGCACCTAAGTATAAGTCGCACCAACCATAAAATTCCCAACGAAGAGTAAAAAACCATAAATAAGTTCACCGGAGTACAAGTCGCATTTTGGGGGGAAATTTACTTGATAAAATCCAACAATTAGAACAGACATGTCATCTGGAAAGGCAATTTAATATAAAAATACAATAGAGAACAACATGCTGAATAAGTGTACAGTGTACAACGAAATGCGAATATACTGTCCTCACCAGGACGCTACGGCTCGGTCCTGGCTGTTCAGCGGGCTAAACTCCCAAATGACAATGCTGGACGTCTGTATAATATGCTGAATCAATTTCGTCCTCGAAACTAAACAGGTTCGCATCAACGTAAATAAATGATAATTAGGTGCTTTTACAGCAATGACACAAACTCTTAGCATGCGTTCGCTAGCATTAACACATCGTTCAAACAACCACACAACTGGCTCTAAGTGTCCGATCGCGGGTGGAAAACACACAACAACAACAGAAAAGAGAATACACACAGGCGTTGCCTCTGTAGAGATATTTTACAAGCATAAACAATGAATGTAGGTTCGCATCCGTGTTTCTCTCTCCCTAACTCGCCCACTCACTCAGAGCTACGTAGCTGTCGGTCTTCTTCTGGCGTGTGAGCGCTCTTCTTCACGTTAACAAGTGTGAGTGCGCTTCGACGTGGGCATGAAAGTGCCACAAACTAAAAGCATGCATTTCAATATAAAAAAGTCAATAATACAATTGAACACACATTGCCAAAGGCAGAACGCGAACGTGGCCATAGCTATTAAGAGTTATTCAGATAACTATAGCATAAAGAACATGCTAACAAGTTTACCAAACCATCAGTGTCACTCCAAAACACCAAAATAACATGTGAAATTATATCATAATGTGTTAATTTCACACATATGTCGCTCCTGAGTATAAGTCGGACCCCCAGCCAAACTATGAAAAAAACTGCGACTTATAGTCCGAAAAATACGGTAATTATTTTTTATATAAATATAACAAAACCTAAAATGGCTATAAAATTCTCAGATTTTACATTAGATGCACAAAAATCACCAAATGTAGAGATAATCACCTATATTGTCAGGATCAATAGCAATATTTAACATACTATACTATATCAAGTTTTTGACCAAAATAGCAACTACAATTGGTTTTTATTATTTTATTTTTTTAAGTTTTCAACAGCTAATAAATCACTCAATTTTCACATCAGAAAGTTAATACTTGAGGAAAACATGCAGAATCAATTATAAATAATATATAAATATATTATCAATAAATTCTATCTACAATCAAAACTTAATAGAATAGAATAGAATAGAATAGAATAGAATAGAATAGAATAGAATAGAATAGAATAGAATAGAATAGTTGACGACCACCATGATGAGCCCGACACTCGATCGAAGAGCGCACCAGCACCTTCTAGGTTAAATTGTAGCTGGCCTTAAAAGACTTATAGTTCTCCCTCCCGGCCAGCACCTTCAGGCTCAAGAATCTGGCCTATCTCATCCTCTCAGGCTCCTAGAAAACATGTTTGTTTTAGGAAGATAGGTGTTTTGATTAATATTTTTTATAAAGTGAATAATGCTGGCCACTTACTTTAACCCCAGGACACCTGGGCAGCACCATACAGCCATCGTTGTGGAAGCTGTTGTAGATGTTCTTCCAAAGGTGCACAGGGTCAAAGTAGACGAAGATCTGCTTGTTGCCGTTGGCGTAGGGGTTGGTGTAGGACTAGGTGCCCTCGGGGAGCTCAAGGCTGGCATAGTAGCCAGCATTGTTGGCGTGGCCGTCAAAGCTGGCTGAGTGGAAACACAAAGAGCTTTTTCCCGTTGAAAATTCTTGTGAATAAATGCTTAAATCTCTGTATTCTTTCTAGATATGGACGTAAAACAGTCTTGATTCTTGGTCAAAAGCAAAAAAAAAAAAAAGTTCAGTTAGCATTTATTTTACGTAAATATTGCGAACTATGATGCTAGTCAGCAAGCAAATTAGCGGCCGCCATATGTAAACAAAGAGCTTTTTTTGTTGAAAATTATTGTAAATAAATGCTTAAATCCCTGAATTGTATAAATACATGGAAGTAAAACGATCTCGTTTTTTGGTTAAAAGCAGAAAAAAAAACGGGCACTTAGTATTTTACGTAAATATGTCGAATGTGCTGCTAGTTACAGTAAGTCACTGTGGCGGCCCCCTTAATACAACAAAGAGCTTTCTGCGTTGAAAATTCTTGTGAATAAATGCTTAAATTCCTGAATTCTTTGTAGATATGGACGTAAAACAGTCTTGATTCTTGGTTAAAAGCAAAAAACCAGGCAGTTAGCTGTGTTTTTTACGTAAATATTGCGAAGTAAAATGCCATTGCTGTAGCGGCTAATTTCTCTCATTGATTTTTTTCACAACGTTTTAATATGCATGCATGGCACGAAAAATATAATAATTACCTTGAATTCTGGAACAAACCACTCCTGAGACAATCCTTCCTGTTTGTATGCAGTGCAGCTTTCGTAGTTTTTCAACCTAAATCTGGCGTCACATCGCTGCATGTGACTGACTGCTAATAAATGAAGCGGAGTGTGGATCGCTTATAGTATATGGTGCACGACCTTAGTTCTGTGGAAATCGGAGTAATGATTGAAAAACAGTAAAATGGTGTGAAGCATCACCACACGCATCATCACTTACTTTTTATTTACTTTCTATATAATGTTCATTTTAAACATAAAAACAGAACAAACAATAATTCACAAAACAAATTTAAGCACCATTCATTCATACAAAAAAGAGGGGGAAAACTCCTATGTTCATATTTTGTTATTTCTATTCTGCTTCATTTATAATAATGTGGTACCAATACTAATGATGATAATACGAATGAGCAACATGATAATAAAAAGTAATATTCAGTATTTACTAGGGCTGTCAAAATTATCGCGTTAACGCGCGGTAATTAATTTTTTAAATTAATCACGTTAAAATATTTGACGCAATTAACGCACATGTCCCGCTCAGACAGTATTCTGCCTTTTGGTAAGTTTTATAGCAAGGCTTTTTGTGCTGTCTAACAGCGAACTCTTGTGGTCGCTTTGCGACATGGTTTATTGTTTTCTTGCCAGTTCAATATGGCTGCACGACGTCTCGGGCTGACGCCTACGTTGTAATGTTGTGCTTATATGATCCTTGGACAAGATTTGTCCGTAAGTGTGGTTGTTGTAAAGAATGTACATATTATGTTAGTAAGCGAAATGTTATATTTTTTGTATGAGACGCTTTTTGTTTATGTTTAGTGAACCTGTATAGCGTGCTAAGCTAATGTTGTTGCTAATGCAATGCTTGTGTGCTTTTTTTTTTTTGTAGTTTTACGACGGTCTAAAGAGGACAATGGTTTGAGACCATTTTATTAATAAATCTGATGAAAAAGGAAGAAGTCTGATTATTAAGGCGTCGTTCACTAGCTGTCTAGCTTTGGGAAAAGTAGACGCTTCGGAGTGAGGACAGCATAGACAGATTTAAATGACAATAGAGTGAAATGCCCACTACAGTCCTTATGTACCGTTATGTTGAATGTATATATCCATCTTGTGTCTTATCTTTCCATTCCAAAAATTTATTTTACAGAATATATATATAATTTACAGAAAAATATGACATATTTTATAGATGGTTTGAATTGTGATTAATTGCGATTAATTACGATTAATTAATTTTTAAGCTGTAATTAACTCGATTAAAATTTTAATTGTTTGACAGCCCTAGTATTTACATATCTGTGTGATAATTTTAGATTTATATAGGCAAAGGAACTAAAATTTAGTTCCTTGTTTGGTTACTAATCAATAACAAGGAAATAGCAAAACATGAAGTGATAGTAAAATTACTGAAAAACAAAACATAAAATCATAAATAAATACCATGTTTTGCAGACGCACACTTTTTCTCATGATTTGGTCGGGCCTGCGACTTGCAAGAAGATCTTTGTTGACATATTTTCAGTGCATTCAATGTGGTTTGGTGGCAAGAAGTCACAAACTTGATGGCAAGCATTGAAGACGTGACAGTTAGTGGTCGAAATCTCAAAGGTATAAACACTTAACATCTGAAGACTGGAGGAAGTTTTGAGAGAATCTTAAAATGTTTATTGGCGACAAATTGAAGAAATGCAAAGTCCTACGATAATTTTGTTTCAAGGACAGTGGGGCCAATTTCTTAAGCTGTGCACATGGCCGTGATTGTGCTAAAAGTGGATTGTATACTACACAAATTTCATTTGTTTATTTATTTATTTATTTTGTATTTAATATATATATTTTTAATCTTCTCTAATTAATACTAACTAAAATTTAGCTTGAACAAAGCGAGTCTCACAAGCCCTGTCAGTATCAGCAGGAATCCAAGCTTTATTCTGAGAGTCCGGTGTCCTGTCATATTAGCATACTTTAGCTAGGTTCATACTGCAGGTCTTAACGCACAATTCCGATTCTTTGTCATATCTATTTTTTTCGGCGTGCCCGTTTAGACTGCCTTTGTCCATTGAACCCGTTCAAGTCTTACGCATGCGTATTAATTCGCAGTCAGACACGCAAACTGACCCACACGCGCAGAAGCATCAAAACAAATAACTACGCACCGTGCGTTTATGACACACGCACATAAACGTAATTTGTGTGTGCGTCAGTTCGCCCAGACTCGGCCATGTAAGCAATACTGAAATATTGCTCATTGGGCGCAAAGTAAGAAACCGAGCATTATCAGGCTTATCCTTTTTGTCATTGTATTTTTTTTATGACTGTGGTCAAGCCTGCTATCTGCGTAATAAAAGCCGAGTTCAAGCTAGGTGCTAACGCTAATAAACAGCTACATAGCTGCCTTCTTGCGTGCTGCTCTCGCTCTTTGCTGACGTAATTGCTGCATGAATTCCGATTTGGGAGACTTGACAGTTCAGACCGCCGCCACATTCTGGAAAAATGTCGCCCAATTCAGATTTAAACCACATACGAAAGTGACCCATATTGGATTTGAAATGGTCCACTTTTATGTGACTTATCCCGTTCAGACCGTCAAGTTAATGCCTCACTTGAGTCGGAAAAACATGAAAAAATCAGATTTGTGCATTAAGACCTCCAGTGTGAACCTAGCCTTACTTAGAGTAGCATACCCGTAGGATAAATTAGGGCTTTTTTTCCCGTTAAATGTTGCTCAAAGTGCTTTATAATACCTACAATACTTGTTAAGTTATAAATTTATGTGAATTAACCCTGTGTAGTATAGAATGGACTGCATTTGATAAAGTTGTGTGGTCGCTACCTTTTTCTGTGTTATAATGCAGATTTATGGCATTTATGTCATCATATTAAATATGACGTATACTTAATACAATGACAGTCATCAAAAGGTCATAAAAAAAACATTACAATGACTACATTAGTGTAAATGTATGTTCAGCGTTCGCCACACGTGGTTGTCCACAACTACTTACATAAACTACCAAGTAGAAGTATTGTAAAGCACTTTGATTATCATCTAATGTGTGGGAAAGCGCTTAATAATCATCTGTGTATACTAATATGACAGAACACCAGATTTGATATCTTGATAGACGCATCTATTTCTTTCTTTTTTCACAAAAGACCCTCAGGTGTGACATAAAATATGACTCGTCAGTGGTCTCGACATTTGACGACATAATTGAAATGCAACAATTTATGACAGCGTAGCAATTTCATTGTTTTCCCGCAAGGCGGACGCACACATATTCTTATGAGAGAAATCAACATGGACGTTTATGTAGGGGGTCCAAACTATTGCTGATACCCTTGAGAATGAAGGAAAAGTACTCACATTAATTTGTGGATGTACACTGATCAACATCCCCTCGCACATCTCAACACACGGCTTGAATGTGCTGCCGCACTGGCAGCCTGGCCCACACCTTTCATGGTCCCAAAACACTTAGCGCGTGCGACTGGAGACTAAAACAGGAAGTAATTAGAGCGGTTAGCATGGAAACATGTACCGGGGACGTTTTGAGCATTTTTCTATTCAAAATGCTTTTCGTACATGACTACAATATTCTTCATTCTACATACATGATGTGGCAATAACAAAATAGTAAAGCACAGACACTAAGGCAACTAAGTTTAATCAGATTAGTGGTTTAGAAAAATGAACACGTTTGATTACTTGTTACTGAAAAAAGTAATCAGATTACTGTAAACGCATAACTGTAATGTGACTACTTTACTGATGACACTGGTCAACACTTGTCGTCAGTCACACGGTGCGTTCAGAAACAGCATGCAAAACACAACCGCCACGTCAGAAGCCGATTCATTTCATCATTATCATTATTATTATTATTGCTATTATTATTGTATTGGCTGCACGGTGGCCGAGTGGTTAGCACACCCACCTCACAGTTCTGAGATCAAGGGTCTGCATATTCTCCCTGTGCCTGCATGGGTTTCCTCCGGGGACTCTGGTTTTCTCCCATATCCCAATAACATGCGTGGTAGGCTGACGGAACACTCTAAATTTTTCATAGGTATGAGTGTGTGTGCGTGAATGGTTGTTTGTCTCATTGCGCCCTGCGATTGGCTGGCAACCAACTCAGGGTGTACTCTGCCTACTGCTCGTAGTTAGCTGCGATAGGCTCCAGTACGTCTGCTACCCTCGTGATGATAAGCGGCATGGAAAATGTATGTATGTATGTATGTATTACTATATTATTCCGATTAGTATTCATAATTGATTTGTTTTGTTATGTGTAAATGCTATTTGTAATTGTACCAGCAGTGTTTACTAAGGATTTAGCGTAGGTTTTTGGGCTGTGGAGCGAATGAACCGAATTACAATGTGTTCTTATTGGAAAATCCCGCTCGAAATTTGATCATTTCGATTTACAAACCAGGTCCTGGAACGAATTAAAGTTGTATATAGAGGTACGACTATTACTATAATTTACCACATAGTGTTTATTCTTGGTCTCCGATATAATAAAATTTCCGCCCAAAATGCAACTTACACTCCAGGGAGTATGTGTGTATGTATAATATGTTTTCTTCCTCTTCATTGTGCATCATCTGCTGGTTCGACTGATACTCCGATGCAATTTATAATCTGAAAAATACAGTATATATATACTGCACATAAAGACAATCACCTGTGAAGACCTGGTACAGAGTTTTGGAAAAAAAAAAAAAAAAAAGTAGGATAATTATTTTGGGTTCCAAGTGGTTTTGGACAATGTCTCACCCCATGAATTTGAATGTATTTTCTAGTTTATACACTTGATGTTAGTTTTAGAGTTACATTTCCATCTTAAATTATGGCCTGTCTTTATATCTCTGCATATTTTTAGATTATTTTGTGGTAAAATATTTTTTCATGATTGTGTAATTGTGTGCATGATTTATGCTGTTTGGACTTCAACAATGCCTGCCAATTTGAATAAATTTGACTGCACAATAAGTGGGGCTGTGTGATCCAGATGGCCGACTCATATTGCCATTTTTTTGTAGACTTGTTTGAGAAGTGACTGAACTTGTATAGCTACAGTACAGCACAGCACAGCATGTGGGGTGACTTATGGTCCAAAAATGGTTTAGCTTTGTAATAAACTTAATATTTGATGTCTTATTTTTTTCACATATTATAGCTCAAATTAATTTCCTTGATCTTGTTTAATCTTTTTTCTACTTGTATATTCATTTTTTTGCTTCCTATACATTATTATAGTTTTTGTCAGATCAGATTTTCAGTATTTCCTTTGGTAGGCCATTTATTTTCTCTTCCTCGGAACAGAAACCTTAGCTAACAACACCAACCTCAATACATGACACTTGACAAATGACATTGATTTTCAAGAGACAAGACTGAACAAGTATTTCCGTTTATATTTTGGTGATGTGTTCCACACTTCTGTACCTCCTCTCCTCGCCATCTCTTTGGTTACTTATTCCTGCCTAATGTGTGGCACTTGGATGTAGACATTCTAGCCCTAGATGTAGTCTTTTTTTTTTTTTTTGGTATGTGTGTGGGGGGTAAATTTTCTGTCTATTAAATTATTTCTCTTTATGAAAAATTATTATCTATAGATCCACGCAAACCAGCGGTTGACTAACAACCTAGAACATTTTTTTTTTTTTTTATGCAGATGTTGTTCACATCTATACCTATAGATGGCAGTGTTCTTACAGAAACTGGGTTATTATAGTGCTATGTGTCATTGACTTACAAAGTGTGGTGGAGTGAGTGCGCCTATTTGACATTCCTCAAATTACTTGGATTTCCCTGTGGCTGCTTTAAATTTTAGAAGGTGCTTCAACTTAGTTCTCTTTTGTAATAAATACACACATGCCTTAGCAGTTGGCTTATGGAATTGCAAAATGAAATGTATTGACGTTGTGCGGTATAATCAATATTTTAGTGTACTGTAATTATTTCACTTCCAACCCTCAGTTTATATCATGTATGCTACTAGTTGTATGTTTCTTTGTTGCATACAAGCACTCTTTTAACACTTATTTGTGTGACTCTTCCTCAAGCCATCATGAGCAAACATTCATTCATTCATTCACTTTGATAACTCGTCAGTCAACTGAATCCACGTTCAACTGAATCTAATTCACAGTTTAGAAGAAACCTTATCCGTATCTGTATGACGTTTCTGCTGTATATGCCACATACACAGATCTGCACACCAGTTAACATGTTTGTTTTGGTAGTTTGAGGATGAAGTGCTGAATTATAATCTGTATGGGGCTCAATTGAAAATAGAGCTACCAATTGTGATTCAAGTGTATTCTCGGAAAGAAAGAAAAGAAGAGGTTAGCTGAGCAATTGCTCAATTGCACGAGTATAAACCACAAAATAATAATAATTTCAGCAAAACAGAGCGAATGTTTACATCAGCCCTGCAAAATACAGAAATGTTCTCATTGGCACCAAATGATAATTTTTGCTTGAGTAAACTAACATGCATCTTTTTGGAAGTGACGGGAAGCAGACTGCCTGGAGAAAATGCATGTAAGCATGGGGATACCAAATCCTCACGGAAAAAAGTGAATCCTTGACCTCGAAACTGTGAGTCAGACGCCACAATCCACCACATATTAGGTATTTAATAATAAATATATTGGCAGCTCATCTTTTGGGACTTTGGTTTGCAACCCTAGGGTCATTATTCAAGTCCTGCCACAAACGCAAAATGTCAAATCAACAAATCTAAATTTTGGTAAGATGATGGTCTGCTTCTTAGCCATTGTTGAGCTTTCTGTTCATCCTAAAATCTTTGTGATATTATATAATGATATGGTGTTATGTTAGTGGCTATGACATGGGTATCTGGCACATATGTGAAGCTACCGTTAATACAAAAAAGGTATATACAGATTTTAGAGCAACATATCCTGCCATCTAGGCAGTATCCATTTCATGGATGCCCCTGCTTAACACTTAAGTGTTGTTAAAAGAAAAAAAAATGTATGCATGTATACATATATATATATATATATTTGGGCTGTTAAAATTATCGCGCTAACGGGCGTTAATTAAGTTTTTTAAATTAATCACATTAAAATATTTGACACAATTCACGCATGCACTGAATGACCCGCTCACGCATTGCCTCAAACAGATTGCAATGACGCCGTTTATGGACATTAAGAGTAAAGAAAATGCCACCAGCCGCTTGGGGGCAGCGCTGTTCCATAATAATGTTATTCCTTCTACTAGTGGGAGAATTAGTAGTTGTGAAACGTTTATGCTGTTACATTGTGCTATTTGTGCTCCATGATATTTCTGTAAGTTTTCTTTCTTTTAGTGTCAATTATGTGTCTCTTGTTGTATTTTGGGTAAGATATGTACAGAGATATATATGTTATAAAGGCGAGTGGACACAGGCGTTCTTTGGACCGCGCCGTTTATTGGCATAAGCTTCGGCACCTCATTCACAACAAACATAAGTATCATTTAGTGAAAGCACAACAAAAATAAGATTCCTATCTCTCAAAAAAAAAAAATAATGTTCACAAAAAGTAAAGCACTTCAGTCTGTAGTAATGAGGCCCTATTCTCACACAGTTAAACAACAATGCAAAGTGAACTGGCATGAACTGGCAACTTACTCAGACTTTGGTCACTCTATTCTTGTTATTGTTATTTTTATTCTTCTTATTATTATTATATTAACTCTACTTTTGATTGAACATTTTACAAATTTTATTAAAACGAAAACATGAAGAGGGGTTTTAATATAAAATTACTATAACTTGTAACTATAACATTTATCTTTTAAGAACTACAAGTCTTTCTTTCCGTGGATCACAGAAAAAATGTGAATTATGCAAAATGTGGATTTATTGTTATAATAAACAAATACAGTACTTATGTAGAGTATGTTGTATGTATATATCCGTCTTATCTTTCCATTCCAACAATAATTTACAGAAATATATGGCATACTTTAGAGATGGTTTGAATTGCGATTAACTACGATTAATTAATTCTTAAGCTGTAATTGACTCGATTAAAAATTTTAATCGTTTGAGAGCCCGAATATATATATATATATATATATATATATATATATATATATGTATATATATATATATATATATATATATATATATATATATATATATATATATATATATATATATATATATATATATATATATATATATATACATATATATATTAGGGGTGTAACGGTACAAAAAAATCTCGGTTCGGTACCTACCTCGGTTTTGAGGTCACGGGTCGGTTCATTTTCGGTACAGTAAGAAATCAAAATGCAAAATATAAATGTGCTAGTTGTTTATTACACAGTTTTGTGCTTTCAACAATAGGAACATTAGCTTATACAAAGCTAGAATTCTGCTCAAAAATAGGAAATACAATATTCTGAAATGTAGATACTTTGAAAAACCAAATAAAAATAAATAACATTGACTCAGACTTTTTCTTTAAACAAATATCTGATGTGCAAAATTTAACAGTTACAACACTAAGCAGTTTCAAATGTCTCATATTACCTTTATGACTACAGCCTCGAAAAGTAGGGGTTACATTTAGTGCTGTTTGTCAGGCCTAGGGTTGGGCAGGTGTGTTACCCAATTACAGGCCCAGCACCTGACGGGTGGAGCGACGGCAGCTGTCAACAATCACCATCACCAGCCCACATAAGCCAGCCAGAGCTCCACCACGTCGCTGGATTGTCTCTTTCAGTACACTGTTAGTGCGTTCTCGTGTTTTGAATATTTCTGACTGACCTTATCTGATCATAGACCTTTTTTGCTTTGCCCTAGGATCTCGCCAGCGCCTCATGTCTCTTGTCATCTTCGCCCAGGCTCACTACACCAAAGAACTCCACTGCTTTGGATTGAATAAACTTTTTGACTCTTCTAACCACGCCATCTCACGTGCCTGCTTTAGGGTTGTCCGCTAACGATCATAACACTGTCGAACGATTAAAAATTTTAATCGAGTCAATCACAGCTTAAAAATTAATCGCAATTCAAACCATCTCTAAAATATGCCATACTTTTCTGTAAATTATTTTTGGAATGGAAAGATAAGATACAAGACGGATATATACATTCAACATACTGTACATAAGTACTGTATTTGTTGATTATAACAATAAATTCACAAGATGGCATTAACATTAACAGTCTTTCTGTTGAAGACATTTTTTCTCTGCAAAAACAAACACACAACAGAGCCTTAGAACAGTAACAAAAAAAGTATTATTTATAATGTGTGCAAAGTGTGTGTAGTATACACATAAATGTGGCCCTCTACTCATCTTCAAGCCAGTCGCTGAGGCAAACCAACTTATTTACATTTTCTGAGAGTTGATCCATCTACTGTATATTCTTTTTTAATTTGTATTCGCCACCCAGAGGGCCAACCTGCTTTTCTTCCATGTTTACATTTAACCGTTACCCACGCTGCTCACTGCACTTCTGAGTGGTGCAACTGCCCTGGCCGTTTAACTGTTATCGTTTTTGAGACTGTCAGTCAGCTGATCGCCACGTCCGCCAGCTGGCTGCCTCCCCTCCCAACGTGACGTACTCTGATTGACGCCGGACGGGAAGACGACGTCGCCGCCGCTGATGGGCCACCCAAGGAAGGGTGCCAACTTCAAAAATTAGCCGCTGTCAACACTCTGAGAGTTCGCATTTGACAGCATACGTGCCGCATACCTCCTCTCCTCGCCAGCTGTTTGCTCGCCATTCATTCAACTGTTCATTTGATCGCTACTTTGTTACACTTCCGCTTTTTCGGTGAGGTCTTTTGTGTTCATTCGTTATTGGATTGTTTTTGTTCAGCACTGTAAATAAGAGCACCGCAGCAGTAGGCGTAAACTGCCATCTTTTTGTTATTTCCTTTTTACGATCAGGGTTTACTTAGCGGGTGGGGTTTAAGTGTAGTTTCATTTTGTTTGTCATTTTGGCCTGGGCTTACGCTGAAGCCAGCTTCTTCCGCATTTTGTATATTTTGTTCATTGCGAGATTGACTTGTGTGAAAAAATTTGTGTCCACTTGCAACTTGTGTGTGTGGCTCATTTTATGTTACGCCTTAGCGAGCTGTCCGTGGGACGTAACAGTGGGATTATGGGATGCATGAGCGGGTCATTTTCCGCTTGCGTTAAATGCGTCAAATATTTAAACGTGATTAATTCCAAAAATTAATTACCGCCCGTTAACGCGCTAAATTTGACAACACTAGATTACGTCAGAAACTCGTTCGGTACGCCTCCGTTCCGAACTGAGCAACACATCAAATCAATTTCAAAATGAGTGAAGCTTAACTTTTTAACGTGTATTAGTTTAAACATGAACTATACCCAGATAGCAGACAGACATTGAATAAACGTTGATTTTTCATCAAAATCCTCAGTATGGTTGACATCGAAATTTTATACAATAAACAATGTTGAAACAATATTGCAAATACCGATGACACCTGACAGTGACATTGAAAGAATCTTGATCTATGGTATGTCAGGCGATAGTTGGGTTAACATTGTTGTATAGTTGAACTACTGTTGACAAATAGTTGATTTACGACTGACCGGGAAATATGATTGAAAAGTCGTCAAATTATGGATGAGCGGGAGTTACGGTCAAAAAATAGTTGTCTGTGGTTGTTGACTGGGAAGACATCGAATCACCTCGAATAAACTCCACATCGCCTCATTTAAGGATACCCATATATAAAGGTTGCTCTTCTTCAGATGCTTGAACAGCAACAATGTCTTACGGTAGAATGAACCTCACTTGTCATTATTATTTCTCAGATAGCAGACAGACGTTGAAATGATGTTGAATCAACATTCTGCTGTCAATTTTATATCGTTGAATCAACGTTGACACCCGACATTGATTTGTCATCACTTTTGCAACCTCGATTAATGTTGTTCCTGCTATCTGGGTTGTATTTAACCCTTGTGTGATCATAAAAAATATATAACGCATCATACAATTTTTACAAAAAATGTAGACGTATTTTAAGTGTGATAACTAAGTCATTTCTGAATATTTTTTTACTTTCAACCACTCAAAATGTTCAGTGGCATCAGAGCTATCTATTCACATATAGTTTTTATTTTTAATTTGTACTTTTTTGCCCTCTATTGACAATAAATGCAGCACTGCGCTACGACCAAAACTAACTATGTTGGATATATATGTACAAAACAAAATTGAATTGGAAAATTTCATATCACACAATTAGAGCCTTGAAAAGGTCAGTGAGTTATAACAACAGATTTTTTTTTACCCATGCCCATATTTGGCAATGGCCGTTTTTGTGTATAATACAACATACAATTGTTTACAATAATTGTAAATGTTTTGAGGTGCGATAACTAAGTCATTTCTGAATATTTTTATTACATTCAACCCCTCAAAATGATTCAGTGACTTCAGAGCTATCCATACATATATAGTTTTTATTTTTTATTTGTATTTTTTGCCCTCTATTGACAATTAAAGGAGTACTGTGCTACGACCAAAACTAACTATGTTGGATATATATGTATAAAACAAAACTGAATTGGAAAATTTCATATCACACTATTAGAGCCTTGAAAAGGTCAAAGAGTTATAATATCAGAATTTTTTTTATCCATGCCTATTTTTGGCAATGGCCGTTTTTGTGTATAATACCCCTAAACATACAATTGTTTACAATATTTGTAAATATTTTGAGGTGCGATAACTAAGTCATTTCTGAATATTTTTTTACATTCAACCCCTCAAAATGATTCAGTGGCATCAGAGCTATCCATACATATATAGTTTTTATTTTTTTATTTGTATTTTTTGCCCTCTATGGACAATAAAAGCAGTACTGTGCTGTAACCAAAACAAACTATGCTGCATACATATATATATATAAAACATGAATTGGAAAATTTCATATCACACAATTAGAGCCTTGAAAAGGTTAAAGAGTTATAACAACAGATTTTTTTTTATCCATGCCCATTTTTGGCAATGGCCGTTTTTGTGTATAATACCCCTAAACATACAGTTGTTTACAATTGTAAATGTTTTGAGGTGCGGTAACTAAGTGATTTCTGAATATTTTTTTACATTCAACCACACAAAATGATTCTGTGGCCTCAGAGCTATCCATACATATATAGTTTTTATTTTTTTATTTGTATGTTTTGCCCTCTATGGACAATAAAAGCAGTACTGTGCTATAACCAAAACAAACTATGCTGCATACATACATACATATATATATATATATATAAAACATGAATTGGAACATTTCATATCACACAATTAGAGCCTTGAAAAGGTCAATGAGTTATAATAATATATATATTTTTTTTATGCATGCCTATTTTTTGCGATGGCCATTTTTGTGTAAACACGCAATTTTTACAATAATTGTAAATGTTTTGAGGTGTGATAACGAAGTCATTTATGAATATTTTTTTTACTTTCAACCACTCAAAATGTTCACTGGAGTCAGAGCTATCCATACACTATAACCTTGAAAAGGAAAGTCACAACAGCAATGAAGAATTTATAACAGAATTTATATAAAGCAATCAGTCAGTGAGTCCCAGCACCACAAGCAATCCCACGTTGTGTTGACGCGTGTCCCCTGGAGGATTGCCGGTGTAGACCTCCAGCTTTGATGCGTAGGAGGTTCGAGCGTCACAAAGGGCCCAAATCTTCATGCCATACTTTGCGGGCTTTGACAGCATATATTGTTTGAAGCAGCAGCGTCCTCTAAAGGCAATTAGGTGTTCGTCCACGGACGCGTTACGTCCCACGTTATACATTTCATGCAGCCGGAAAATCCAGCTGATCCACAAATCTTAAATCGGCGACAGTTTGCTTGCATAGTACCGCTGTGGTCTAAGCAGCTTATCATCGAACCGGAGCATTCGTTTGATCTACATGAACCCCCGATGAGCCATTGCGTAGGGGAACGTCGAACGCCCGGTCTTGACGCACCACAAGCTGCTCGTCGCTTCATGCCTGGAGCGGTACATTCCAGCTAGGATAAGCAGCCCGATATACGCCCGCAGCTCTTGAGGCGTGAGGGGAGAACAGTTCTTGAGCGATTGGAGCCCTTGGATGTTGGTCAATGCGACTATTTTCGCGACGATCTCCTGGTTTACAAATAACGCAAACGCCGTCTCCCGACTGCTCATCTAGCATCATACTGCATACAACGTGGGGATTCGCGCAGGGACGTAATGTCCAGCCACTTCGTTGGTTGGATGCCATATCGCTTTTTTGTTTTCAGAGTTCCATAAGTATGATCGGCGCTGCCCGATGGATCCGACCCGACTATTATGACTCCCGTCATCCTGACGCTCCCTAGGATGACGCCGCGTAATAAGAGGAGGACCTCCTCTTTCTCTCAATCGGAGCTCGACCAATCGCGGGCTAATAAATTCAAACACGAGGCGGACCAATCATAGTTGAGATTCAAAAACGCAACTCTAAACGTAACTTTCGAAATCCGTCACATGGCCACGCTGTCGGACTTCCACTGTGTCACTCTTTAACTACATTAACATGTCCTCGGTTCTGCCTTTCCAATTTGAACACAAGTGGAACATGTGAAGGACAGCAAAAGGAAAAGATGCGAATGAGTCGAGTAGCGTTCATGTGTCAAGTTCGCAAGTGACAGCACTCCCCTGCTCTTGTGACAAGAGCAGGAGAGTGATGTCAAAAACAGTTCGCAGATCGTCACGGTAAACTATTTTGTGATCCAACTTATTCGAATATTACTATGGAGATAGTTAGCATCCAGGGCTGCCGTGTGCTTTACATATAAATAGGGTATACACTGAAACACAGTAGTTTGATTATTTTTGCTGATAGCCTGGGGCCATGCATCACAACACATGAAAACGTTTGCCTCTACCTATACGTCTAATGGTGTCTAATGACGTCTTACCTTATTTTTGTAAGGTAAAAGCAGATGTTTAGATTGTTGATCCTCCTGCCGGTTGCTTCCCGGTGAATAAGTGACATGAAAACGAATAAATGTATTAATGCCCAACAGATTATAATGACGCCTTATTTTGCCCATTGAGATCTAAGAAGCAAAGAAATACAAGTGGACACAGGCGTTCATTGGACCGCGCCATTTATTGGGAAAAGCTTCGGCAACTCCTTCACAACAAAAATAAGTACCATATAGTGAAAATACAACAAAAAATATATTCATATTTCTCTCTCTCTCTCTCTCTCTCTCTCTCTCTCTCTCTCTCGCTCTAAAAAAAAAGATGTTCACAAAAAGAAAAGCGCTTCAATCTACATTAATGAGGCAGTTAAACAACAATGCAAAGAGAACTGGCATTCACAATCAAAATAGATATGCAAAATTCACATAAAACTTTCTCAGGCGTTGGTTAAACTCTGTTGAAACATTTTAGCAACTCGTCTAGCTCAACAAGTACACTGGATGGCAATATTTAGTCACAATATACAAACTATGATGCTGGGAGCCATTATCAGGAGTCTTGTACGTTGTGAAGACAACACTCAAATGAACGTAAAGTACAATAGACCCTCAGTAAACAGGTCAGTCGAGTGACAAAACGCACTCATTGGCTTGATCTCTAATTAATTTAAAACTCGCCATTGACACCTTGTAGTGTATTTAAATCACTACCTTATATATAGTTAAAGAGTGACACTGTGGAAGAATGGCAGGGAGCCCCTGTGACAACAATGGAGAGCTACAAGTTCATTTTTTATTTAAAATTTTACAAATTTTAGTTAAAACGAAGACATTAAGAGGGGTTTTAATCTTTAAATTATTATAGCTCGTACTAACATTTATCTTTTAAGAACTACATGTCTTTCTATCCATGGTACCCTTTATGCAAGAACCTAACACAACTTAAGGCATGACAGGGTCACACTGAAGCTCGCCAGACTGAGGAGGAGGATTAAGTTTGATATTAGTTTACTTTGCATTAATAAAGTTCTCTGTTGTTGTGATTAAATAAAAATAAAATAAAAATAATTTGAAATTCAGCCAAGTTTATATTTTTATTATTTATTATTAAATTATTATATATATATATATATATATATATATATATATATATATATATATATATATATATATATATACATTTTATTTACATATAATATGATATTAGTTAGCTTAGCTGTTTCTTCTGTCAGGACTTTCAAATATAGGCATATTTGAAAACATTAATAGCGTCATGGTGGAAAAAGAAGGAAAACAACATTGATTCAGCTTTGTTCCAATATTATAACAAAATGACGTTTAGATTTCGTAAGGGTTACAATGTTGGAACAACATTCAATGAGGGTGCAAAAGTGATGACAAATCAACGTCGGCTGTCAAAGTTGATTCAATGATATAAGATTGACAGCGGAATGTTGATTCAACATCTTTTCAACGTCTGCCTGCTATCTGGGTATTGTCCTTGAGTATAAATTGAAAAGGATATGCACATTCTTTCATATTACCTTTTGTACAACTTTCCAACTTGATTGGGAATTGAGGTTTGTGGAGATATATTTAGAAGCCTCGTACCCTCAGTTCTAAAATCCCATTTGCGCCCCTGGGTAAAAAACGTGCATGGGTATAGAGAGGGGGCGGTCTATTTATTGGCTGTGTGCACTGTGCACGCCGCCAGTGAGTGAGTGTGCGCACGCACCACCTCACGGTGATGATGATGATGATGGTGACGTTGATGACGATGATGGAGCCGCGCGTCCGAGTCAGTCCAGCTCAGTGTGGCGCGCCGCTGCTCCGACGATGCCCGCACAGCACCCCCGTTTCGCAGCTTCTTGTCACGTCACGTTACTTGGGAGGACTTTCCCCGCGGTGCACTACTGAAGGAATTCTCTCGTTCTTATCGGCGCGACCTTGTCAATGATCTTTTGAAGTTTGCGCATTTTTGGCGTGTGGTTGCGACCGGAGGCTACGGACTGTGCCTTGAATGACGGTGAAAACAGGTGGGCGGAAAGAAGCGCACGGGAGGAAGAGGAGGCAAGCATCGGACGAGGCGACACTTAGGGTCGTTGCTGTCGGTGGATGCGAGTCCTCCCGACGGCATCTACTCCCGCATTCTGGGCTGGAGGAGGATTCCGGGACGGAGTGGGAACATTGGGACACTCGGGATGAGGAGGTGAGCTTCCGCTCCATGTGGTGTTCAAAAGAAATGAAATACAGTAATTAGACTCGTATTTCGGCTCACGCGGGCTGTACACGCGCACGACCCCATTGCATGCAGATCTCATATTATCACAGCGACTTGCATGTGCACCTCTACTTGGCTGCGCGCTCAAAATGATCTCCCAACACCTCAAGCCTGCTGCAGCTTTAATTCGTGTCTCAAATTTTGTTTAAGACTGATGCAGCCCGGACTTGTGCATGCACACTGCGCACTGTGTCGACGCTTCCGCTTGGCTTTGTCATAAATGTGACAAAATAAAGATGAATTCCAATGTTCATTTTCTAAAAGAACACATTTTACATGCGAAATTTAACCAATTTGGGCATGCGTGCAGTTTGGACACTGACAAATTACCTCAACCTTTTGTTCTTTATTGACATATGGACTTTCACTTTTTGATAGAATACTTGCAAGGAAATTGTTCTCTAGTTGGCACACGATAAGCGTGGACTCTCATTTTACAGTTTAACTATAAGACTTGATAAACAAAGAAAATAAAACTTAATTACTATGCTGCTGTTCAACGCTTAAATTGGCCAGAAAACACCAAAATGCTCATATTTACTCAAGGGAATGCGAGCAACAGTGTCGATTAAAGTGTGAAGTTCAAACTTGCCAAAGGTGAGCCTGCACTTGTTGAAAACAGCTGTAATTGCTCATTTAGGTAATCTATTATGGCTTTTACTTAATAATTTACAATTTTGTTTTCTTAATGTACTGGTGGTTTTTAATTACAGTGTTAGGCAGCTTTTTCCCCCTTTTAAAAGTGGTCTCCAAATGTTTTTGTAGCCTAATTTAGATAACTTTTTTTTTTATTTTTTATTTTTTTCAAATAAAACTTTAGACATGTTTTTCCTGGATGATAACTTATTTGTATAATATCATTTACTCACATTTTGTTTAACTTTCTTATCATTACAATAACCTGACTGGTTGGTTCGGACAAAGTGCAAGTTTCTCCTTTGGTGACGTACGTCGATGTTACTCTTTTAAGAGCAACAATATGTTTCTAATGAGCACATGCCAACATTTTACTATTGTGCTTGTTGATTTGTGACCAGACCCATCGACATGGACCAATAGCTTCATCTGTTCTATTCAACCAAAGTGTCCACAAATCTTCCCGCTGCAATGCCCCCAAAGAAAATAAACCTTGCCTTCCCTTGAAAATTGCAGTGCATTTGCATGAAAATAATGTACATCTGCTTGGGTGGATGGTGAGCATATTAATCCTTCTGCCCTTGCAATCAAATCTAAGTCCGTCTTTGTGAAAGCACATATTTATTATATTTTTTACGCTCTGTTATAAAGTTGGCAGATCATCATCATTATTTTCTCATGGTGTAGTTGCAGCGGTTGTGTGTATGTGTATTGGACCCAGCAGCCGTCAGAGTGCAAATTGATGCATTTAAGAGAACAAACCAGCTCGCAGCATTGGTCTGATTATCACAAGCTCATTTGGTTCAAGCTAATTATCATCAATCTTATTAAGAAAATCACACATAGACACAATCTGTTATTGTTTTACACAGCTCTGCTGGCGATGCTGGAGGTTATATACAGTATAAGATATGCCGTTATCGGCATACTGCCGCTAACTTCTCTAAATAAGACTCAGACTTTGTTGTTAAAGCCCGGTTTTATTTTGACTGATTCTCATTTGTGAGTGATGGATGTTAATTTGCTTCGGAATCCTACTGTATCTTATCCTTTTAAATGCAAACTAAACTGGAGACGCACTGAAAACCTGTGCATTGTTTACTCAGTTCATCTTGACCTATGCTAATTTTTTTCCTCTTCAATATTTATTGGTTAAAACGGACATCCGTTTTTTTTATTTTTTTATTTTAAGAGGTCTTTCATACGTTTATTAACTGAATTAAATATTTACTTTATAGGACTCCTTTTAGGCACGTTAGCATGTATATACAGGCAATAAGTCCTATGTCCGTATATTTTAGCTCAGATACTCTGGTATTGAGTTTACATATTAGTCCTTTGTTCGTGTGGATTTTCTATGTGATACTCCGGCTTCCTCCCACATCACAAATACATGTGTGTTTGGGTGAGTGAAGGCATAAATCTGCCGATTGACATCAATGTGAGTGTGAATTATGTTTTTTTTCTGTTTGTGAGCCCTGCGTTTTGCAGGCGGCCAGTCCAGGTTGATCAATTGCATCTCACGCAAAGCCAGCTGGCATGAACTCTAGCTTGACCTAATGAAGACAGGCAATGTAAGAAAATGATCAGTGGGTCAGTTCATAAATTCCTGTTGGTTATGTGGAATTTGATCAACAATGTTTTATTATAAAGACGGTTTAATATTCCCTTTCAACAACCACCAGAGGGCAAAATCAAGTCTGATCCAACATGTTTTGTGGTTATACATTGTGCTAGGAATCAAAACACAAACTCCTACATAAACGAGATACCGAATCTCAAGGGGCTATCCCAAATAGATTGAAAAATAAATGGAAAGAAAATGGCATTTGGCACAGATAATTAAAAGATCGGTGCATGTGATGTTAGTCCGACAACAACTGTGATGTACTGAGAGGATTTATTTTCATCTGCTGGAAAGACTTTATAGACTGCTTTCACGTGTTGATCTTGCCATATTCCACCTAAACTGGACTAGACTTAGACTTGTTTTGTTGCATGTTAAGCATGCACTGTAATCACACATTTAAATGAACAAAGAGATGTTAAAAAGAGCGATTTTGAATTTTGAGAACTTATTTCTTTTCTCATGCTCGTCCGTAGTGTCTATTAGCATCGAATCGCATCACTTAGGCGCAACCCCTTGTTGCAGGCCAACCAATGAGCCTTTAATGCTAAGTTCATTATCGTAAGTTAATTATGATCTTAAACATGTCACTTTGCTGTTGAGTGAGTTGCTGCTCCTTTGAATGCCATGTCAAACCCCAGCGCAGTCCCCCCACCCTATACTATGACCCCCACTACCACTCCCTCCGCCCCCTTTAGGCAGTCAGACTCACTGCCGTGTAGCTTGAGAGATTTTGACAAGTGGCTGCGCATGGAGGCAGAATCCTTGACCTATATCTTAATGAATGAATACTGCGAACACATCCCTGGCTATGTATTTTGACCCCCCCATCCAGTTGCAACCCCACTCTACCCCAACTGTCTTTCTCAGTGCACGCACATGGAAGATAATGGCGCTTTTGTGCGATCACTGACCGTCTCGCTCTAGCGTCAGATTAGTTTCTGTCTTTACTTTCTGTTTTAGCCAGTATACAAATAGTCAGTGGGGTTTGTTTTCATGCATTTGTATCCCCACCCTCACTATGTGTATTTCACCAGTATCCCCTGTCCAGCTGTCACAACGGAGTGCTGCATTCCCGCGCTGGCTCACAGACTCCCCATGTAATTTTTTGTCTAAATTCTTGCCGTTTGACCAGAGTCCGCTGTAAAATTTGGTCTGTTTTGACGGTGGAATTGATCACATTAATTCAGCCAGAAGTCGCTGGTATTAGAGGAAGAACTTGAAGAGCCAACAGATCTTTCAAATAGTAATATGATTAGTTTTCTGACACCACCATTGTTAGAATAAGTTGCTGAGGCATACATTACCACAAAGCTTATGAGTGCAGTGGTAAGACTGTCAGGATATATATGCTGATAATAACATTTTCACAAGGAATGTTTTATTGCTTTCTGATGCCTTGGATAATATTGTGTCAAATATATCGTTCAGAATCAATATTCTTCTAGTATAGACATAGAATAGTCATCTGTAAAAAGTATGGAGAGCATTGTTACTTTCCAGGAGATTATGTTTTGAATTGTTGTCTGATGTTATGGTTAAATACAGATACTGTACATGTACGGAACAATTTGATGATGTGGTACATAGACCATTTGAAAGTCAAAAACTTTCCAGTTTTGGAGAATGCCACATTTATTCAAGACCTTATACTGTACGCTGACCTACTATCACCCCTGAATTGCCTGTCCTTCAGAAATGCACCATCGAAGGGCAGAATGACATCTCTCTGAACTCTGTCATCTTTTGACAAATCCACACCAACAACAACATATTTGGTCCACTGACTCAGTCCAACAGATGGGAAAAAAGGACAGTGTAAAAGGAAGTGAAAGGATTGCCTTTTTAGGCCTTTGGTTCCGTTCCAATTCTTTGTCTGATCTGCTTGGTCATGGTCTAAATTCCATCACAAAATGAAGCAATGCTCAGGAAGGAACAGTTTATGAGTTTGAGCTTCTATTTGTATAAAAACCAACATTGACAGATGATAATAACGTTATGATATCAGTTTCATACCTGCCTCCTCCATCCTGGTCTCTTACAACTTCTCACTTGGGCTCCAATATAAGTCATTTGTGCATAAGTGGCATCAGTAATCAATTAGTTGGTGCCATGGTAGAGTGTGCTTGCGTTGTTTGTGGCAACTTAACAAAAAGCGAGCAACAAAAAGAAAAGGGGCAGAGCAAGGATGAGGGGGGTGTAATGATAAATGCCAAGGGGCAGCTGCCAGGAACAGATGATTGTGTGAATGTGTGTTTTGCATGTGCATGTGTGCGTGTGATTTGTGCATGGCTGCATGCGATTGTGATTTGAATTTAGATTTGTTCGACTGCCTCTCACATGTGTTTTCTAGAGACGTGTTGTTTGTTCATATGGAAAGCAACGTAACATCACTTAAGTCAACACTGACCCCTGTTGATGACAGTGTTTCTGCCATGATGACATCATGCAAAGGTAGTCAATGGCCCATGTCACATTACTACTGAAGGAAAATATAATGACTTCACATAATGTATACTTAAAGTGCCTCTCCTTTGGGATTTTTTTTTTTTTACCCTAAACTTTTACTACAGCGATCCTCAACCACCTGGCCAGGGACCAGTATTGGTTTGTGGCGCATTTGCTACCGGGCCGCAGATAAATATTAAATGATTTGTTAACGACCACAATCTGGCCTGTGCCTCTTGACTAATCCGAGTAGAGAGTTGTTTACGCTGCCTTCTAGTGGTTGACCGCCATTACTGGTGTGTTTGCTGACCAAGAAAAGCAGCTGGAGGGAGAGTGAGTCTGTACGAGCATTAAGCAGAAAAAAACATAAATATACTAGTAAGTTTTTTTTTAAGTAAAAGCTGATTACAAAATGTTTAACATGTGTCTTTAAAGTGAATGTACCTACCTCGGCCAAACTTTGTGTTTTGGGTTTTTATCCCACAGATGCTGTTATAACCAAAGAAATTTAAAAAAAATATATAGATTTTGGATTACTGCATGCACGAAGAGTGATCGCCTTGAACTGGAAGAACATGGAACCCCGTTCGTTAAGACAATGGATTAAGGAACTGTCGTAAGGCATAGGAATGGAAAGACTGACTTACATTGCGAAAGGAAACCCGAAAGAATTTGTGAAATTTTGGGACACATATATGTATATTGTATCAAGATTCTAAAGAAATCTGGGAATGTAATGACATCTCATATAAGACGTTTTCATTTTTTCTTCGCAAGCTGTGTTAATGTGTGTGTGAATGTGTATAAGATTATTCATTATTTTTGTTTTTTAGTCAATTGGGTTGTGAAATATGGCCTTCTTATGGCCATGATGTTTTGAATTTTCAGTTTTTGTCTTTTTTTTTTTTCTTGAAAAACGATAAAAATATGGGGGGAAAAAAACCCGGATCCTTTTCACCTGATTCCGATCCTCTGAAAAAGGGCACGATCCCTAGTCCCTATGCCCAGTTTTAAACGGACTTTTTCATATTGGCCGGTTGGATTGAAAAAAAGGCCTATACCGATATATGTTAAATTTCCAAATATCGGCCCGATATATCGGCCGGACGATATATCGGTCTATCTCTACTAAGAAGGCAACTGTTTGATTCTTACAAAAACATAATTAATAATTCATTTTTAATTAAACTGCCTGTATTTTGCCTGAAGGTGATGACAATCACGCTCATGTTCTTTGGCGATTGTACTTGTCAGGGTTGCCGGAGCTGTACTGAGTTTGGGTGGGAGGCATGTTGCACACTGGAGCAGTTGATGATTAATTGCAGTGCACATACTGTATAAACAGACATTCAAACTCACATTCACAACTATTGCAATATTGCCTTTAATGAACTTAACATGAATGTACTGTGGTTGTAATGTGGGAGGAATCCAGAGTACCTGTAGAAAGCCCATGCAATCCTGAGATACTTACAGACACTACACAGAAGGCCCTGAGCTGTTCGTCAAACCTATGGCGTCTCATCTGTGAACCACATGCATATCAATACCTGACTGTGCTGACATTTGAAAAATTAATTTAACATCACAATAAAATGAAACTTTTGTGTACATGTGGTTCATGTATCAAACCTTATCCACGATGTACAGTAAAAACGTTAAGGTGAAAAAAAAAAAATCCTGATCCAGGCCTTTTCACACAATTTTTTTCAGTGGAAATGCTACATGTTGCCTATCTATTGGTGTGACGGTGTGTGTGCGGTAGTGTCCGTGTGTGTGTATTCTGTATGTGTTCACGTGCTAAAGTGTTAGCAATTTCTTTAAGCTCACAATGGACAAAGACATGTACACTGTCCCTACTGTGCAACACTGAGGAGAATCAGTTACAATGGCATGAAATATATTGGTCATACCCCAGGTGCCCAAACTTTTGCATACAGCAGTACGTTCTCATTGTTCTCCTATTCACACTTATCTGGCAAATGGTGTCGTGACTCTGTCCAGGGTACAATCAAATCTCAAGACTATTAAGGTGTTCTAGAGAGGAATGTGTCGGAAGGTTTTATTAACAGGTCCATCACATAGCTCAAAATACTCAGAGCAAAAGACTGGGTTTTTTTGAAGTAGTATTCTCTGAGCTCTAAGAAAAATCCTTTTGAAATACACCAAATACAATAGTGGTTGTGGCAGACACTGCTAAAAAAAATAATTAAATGAGTAGCCAGTGCTATAATTTGAAACCGACCTTTTATCTATCTTCAAAATGAATGAATGTAAGTCAATTAATGTTGTCTTTTGCTTAAGAATTACACATAGTGTGACAGCCCTGGTTCATCTCAGTTTTAAATGTTGTATTAATCATTGACAGCTCAGAAAATTGCCCAATTGAGCTGTAAGAGCAATGCAATGATGAGCATCTCACACATTAAGCAAACTATTTTCAGGGTGGTTATTCTTAAGTTTAATTGGGCATAATGTGTAGCAAATTATTTTCTCAATGTTTTTTTCCTCTTACTGTTGCCACTAGGCATATTTTGGTTGGAGTTAGAGAGACAGGTTATGTAGCATTGCATTGAAGTATTCTTAATGCACATATCACACTTAAATCAGCAAAGGCTGGCATGTTCATTTCTCTTGTCAGATTTAGAGTGGACTGCCTTACTGTCTAAAAAAGGGAAATGTTCCTGCTTTTCAACCTGGGGCAGTATACATTTATAGCAATTTCAAGTCAATTTAAAGCACCGCTGTACTCTTTTTACACAAAAAAGGTACATCCATTCAGACAGTAAAGTAGTGCAAATACTGTAGATTCAAATATAATAAAATATAAACATCCATGCCATTTCATTAGCGGATTTAATAGGTTTAATAGTTTTTGTAACACAGAGCTGAAGATAGTGAAAAAGGGCTCCAGCTATCACTTCAAGTAATTGATTAATCTATGGAAATGCATGAACATTCATATTAGCTCAGACAAAACCTGAAAGCAGGGGTCCCCAACGACCGGGCCGCGGACCGGTACCAGTCCGTGGCGCATTTGGTACCGGGCCGCGCAGAAATAATTAATAATTTATTAACAACTGCATTCTGGCCAATTGACTTTGGCCTGTGCCGCTTAACACACCAATATCCCTGTTTACTCTAGATATACAACTACAGGATAGGAGGTCGTCATAGAAATGCATTGATTGGGCTGTTAGCACTAAATCTCGTTTTGTATATCTATGTGCGCCTGGACTTGATAATAACGTATGATGTAGGTCGTCACCAATCACATTTGTTCCCGGAAATAATTAGCCCCCACACTAGAATGACTGAATAACAGACGTCTTTGGACAGACTTTTTACGGGGAAAAGGGAACCTGACGAGCCAGAAGATGTGCCTACAACCTCGAAGAAAACAAAATTTATGCTACTTCCCAATCACTAAAGACCCACGAACTGCGAAGGAGTGAATTCGTGACCCTTATGTGAATAAATCGAGTGATTCGAGCAGGTCTGTGCAACAGGAATATCAGCTTGTAGAGATCGTAAATCACGGCGACCTTAAACGTACATTTGAGACAACAACTCTACCGAAGTTCTGGATTAAAGTCATTTCAGAATATCCTGACATCGCTAGGAGCGCGCTGAAAACTGTGCTACAATTTCCAACATCGTGTATTTGTGATGCTAGCTTCTCTCACTCTCCCATCTCGGGACCCTCTTGTCTCAACGAAACTCAGGCCTCCCACTGATTCAGTGGGTGAGTTGTACTTTTTCCCTGCACTTAACACGACGGGGCTAAAAACAAATGCAATTTTATATTTGCTGTATTTTTCTGCCGTGCATTGCCGGTGTTCTGACAAAGTTGGCATGCGCGTAACGTTAAAAAGGACCGCGAATGCAGCGATTCCAAAGTACACACTACAAACTTTCTTTAAAGAAAGAAATATTAACTTACGTTTGCCATATTAGGTGCACACAACAACTGCACGTAGCCCTCTGACTTAACGACTTTGCCGTGTCGTTAAGCATTAATTTACGCCATTTCCGTGTTGCACATGTATGTTTATGATGTAAATAGTTTTTTAGCACCACTGGATAACATTGAGAGTCCAACTGAGTATAAAAGAGGGCTTTTTTCACCGCCACAAAAGCTTTGGGAGCAAAATTTTATAAGGGTGCAAAATTTGACAGGACACCGGTCCGTGAAAAAAAGACCCAAATCACACCGGTCCGTGGTGCAAAAAAGGTTGGGGACCCCTGCCTTAAAGCCTTATGTTGGCCTGAACAGGGAGCAACTGGATTCAGCCTAGACAAGTTATGTCATATTCACTGTTTCCACCAGGGGGCAATGTATCCTCCCAAACCAATAAAACTAAATACAACACTTTCAAAGCAAACCATTATAATGCCACTCTAATTTAACGAATCATCAAAACAGCAAAACTGAATTCGAAGCTTTTTTGCTTATTAAATTACTCAAATTAATCGGTTAACTGTTGCAGCACTATAGTCAAACACAATTATGAATAAATTTTTATTTCATTTTAGGCATCGTAATTAAAATCTATCAGTCGTTTGCCAATGCTAGCTTTTAAAACAAATTAATTAGTTTGCCATTAACTTTTAATTAAGCTGTTGTAAGTAGGTTTGCCAACTCCCTGAAAAAAAATGACAGAGCCGGCTGTCCCGATATCTAATAATTATGTTTGTTTGCATGTTTTAAAAAAAGAGTTAAAAAAAAAAAAAAGAGGAAAAAAAAAAAACAGCCAAAAACACACACTCACAAAGCTCGTGACTTTATCTATTTATATTTTTTATTTTAATTATTACATTTTTTAAATTGTGAAGGACAAATATTGATTTTATTCTAGTATCTTTTGTGTCAAAAATACATTGCTGATAATTACTGTTTCTGCATGTGCTGATATCACTCAAATATATACCTAATTAATTCATGTTTGAGTAAAATTCAACTCTGAGTTTTTTTGTTTTTTTTAAAAAATAATTTAGGTGCGTTCAAAGCCCTCCCAGCAATTCCATTTTTGCTAATGATCACTTCACTCCAAATATATTGTGGAAATACAAATGAAATTGACAGAACACAAAAATATAATCCAGTTAGTGGAAATAAAGTACACAGAGAAAAACAACAACAAATTATCATCATTTTGAACATGCTTGTGACTGAAGCTTCACTCAAACCTCTTACTGTATATCCCACACTCTTAATGTTGTCTTCCTTTTTCATCAGGGCAAAAGACAGTACCTCGACCAATGAGATGAGTGGGATTTTGTATTATCATTTCATTTTAATGCCCAAGATGCAGAGTTGGTACTCAATAAAAGATCTCTTCAGCACTAGCTATTCCTTGACATGTACTGTACACCTGAACTATTTTATGTCTCTACTGCCCCTACGAGCTTCCTGACTAGCGCCCTCACTAGCTTCAATATTTAATGTTCAATGACACGTTCGCTGTTCCTGACAGCATTTTTTGCTGTTTATTTGATTGTCTTCTAATTTTGGAGAATAACTGGTATCATTTCAGATGCAGAACTGTTTTTGCAAAATAGTCTTAGTATTTGAACGCCTGATTCAATAGTAGCCTAATTACGTCAAAGATGTGTCTGTTTTATTTATTTATTTATTTATTTTAATGAACGTGTTCACAGGCAATAATGGGCTTACAAGGTGGTAGGTGTATTTCATAAACTGTTTCTAAACTTGTCTATGAATGTCTTTTAATAAGTGTTGTTTCAGGTTTCTTCATTCATGCCCACACATTATGGCTTTTCAAGGTCCGACAGACTGTGACAATGTGCCGAAAGCCAGCATTAAAGCACAGGAGGAAAAAGGGTGGTCTGGGAATGCAACATTGAGTCAGACAGGAAGTGAAGGGGAAGCTGGAAGGGAACATGAAGGCACAGTGGCTCTCACATTCATGTGGCGGAAACTTGTTCAAAATACTACTTGACTTTAGCAGAAAGTTGGAACATGGTCGATCCTAATTGGACTTGATGAACCTTTCGATTGAAATCAGGTTTTACTAGTGTAACAAAACCGATGTTGATTTACACTTTAATGGGAACTCAGACACAGAACTCATCAAGGTTGCACAGTGTAGTCCTCGAAACAAATAAATTAAACTTTTTTGGGCTGACGTCGGTCTTGACTAGTTGGTTTGAGTAAGTATTATAAACCATGGAGACACAGACTTAATTTACTTAAAAACATTTTAAACGATTTGCTAACTTGATATTTTCAATATTTCTGGAGCATTTTAATCAATATATTTTGCAGGAGCATACTACAAGCTGGTGTGGTACTTACATTGTCAGCCATGTTTTGAATTTTCCTCTGACAGAATACAAGAGTTTACCAGTTGACTGTGCACTGAGGATTGTTTTCTATCCATTGTTGAATTAAAGTGCGTACAACAGGAGAAAAAAAAAGTCTTAAATAGGATTATTATGTGAATTAGAATCATATTTTAAAGAAAGTTTGTAGTGTTTACTTTGTAATCGGTATTTTTAACTCAAAGTTGCAATTCCTGATCGGTCGGAAAATTTGACAAAACACCGGGCACATGAAAATGGGAATAAGCCAAGTATAGTGCTCACCTGCCGGTCGTCGGCCGAGTCGACAAGGAGCATGTCAGCCACAAAATGCAAGCCACCTACATATTAAAATGATCCCAGTATTTGACATAATACAAAAAACGATGTTTACTCAGTTCCTCGTAAGTCCCATGGTCCCACAGTAGTAGGGCTTGTTTTGGCCAATATCCACCGGTGAATGGGAATCTTTTGAAACCCCAAAAAGGCGCACACGCCTCTCCCAGGAACAACAGGGTTTTTCTGCGGCCGTTTGGCTGGCGTGATGCAAAAAATAAACGTATTAATCCGCAAAATCAGCTGAATGCTTAGTCCTTTTCATACAGCAGTACGGCTGGATAGTGAAGAGGACTCCTTCCTCCGTACACGTCACAGTGCCCTCTTTCTCAACTCGAGTCATTCATTTTTATGGCGCGGGACTAAAAAAACTAAATAATTATAGCGATCGCTTCCACACACATCCAAGCGGTCCATTTCATTCAGGAGCATAAAATACTGCGTACATTATGGAATAAACATGCTTTTTCGTGTCACAGGCCCTTTAAAGAATGAAATCTTAATAATGAGATAGACTATTTTCACCTGCAGGAATCTACAGTGTAAACAACATTAGTCCACTTACCCTAACATTGGGGGTCGTAATGAATTAGTGACTTTCCAGCTTAGTAGCATCGTACTGCCTGTTTTGTTTCATTCATTGCTGCTGCAGTTTGTTAATTCTGGTGTGAGCACAGAACACAATGAACCAGCAGAATCTTGTTTAGTTCCAAATAAAACAGGTTTGATTATGAATTGATTGGTCAGAACTGAATGATTTTAGATTCTCCACATCCTTAAACAAGTTATCAAAGCACAATTTTTCTAGAGTTGCTAACATAAGACCCATTCTTGTATAGTAACCAATAAAGCAGAGCGTGACGTCGCATTGTTTTTCATCGTGTATTTTGGTTCTCTTATTTTTTTATGTACAAAAAAGAGCCAAGGGAGAAATGGGCCACCTGATGGTCAGGCTGCCTTCAAAGTCATTCTTTGGTACAAAATCATACAACAATGTTTGGTCTTAGGTGTGATGTAGAGGGGTAAACTCTCTATCTGACTCCCACCCAGAGTGAAACAGCCTCCAAATGTCCCAATTAGCCCACTTCAGCATGTTTGTGTGCCCCAGCTGCTCCTGTTTGTGTTGCTGATGAAATGCTGAATGGGGTCTTTTTTTCCTCCCTGTACATTTTCTCGAGGGTAGCAAAGAGTCGATTTTTATCATTTTCCTCCTTCCTGTTATTGCACTTTTTTCTGCTGGAGTATGATTATATGTTTGCATGCTGCTGCTGATGTTGTTTTAAATGGAGCAGCGGGACTGTTTTGTTTGGCTCATTGCGTGAATGTGCGCTGTGTTTTAGCCCCCACCACCACTAAGTTGTCCAATTGTAGGGAAACACTCGAACCGGTCAATGTCATGTTTATGCTGACTCTGTTCATCATTTCCTCCGCCACAGCGCACTTATCATCAAGAGGTTGCAGTTACATTGCTCACTTGAATGGAGAGGTGGCTCATTTTATGGCCTGCGGGATGATCACTTTTAAAGCTTTGCTTCATCATCATTGTCATTACAGTCCAAGTGTGCGGTCTCACTGGGGAAAAAAAGTTATTACAACTTAAAACCCTTCATGTCAGAATTCCGATTGCTTTGCTTTGCCGTCGTCTGAGACCGACTGAGCCAAGCATAGTGATGCAATTTTCTTTCATTTACTTTTACGTTGATTTGCCTTTTTTTCCCTCTGATTTGGCTGTAGTATTTCTGGCTCACTCTACTAGCACTGTGGGATCTCATTCCAACCCGCTTTGCTTCCTTAACAATGAAACAGATGCTAATTTTAATCTTCTTACTAGTAGAGATTAGTCTTTGATCAAACTTAAAACCCCAGAGGGGAAGACGAGAGGGGGCTGAGAGATTGCTGCTAAACTGGTGACTTTATCTGGATGGATAAAATAATTGATTAACTTGATTACTGTAATTTCTGCACTATAGAGCGTACTTGACTTTAAGGCCCTCAACCCAAATTTCACAAATTAAAAAAAAGAATAAATAAATACAACACACCTGACTACAAGCTGCACATGTCCATGTCTTAAAATTGGATATTTACATAGAGACATGTTAGAAAGAAACATTTGTTTGATCAAACATATATTTATTAGAGATGTGATTGAAAATTCGTTGCCGAAAACTATTTGCCGAAAATAGCCTAAAATGAATTATGTGTTTTCGGTTAAAATGTTTTGAAGACCAAAAGTTTACAATGGAATAGTGTGAAGAACCTTAGTCATCTTGTGTTGATGTAATCAGAACATGGTGAGAAGCAACACGCTGGCTGACGCTGTCTTGCATGACGTAATCGAAACACGCTGTCTCGCTAACACTACTGGCTCACAGTCAACATGTCCATGGTTTAGAAGTATTTTGAAGTATCTATAGGCAGAGGTGGGTAGAGTAGCATTTTACATTTTACATTTTTAACCGCAATTTTGTGTTGTGGAGAAGACTGCCAATGTTTTACAGCAGGCTAAAGTGGTTAGTACATTGTCATTTTTTTATTAGCTTCAATGTAGCAATGCTAACGTTTTTCAATGTTTAATATAGATGTGTTTGGCTCATGGTCATGGGGGTAGGTGTAGGGTTGGTGGTCCCCTCTTGCCATCCCTGAAGGCCAGTTGATGGGTCCCTGGGGACCAACCTGGATCCCGGGGGGGTGGACGATGGCTCCTTTGCTGGGCTGTGGGAGGAGGGATGGGCTGCATCCACCCGCCATATCCCCCCGGGCTGGCTGGGTGGGGGCCGTGGCCCTGGGTTGGTGCCCGCGTGGCGTCTCCGCTCATCTACGTGGCTGTCGAGCGCCTGGTGAGGCTCGCGTGCGGCTGGGTGTGGTAGGGCGCGCTCGGGTGGGGGGTCCCGGTGCCGGGATTGGCGATGGGACGGCATAGGGCTGGTCGCCAACGGGCTTACACTCACAAGGGATTCACACAATTACTGGGTTCTAGATCACAGAGCTGATTTGTGTACACTCTACCCCTTTCAATCTTTTAGCTTATAGACCCCCCACCACCGCGGTCCCCCTCTTTCTCTGGTCAACAGGCCCCCCACATGGTGTCAACTGGAAATACATCTAGCTGAGGATAGCACCAACATATTAGTAGTTAGTCTTGATGTTCAATGTATTTCTTGTTGTAGTTTCTGTTTTTCTTTCTTCTCTTGTGTTTCTTTTCTTCTGTTCCCTCATAACCCCTTCCTGTTCGCTGCTTTGTCATAATAAATGAGGTATGTTGAATGATCACAATGGGAGTATGTCAGACTCTCAATTTGAAACATTAAAACTGTTCAGACCATTCGGGCACTTAGACTTCCATTCTCCATTCTCCGTGTCAAACAGCTGAACAGGACAGGTTTCAAAAAAAAAAAAAAAAAAAAAAAAAAAATTATATATATATATATATATATATATGTTTCCTTTTTTGTATGTCTGAACTTTAATTCTACGGCATATTGATGCCCAATAAACATCTGTGAAAATAACTCAACACGCACGTGTGTCGAGTGCACGCAGCACACGCAAACGAACGCATGTGGCGATAAATCGCCGTGGGAAAAGTAAAGCCCTCATTTTTATTTACACTGTCATAATTTGACTTATTGCATATTGTGACAGGCTTAGGTATCAAACAAACATATCAATTATTAAATGAAGGAAAATAAAATAAATTTGCTTCATCGCTGCTACATGACCGTTCTGAAGTTACTTTCCATTGATGTCCCGCGTCACATCGAGGACAGTGCGTTTGAGCCCATGCGTGAGTATTTTGGAGTTTATTTATATACTGTTCGCTTGATTAAAGTAGTATTTAAATGCATTCATGTGCATTTGCTGTGGTTTAGTTCAGTTTCATCGGCCATGACATGTGTGTCTACGTCCACCGAACAGAGTGCTATGACAATGCCAGCACTTCTGCTATAGGAATCATTCAGAGTTTGCCACAAAACGCTGACTGCCACTGGGACCCTCCAATTGGGTTTCAGAATTGGCACCTTTCAAACTAAATTTCTTGAGCCTCCAGGGTTGTACAACCAATGCCAAGGCAATGGGCATTAATCGAAAAATAATGAAATAAAATAAAAAATGAATGAAATATATGCATGTGTTTTCGGCCAAGTGTTTACAATATTCGATTTCGGCCAAAATTTTTGCTTTTAGTACATGTCTAAATGTTTCCTCCTCAGGTTTAATCAGTCACTTGTCCAACAAACACAACACAAGAGCAATATGGTGAATATAAGAAGCTCACAGAAACGGAAAAAAAAAAAAAAAAGAAGTAACTCCCAGTATACCGACTCCTTCTGTGGCGGAGGCTTTCGAAAGTTTCCCCAGGACAGTGCCAAGGCAAAGGGCAATAAAAGGAAAATAATTAAATAAAATACATTACGTCAACATGCCAAATCCCACTCATGTTCTCAGAGGCACTTTGACCATGAAATACATGAAAATAAATACAATAAAACATTCACAAAGAAATAAAAATAAAAAAACCTGTTCTTGCAGTCCAAAAAGTTTATTTATTTATTTTTTAAATCCCCGTAGTTGGTTATTTGATTAGCTCAGGGCTAATGGCTATCAATGCTAACGGCAGCACAGGATATAGGAAGATTAAAGAGGCCGTCCTGATGCTTGTCAGTTGTTAGGCTAATGTAATCTACCTTCTGTTTATCAGTGGAGAGTGCAGAGATCAGATCACAACAACTTGTGTGATGCCGGGGGGGGGAAACCACTACTGTGAGCGAGATAGCCAAATACCATTAATAATAAAAGCAAAAGTAATAGCCTCCTATCGGGTAACATCAGATAGCTGTTAACCCACCCTGACAATGACTTGATTTTAGTGCGACTCTATTGGAGTAGACGCCCGTCACTCAAACAGTCTGACCAAGTATTTCAATTAAAAAAAAAAAAAAAACGTTTTCCACTTTAATTAAAAAAAAAAAAAAAATCACTCAAATACGAAAACAAACATTTTTTGGGGGGGAAGGGGTTATTTTTGCATTTTAGGTTTTTTTTTTCTTTCTGATTTACATTTTTTGTTGTTGTTGTTTTTCTTTGATTGAATCAATTTTTTGGCATTGAATCACTTTGAGCTACATGTCGAACACAAAAAAATGACTTTAATCAAAGAATTCTTTTTTCTATCATATCACTACGTTTTTTCTGACGAGATGTGTCGTCTATTAAATGATTTCGCCTGTTCATCCTCCTTTACTTTTTTTAGACAGGGGGGGCGAATACCAGGAGGTTATTGAAATATTATTTTTTTCTATCATAATTTTTTATACATATTTGTGATAGCAATGAGGCTAAATGCTAATTCTCGCTACATTCCCACCACTGTCATATACTGTATATTTGCAATAGTATTGAATTGGCAGTTGTTGTTTTGTTTATATTGTAGCCAATAATATGTGATACCAAAAACGTAGAGGATAGTGTGGCTGTTCAGTGTTTATGACGGCCCTCAAAATGAGGGTTTTTGATTGATGCTTTCAGCATCTGTGAGCCTACTTCTATCTGCCAACTTTGCTCTTCACCAGCATAGTGAGGATGAAAAAGACTTTCTTTGCCACACGCTGTTTTGATATGCCATTGGCGATGTGGAGAGTGGGCAGTGCACCCCCTGATAACCGCTGCATTGACAATATAGACTGCTTTAGGGTTGTCATTGGCTCACTCAGTTGTCAAACTTATGGCAATCGTGCAAATAGTGCGGAAGGTTTGGTGCTGTAATCTTCCCTTGTTGTGCCAGTATGTCATTAAGTGAGTAAATCCTGCAGCCTCACTGCAACACTGATTTTTAAATTTAACTTCCCATATGATTCCCATTACATTATACATACTCAGGAATATCCATTAGGTTAATTTATTGTTTGTTTGTTTGTTTGTTTGTTTGTTGTATGTGTCCCAATAATAGATAAGGCAAATCTGAATAAGTTCTAGGTGCATGCCCTGCATTTTAACAGAATAGTATAGTCTCTTTCAAACGAGAGCAGGCGCTGAGCAACTCCAAAACTGACTGCTGACATTTTCCCTCCCTGAGAGCCGCTTATTATGTGTGCAATTATGCCAGTGACAAGGTTTCTAGAAGTCTCTCTTCAAGGTTCACTAGATCAAGATGTAGCACCAGAGGAACGCCTGGAGACAGTTGCATGAAGCTCTCCGACGTCAGGCCTAAAGAATATGGATGGTCGTTATGTCTATGGAGCGGGCAGCGGAGCGACCCGGGAGCTGCTGGCCTGTGAAAATGAGAGTAGAGCTCTTATTCAGAGACCTTCTGATGCAGCTGACAGACTGCAGTTGCTACATAGTGTTGCAGTGAAGAGTTAAAGGAATTGTAATCTTTCTGATCAAGTGCATCCCTGGAGAAAGAATCTTAAGAGTTTGAAAAATAAGAGAATTTCATATTTCTACTGTTTTAGAGTGGCAAACAATGTTGATGTGAAGGCCAATAAAAGTTGGCAACACTGCCACGAGCAACCATTTTTAAATGCCAGAAGTGTTTTAGCCAATCAAATGCGAGTATTTCAAATAGTCTGCCCTTTTACTCGTTAAAATGGCATGAAAAAAAGGAGAAGGCAGTGTCAGGATGTTTCAGTGTTTGGCTTTGGGCTGTATGAAGAGTACAATATTAGGGGCAACAATAAAGCTAAAGAGCAAGGAGGGAAAAAGGTGCTGCTACAAGTAATTCCTTTTTGCCCGACCAAAGGCTTTGACAGTGTCCAAAATCAAAAAAAGAGAACGCGACACCAGTAGAGGTATAATAACTTGAAGTAATGTGCACAGTAATCTGCGCCAATATTATATTTGCTTCTTATTTTTACTTATTTTTGCTGTCTTTCTTCACAAACTAAACACTTATGTGCGGTTTGCAAACAGTGCACAGCACACTAACATTGCTAATGTTGTGCATAAACATCAGAATATCTGTAGTATTTAGGTATAGTACAATTTGTGCCCACAGTGATTTCTTGGTCGCTTTATGCTGATTTTTCCCCCCAATGAATTTGGCTCGGCTTAAACTGTTAGGCTGCAGCCGCTTTGGCACCCAATAAATAATTTGACAAAAGAGTTATCGTTCCAACTAAGGAACTTCATTTACCATTTTAGCTTGTCTCTCAGCCCAAGATTTATAAGCCCACATCCTTCTCTGGCATTTTGACATGCTGGCTGACAGACCGTAAGTTACCTTCGGCTCAGAAGAACTTGGGTGTATCTGACCTTGAACTCGCTCCAAGATGTCAGCGCCTCGTTGTGTGTTATTTTCTGTGTTAAATCATTACTTTCTCCGTTATCATAGTTCTAAGAACATTATGATTTTTAGTACTTAGAGTCTTTGAGCCACCGTCTTTTACATCTAAGTCATTTATACTGAAAGATTGCTATTGTCTACGAGTGCAGCCAATGGGACCCAATCTAATACACTGTGTGGACCTACAATGAGTTTTCCCACCTCAATCAGTATCTTGTCATTGTTTGACTTATCCCAAGCACCCAAAAGTTCAAGTTTTGCAATATCTGTCAAACTGTGGCAGATCACTGGATGTTGTCTCTGACTTACTGGCTCATTATGTCACTGACTCATATATTTTGGAGCATGTTGTTTAAAGGTGGTATTTAGTGCTGATATTAAAGATTAATTGCTAAATGGACCATTGGCTGGGAGAAAGGTGGGAAGTGAACGAACAAACTAATATGATGACTGTATCTATTTCTTATATTATACAAGTGGTATTGACATGACAGTGGTTATCTTATGTGACAATTAAGAATGAACTTTAACCTTAGCTGTTTCAAAGTTACTTAGAGTGCATTTATTACAAAATTCTATCATATCTGGCAGTGAACAGAGTGGCATTTCTAGAACAAATAATGTAAAATTTTAATCATGAATTAAAAACCTGTATCTATCTTTATGATCAGTTGATTGAGCTGCTCCTGCTCCTGCATACAGTACAGTACTGTGTCAGAACTGAAAAGGTCAGGATTGAGCAGGACTACCTGAGCTGGACTAGACCTGAGTATTGGTTTTGCTGTGTCTCATTAGAATCTCCGGTGAGTTGTAAATGTACTGTATGCACCTTCCAGGCCTGTTCTGTGTGGGGCCGCACAGGATGGAGCTTGGCCCGGACACGGTGGAAAATCAAAATTGGCTAGTTTCCTGTGAGTCCATGTCCACAGAGTGTGACTGAAGCGGCACGCTGCCATCTCGGTTGTTTTTTCACCGAAAAAGAAAGGTAATTTACTAATCCTATAATATATTGGAAACGTTCTTAGGTAGTAAAATTTTTGGCTAAAACACAACAGGCTCACTAACTATACAAAAAATAATTTAGGTGGTCAATGTGCAAAGTAGAAGTGACAGTGAGATGCAAAACAGAAGGTGAATAAACATTTTGGCAGAGAAACAGCAGCATGTGGTATCATTCACATAAGTGGTAAACATGGAGTGTAAAATTTGGAGGAGGTGATCAAGAATATGAGATCAGGAAAGGGAAGAGGTCCATAGGAAGGTCCATACGGATAGTGCTTTTCTAATGGACTTCCCAGGCAGTATTTCATGGTGTTAAAATAGGGGAAACAAATGTGTCGTTTATTCCTTCCTTTTCTCATTTAGAACATTATTAACATAAAGGCCGTTTCAAACTATTTGCAGCCTAGTGTGAAGGGTTCAGCGGCCACCCATTCACTGTATACGTGGGACGGGACTTTTTGGCGAAAGTAAGCGTTTTGGACGGAGGGAAAAAGTCTTTAGTAAATTTTCGCCGAGGGGCGGGGCCCAAATTAGAGACTTGTTCTACGTTCACAGCTGATGTCAACAACGCATCCACAAGCAGAGGAGCAGGTGTACTTATATCTGTGCTATCATTTTTTATCAGCGCTTTTTTAAAGTTTCACGAGCTCTGGGACACTAAAAAATGACTCTCATACCTCTCCTTGACAAGCTAAATGGTACCTCGATGTGTGTTTGTGTGGAAATGTAGTTCACAAATGACAAAAAAAAACTATTCACCTTCTCATCGAAACTAGTAAAACTCTTAACACGGCTATTATAATGTCCCTACTCCTTGAAATCGGAAAAGTCGCTGTTTTCTTATGCAACGATGAAAAGTAAACGCATTGGTGTTTGGGACCATAGTAAATATGCTTTTCCCTTCCGGACAGTGTCTACGTCGGGCTACGTGGCTCCTCCCTTTTTGTGCTTGATGTGGACCGCTCTTCACACTGGGCAGACGCTAGTGTGAAAAGGCCTTAAGTGTAATGTAGCTGTGCAGTGTTTTGGGGGGTGAATGGAAACTCAAGCAGGAAGAGGAAAGGATTTAAGAGGCCACAAAAATAAAAATGCCCAAGATAATTAAGGGAGTGACACTGTAGAAATAAGAGAGAAGTGAGCATATCAGGACAGCCCTCACAATTAATGATATCAATGAGATGATAATGAGGATAAGAATGAGGTGGTTTGTTCATGTGATGAGGATGGAAGAAGAGCCCCATGTTAAGTAGGTTGTGAATCTGTAGACAGAGGGGAAAAGACCAAGAGGAAACAAATCAGGATTTGCTCACTTCAAAGTGAAGGCGGGGGAGCACCAGAACAGCGGATTCTGGAAGTTAGAGATGAAGTGAGCTGACCGTGCAGCTTAGTGGGGAAAGGTCTAGGCATCGAAGAAAAAAATGAGCATTTTATTTTGATATCTACATGAGACTACCACTTTTTTAGTGTTCTTTTTTTTTTTTCCAAAAGTTTAATTTATTCAGAAGCCACCAAAGAGAGAGTTTTAAACATACATTTAATAAAAACTGCACTGCCAAAAATAAGTTCAAGTACTGTATGTTGACAGAATATGTACTGTACATACTACTGTAAATGCATAAATTGACAAACAATGAATAAATTCTAATATTTATTATTGTTATTGTCTTAAATATTGCTGCTGTTATCTCAAGTATTATAATTGGTTTGTATTTTTTGTTTGTTTGTTTTGTTTGTTTGTTTATTACTTTTATTTTCTCATGTCCAAAATAAAGCATTCTCATTCTCATTCTCATTCTCATAAATGCTAACATACAGCTCATTTTTGTTTTAAATGGTAAATGGACAGTACTTGCAGTGGAGCAAATAAGTATTTAGTCAACCATTAATTGTGCAAGTTCTCCCACTTGAAAATATGAGAGAGGCCTGTAAATGTCAACATGGGTAAACCTCAACCATGAGAGACAGAATGTGGAAAAAAAACAGGAAATCACATTGTTTGATTTTTAAAGAATTTATTTGCAAATCGTGGTGGAAAATAAGTATTTGGTCAATACTAAAACTTCATCTCAATACTTTGTTATGTACCCTTTGTTGGCAATAACGGAGGCCAATCGTTTTCTGTAACTCTTCACGAGCTTTTCACACACTGTTGCTGGTATTTTGGCCCATTCCTTCATGCAGATCTCCTCTAGAGCAGTGATGTTTTGGGGCTGTCGTTGGGCAACACGGACATTTAACTCCTTCCCCAGGTTTTCTATGGGGTTGAGATCTGTAGACTGGCTAGGCCAATCCAGGACCTTGAAATGTTTCTTACGAAGCCACTCCTTTGTTGCCCTGGCTGTGTGTTTGGGATCATTGTCATGCTGAAAAACCCAGCCACGTCTCATTTTCAATGCCCTTGCTGATGGAAGGAGATTTTCACTCAAAATCTCTCGATACATGGCCCCATTCATTCTTTCCATTACACAGATCAGTCGTCCTGGTCCCTTTCCAGAAAAACAGCCCCAAAGCATGATGTTTCCACCCCCATGCTTCACAATGGGTATGGTGTTCTTCAGATGCAATTCAGCATTCTTTCTCCTCCAAACATGAGAACCTGTGTTTCCACCAAAAAGTTCTATTTTGGCTTCGTCTGACCATAACACATTCTCCCAGTCCTCTTCTGGATCATCCAAATGCTCTCTAGCGAACCGCAGACGGGCTTGGACGTGTACTGGCTTCAGCAGGGGGACACGTCTGGCAGTGCAGGATTTGAGTCCCTGGCGGCGCATTGTGTTACTGATAGTAGCCTTTGTTACTGTGGTCCTAGCTCTCTGTAGGTCATTCACTAGGTCCCCCCGTGTGGTTCTGGGATTTTTGCTCACCGTTCTTGTTATCATTTTGACGCCACGGGGTGAGATCTTGCATGGAGCCCCAGATTGAGGGAGATTATCAGTGGTCTAGTATGTCTTCCATTTTATAATAATTGCTCCTGCAGTTAATTTCTTTACACCAATTGTTTTACCTATTGCAGATTCAGTCTTCCCAGCCTGGTGTAGGTCTACAATTTTGTCTCTGGTGTCCTTCGACAGCTCTTTTGTCTTGGTCATAGTGGAGTTTGGAGTGTGACTGACTGAGGTTGTGGACAGGTGTATTTTATACCGATAATGAGTTAAAACAGGTGCCGTTAATACAGGTAACGAGTGGAGCCTCGTTAGACCTTGTTAGAAGAAGTCAGACCTCTTTGACAACCAGAAATCTTGCTTGTTTGTAGGTGACCAAGTACTTATTTTCCACTCTATATTGGAAATATATATATATTTTTTAAATCAAACAATGTGATTTTCTGTTTTTTTTCCCCACATTCTGTCTCTCATGGTTGTGGTTTACCCATGTTGACAATTACAGGCCTCTCTAATCTTTTCAAGTAGGAGAACTTATACAATTGGTGGTTGACCAAATACTTATTTGTCCCACTGTATATAGCACATTTATTTACATGGTTACCATGCCCAAAGTGCTTTACATTAGCACACATTTACCCGTTCATGTACACATTCACACACCAATGGTGCTGCTACCATGCAAGGCGCTGCCAACCCATTGGAGGCAAATTAGGGTTCAGTGCCTTGCCCAAGGGCACTTCGACAGTGGGCAGCCACAGCCAGGAATCGAACCGCTGAACCTTCGGTCCAAAGACAACTCCAGCTACCAACTGCGTCACGGCCGCCACAAATGCTTCAAATAAAGAATTTGTGCAAGCACACACAACCGAAGAGTAAACTTCTCCACAGACACACGTGCTAACACAACATTAGAGGTATGAAGGCTGGTCCACAAATCTTATTTACTGATGAAAGTACAATCAAGGTTGTCATAGCAATGATACCGACAATATTCTGTCAGCACATGCATAGAGGTCATCTAAATGTTTTTGAAACACCCAGCAATTGTCGAACACAGTCAAAGTACTTAAGACTTTAAATATAACATATTACAACGTACAGCACAACATATTACATGTTAACGAAATGGTAAGGTGATGTCTGGTATCTACTGTAAGTTGTTGATCTGGGCTTACCAAGCAACAACATGTGGGAATTGTTGACCCTTTTATCCATACCCAAGAAAATTGGGGGGAATAGAGAATATGGCTGAATATTAAGTAACATGTTCGATTCCTACGTGCTAAGATACCCACTGCTTATGATTTCTGGCTATGTTTGCTCCATTTTATGGAGGAATGCCCACTTTCCTCACCACATGCTGCTAATTCAACTCATCCGAGGGTAGATTGGGCTAAGTAACTAGCCGCAGACTCGATTTTGTGGCGCTTTATCACCCCTGATGAAATTAGAGGAATGTGTACTTGGCTGAGGCGGGAAGAAGAATAGACATGCTAAAGAACAAGCCTCTGGTGCTCACATAGTGGGCACTTGGTCTTGGAACAAAATGCGTTTCCTGTTTCCTGTTATTTGATTTCATAACTAACAATACATATTATTCATCCTTTCTTCAGTTGACGGGACTACAGGGGATTTGGCTGCATTTGTAGATGTTTCTACGATAGCTGCTGTGACCCCACAAGTGAACATGCCTTTCTTAAAACTGCCAGCCAGATTTAAAGTTGTGTTACAAGAAGTCAGAGTCGTAACATCCTCGTTAAGTTGGGCGAAGCAGCCCATTTGGCATACTAAGTTGGATTCCTCCTGACACCAAAGTCACTAGTATGGTAAGTCTGGTGTTTCTTTCTGCTGCTATTAGTTAAGCTTTGACCTTTGAGCAGGCCAGAGCTCAACCCTGAGTCATACAAGTCAATGTGTGGTGGTCAGCTTGTGTTTGTAGGAATTTCAACGCAAAAAAAGTTGCTGTATGGAAAATGAATGTGGTTTTGGAATGAGAAAAAAAATGAAGTGAAAAGCAAACCATCTCGCTTTTTTCCTGTGCCATTTCCATGGACTCTGCCAGCAATTGGCAATCGGATTAAAGTAGGGGGCTTTGACATCACATGCACCCTGTTGTAGTGTTAATTTAATTGATGGCTAATTGACTTTAGCATGGCTCATGCTGAGGCTGGCCTGGAGAGTGGTTGCCCTGTTGTGTCAATTTTACATCACTTCAGTTATATAATAGTTGGCAAAGCCCACCACCTTATCCGGAGGGTTGGTTTTGTGGGCTTAGCGGAAGAATTGGTTTCCCCGCTGTGTTTCCAGTGGTCGGGCTATGCATGAACATTACTCGAACGAAACTGTGGTGGGAGAAAATGAAGGGATTATTTTGACTGACACCATCCCTGTTTTGATCCCGCTCACTATCCTCTCCCTTAAGCCACCACCAGGAATCATTACATAACAGATCTTGGCTATGTTAAGTGGGGTATACAAACAAATCTATCAAAACCTTGAGCTGTGTGGCATTTTAATGATGGGTCTACCTCTCTCACAGGTAGAGAAATCATTAAGAGCTAACACTTGTAAATTATAAACCTGTAATCACAAGTCATTGTGTCTGTGGCACACACGGAGTTCAGCTGAACCACGGACATGAAACTGACGTGCCGTGAAACTGAACCGCATCCAATTTGTAAGCAGATTCAAACTGGTGCTGTTCTCAGACACAAATAGAGGAATCTTGGTTGTAAAATGTGTCTCACAAATTATTTTCCACAATAAAAATAACAAATAGAGTTGACACACACAGTATAGTTACCAGACCAATTGTCTATAAACCTAGCTATTATTACAGTATTTTCATGATGATGATGACTATTTTTATTATGATTAAGATGCTGCTACTGATTATTATTATTATTATTACTGTTATTATTATTATTACTCTATTATTATTAAAATTACTCTTTTGTTCTCTGATAAACATCTGGTTTGGAATGTCAAGGGAGTAAGAACACACAAGGCTTTTCCCCATCATGTATTTGCAAGAGGTCTCTCATGTTCTCAATACCAGCTAAGATATAAAAATAGATACGTGTGTATCCTAATTTAGATCACGTTATCTGTATATGATTCACATATGTAGATGACAATAGTACTGTGCCGTTACGGTAATTGATGTCTTGGCCAACATGGACCCTTGCCCCCGCCAACACGGTTCATCAGCTGGCCATCCAAGGCTATGTGATTTTAACATGCTTGGCTTTTAGGAGTTGTTGCTGCTCCTCCAGCTTGTTAGCTAGTGAGAGTAATGACTGCATGGCTTCCTTCCTTTTTTCCCTCCTTCCTTCCGTCATCTCCCCACACTACTGCTCATACATTCAAAGCAAGAATGCCATGTCATTCGTTGCTCTCACTTTCACAGGCTATCATTCACTGTTTCTCTCTTTCTCAACTGTTTGTTGTTTATATTTCCCCATGTCATCAACAAGCTTCTCTCACTAAATCACAAGCAAGCAAAAGTCTCCTTTTCACAAGCCGAGTTTCCCAAACTTAGGATGCTTTTAGTTAAAAAAAAAATAAACGGACTTCTTGCATACAAATGGTAAAGAAGTGTAACCTCCTTGAGTTAAAATTGAATCGATGCTCCTCCTGTCTTTTGGGGGGCTTGTATTAATATTAATATTACAACTCTCAAACTGATTCAAATTGCGAAAAAAATGGAGGTTGGATAAAGCAACTAATCCAATTTAATTTCAAAAGACATGCTTGTCACTGAACAATGACAAAGTATTCTAGAATATTACGGTCGTAGACAGCAAAGGTCAGTTTGTTTAGCGTAGTGCAGCTGCAGGCAGATAACGCCTCGGTCAGGAGTGTGCATCGATAAAGCAAGTAAATACATCAGACCCAAAATCCACTGACACACTTTCGCAGTTCATCCTGTGTCACGTTCGAAACGTGCTCCTTCTCTATGTCTAAATGGATACGCAAATGTAAGACCATCGAAGCCACTTTAAGGTGTTTATTTTACATTATACCCCGCATGCAGTTCTCTATTAGACCAGAACGCTCCACATTAGGGACGTCCCCGATCAGATCACGTGATCGGCCATTTTTCAGAGGACCACAATTGGGTGAAAAGGATAGGGTTTTTAATTGTAATAAAATATATATTATTATTATTTTTTGTTTTTGTTTTTGAGGGCTAAAAAGTAACAAAATAATCCCAAAATACAATGACATTGCCAAAATAAACAAAAATTTATACGTTTTATATTCCGCAACAGTCCTGGAAAAAGCCGAAGAGGAAGTACTGTAAACAATACAGTACTGTAACATGTTTGGAACTTTGGTTCATACCATGGCCGAAAGGTGCCAGGCGAAATGCAAAGTCCAAACAAACACTTTGCAAATAGAAAAAAGCACGAACCCCAATTGCAAGCGCTTTGCAAAATGTCGTCCTTTTTTTTTTTTAACCTCTGGATCATCCTCTTGCCGTCGTGCTGCGGAATTTTGCTGTTGTGTTGCGTGATTTTGCTGTTGTGCTGCGAGCCTTTTACATTCATACTGCGAGCTATTTGCTGTCGTGCTGCGAGCCATTTGCTGTCGTGTTATGGCAATTGGGGTTCGTGCTTTTGCCAATTTGCAATCGCGGTTTAGGAATTGGGGATCGTGTTGTGGCAGTTTGCATTGGTGCTTTTTTCTTTTGCAAAGTGTTTGGACTTTGCATTTCGCCTGACACCTCTCGGCCACAGTAGGTTCAAGTAGGGATGTCCCGATCCAGGTTTTTGCACTTCCGATCCGATACCGATATTGTTTTGCACTTCCGATCCGATACCGTTACTGGCCGATACCGGCCTATCTGAGCATGTGTTAAAGTTATTTAGCCTCCTTACTTAGTTGTCAGACTCATGTTGAAAAAGGTTTTAGTACTCTTGATAACAACTAGCCAACTGAATTAGATGAGTTTGAATAACACACAACGGTTGGGAACAAGAAACTGACCTCTTATTCAGTGACAAACACAAAACATTATAAATAACACACAGAAATGGCATAGTCAGTCAGTAAAACGTGCAAATAATATTGTAAACTGTCTTAAAAAATCAAAACACACAAACAACCTCAGTGGAAAATCCCACAAACCCCCCAAGCTATTATATGCTTTTAATGTTTCGTGCATTAGTTACAAAAATTGTATAAAAAGCCTCTCAGGTTTAAATAAACGACTATTTCAGTATCAAGTTAACATTTTAAAACAGTAAATAAAATACTCAAGTCCCCATTCTGTATCAGCAGCTTTAAACTACATTCATTCATTTAATTTTGCGAATCAACTGTTAAAGTTGTTAAAATTGCTCCTGTTATTCCATAATTTCCCTTCTGTCTACTTTCGACATGTGAAAGTTTTAAAACTGTTTTGAATACAGATTCAAGTCAAGATTTTGCCGATTTAGGAGTATTTTAGATAAAAAGTTAATTAGGTCCGCTTGGAAGGTTCACAACAGCCTACAAGGGAAGTCTCCTGCTTTAAGATGGCGGCTGTTTACTAACGCAACTAGTTTTCAATACTTCAATGTTGCTAACGCCGTCAAGTCTGTCATTTTGCATCTAGTTCTATATACATATGATATTTATTATCTACAGTAAAACGATGTTGACGTAGTTTGTAGCGGCTGTCAGCAGCAATCAGGTATTCTTGTGTTTTTTATCCAACGGCATGAGTTGAGCTAAAGCCGTGAGTTGAGCATTGCATTACCCGGGTCTATGACAAGCATGATGTTTACTCTCGGGACGCAATGCGGTCCGTTTCTCATTGCGTCCCGGAGACCGCGCTGTGTATTAGTTCCGCTTTACTTGACATATTTCAATAATCGGAATTTGGATGTTTGTGAATCGTTCTCGAATCTTCCACGGCCGAATCGCTCAAGGATGTAATGACGGCTGGGCATGTTGTTGGGATGGTGTTGGATGGTGCGTCTTTACTCACGAGAGATAATTGCTCTTCATTCAGAATGAATTCTTCGGCAATGACTCTTGTTATTCCCTGGGTTTGGGACAGTTGAGTGCCAGTTTGTCACGCATAGCAAAAGTTTCTGCCAGTGTTAGTTGCTTAGGACCTTTCTTTTTGTCTTCGGTTTTCTTAACATACTTCTTATATTGTTTGTGGTGTTATTTCGCTAAATGCTTGATTAGGTTGGTTGTACTAAAACTTCTTACAGCTTTACCACCACGCTTGACTTTATTGTAAATGTAATGTAAATGTAGTGTGTTGAAGGTGTGCCGTAAAATGCGGACCGGATTTTAGGGAAACCGAAGCAAAAACTGGAATGGATTATGTAAATCGGTGCGATGGAAAACCCGGACCGGTCTTAAAAAAAAAAAAACTGGATCGGAAGTCTGGATTGGAATTTTTCCTTGTTGGCCGATCCGATACCGATGCGCATTTTTTTTGCACATATTGGCGTCCAATCCGATCCAAATATCAGATGGGGACATCCCTAGGTTCAAGTAAAAAAAAAAAAAAAATTACATATATATATATATATATATACACATATATACACATATATACACACACACACACACACACACACACACACACACATATATATATATATATATATATTAGGGCTGTCAAACGATTAAAATTTTTAATCGAGTTAATTACAGCTTAAAAATTAATAAATCGTAATTAATCGCAATTAATCGCAATTCAAACCATCTATAAAATATGCCATATTTTTCTGTAAATTATTGTTGGAATGGAAAGATAAGACAAGATGGATACATACATTCAACATATGGTACATAAGGACTGTATTTGTTTATTATAACAATAAATCAACAAGATGGCATTAACATTATTAACATTCTGTTAAAGTGATCCATGGATAGAAAGACTTGTAGTTCTTAAAAGATGAATATTAGTACAAGTTATAGAAATGTTATATTAAAACGCCTCTTAATGTTTTCGTTTTAATAAAATTTTCAATCAAAAAATAAACTAGTAGCCCTATTCTGTCCTCAGTGTGTGTGAGTACACAAATTGACAGATAGCGAACATAAGTTCCAAAAAGAAATCAGACAGTGTGGCAAAGTTGCATGGGCTTTATTGAAGTCATCTCTTTTTGACAGGAGCACGTTTCTTGTATTTTTGTAAAACTGAAAATAACAAGGCAATGTGTCAATAACTTGCATAAATCACAAAATAACATAAAATGTACACACACGTGTCCATTTGAGCAGTAGCACTAGCCAATTAGCTCACAAGCATCTAACAATGTAACTGCATTTCACCATATATGTGAACAAATTCAAATACACATCATCAATAACTATCTAATGCTCATGAATATAAACAAAGGAGGAATATAACTCACAAGCGATGCATGTATTAGACACAAACAGTGTGATGGGGCTATGAGAACTGCCACTGAATACTGGATGCGGACGTTAGCTGGTCTGAATAGCACTGTCTATTAGTGTGAGTTCGCGTCGACATATAATCACGTCAGAAAAGCGCGCCGAAACCCAAATAATCAGCTGCACTGAATCGCCAGCAGAGGGCGACATTACGCCACATAACATATGCAAGTCACACCCAAGCGCCAGCAGAGGGCGGAAAAACTCCATAAAACACAATTAACAAGTTGGCCTTTCACTGTACTGACATTTAAATCTGTCTGAGCGGGCCTAGTGCGTTAATTGCGTCAAATATTTTAACGTGATTAATTTAAAAAATTAATTAACGCCCGTTAACGCGATAATGTTGATATATATATATATATATATATATATATATATATATATATATATATATATATATATATATATATATATATATATATATATATATATATATATATATATATATGCAATTCAAACCATCGATAAAATATGCCATATTTTTCTGTAAATTATTGTTGGAATGGAAAGATAAGACACAAGATGGATATATACATTCAACATACGGTACATAAGTACTGTATTTCTTTATTATAACAATAAATCAACAAGATGGCATTACCATTATTAACATCCTGTTAAAGCGACATTCTGTTTATATATATATATATATATATATATATATATATATATATATATATATATATATATATATATATATATATATATATATATATATATATATATATATATATATATATATATATATATATATATATATTTATTTATTTATTTATTTATTTTTTTTTTTTTTTCGGATTTACATTTAAAAAACTGACGGAAATGTCTTATTTTTGTGAAAAGACAAAACTCTGACAGGATGGAGTCTTACTTTTTTAATACAGCTACTACAACATATGGAAATGTATAACCAATTCCCATCCTGAACTTGTGGGAAATGTAAATCCAATGAAATTCATTTGCCTGTCAAGTTTGATTCACAATTGATTTTATTTGTCGTTGACATTACATATGCGTCTTTACATTACTGCGTTGTCTGCCTTGCCTGAGCAGGGTTTCCATGTTATAAATGTCTTTGCTCATGCATTTCATTAATAATGTATAGTGACTCCATATGTCTCCTCAACACTAAAATATACACACTCTTAAAACGATTCATATATGACTTTAATACACATTGCCTTTATAGAAGCAGTTATTTTATAAACTGTGTTATTAAGATACAAATGCATTCTTTTCTCATTAACACCTGAGGCACACCTCTTTGACACCCTGGATTAGTAGTCCTTCATTAACATGACAAACATTTATAGCTTTGTAGGCCTACTTAAATCTGATATTCGTAGAGTTGTCCGATAATGACATTTTAACTGATAAACGATATACTGATGTTGTCATGTTGTCAAAATCCTTCAAAATCAATTTTAACATATTATGGCTAATTGTATTGTGATGCCCCACTGGATGCTTCAATCATGATATATGTAACAGCTTCAAGGTTTTCCAAATAAACATTCTAAGAAAAAAAAGAGAAAAACTAACTGATGTTATCTAAAAAGTACCAAGATTGTACTACGACATTTATTATTCAACTCAAAAAAGCACAAACATCAGTTTTTTTTTTTGGAACATGGATAAGGCCAATAACATATGGAGCGCCTATTGCCATTTTTTTTGTTCATTTTATTTGTGCGCCACAAACGCAAATTGTCTTTGCTCACTTAACAAATTCTAAGCATCTTAGTTTGGATACATCTAGAGGTCATATAAAGGATAGATGCTCTGTTAAACTGTGACCAGCCCATGTACAAAGGCTGCAGGCTTTTAAAACCGAAGACTTTTAAGCCAACATACTATATTGTATTGTATTGTATTGTATATTGTATTGGCGCAAAATCGATGTCGATATTTTCCGATGCCATTTTAAATGCTTTTATTGGCTTACTGATAATATTGGACAACAACTTATTAGTTTACTTATCTTTCAACTTAATTTTAGTTTAGTCTTGAAAGAACTGATTTTTGATTGCATTAAAAAGATAACAACATTGTTAATGTAGCAGGATGACAGCGCTGCTACACGCTTGACTCTTTTGTTTGGATAGTGACATATGTGTGGTTGCAATCGGGAAACAAATACAGTTCCTCACCGGAGTTGAGTCATACCGTAAATACAACTTGACTTTGAAGGCAACATTCTTTTTGTATCGACTCCTGAGTCCTATTCATTGCCCTCCAGCTTGTTGATATGGCACCAATCGAAGACGCTCATTCACTTCTGATCTTCATGTGCGTTTGTGCTAGTGTGATATTCAGGTGAGACTGTTTGATCCATTTGCCTCCAGTGACATCCCACTCAGGTTTTTTTTTCTCTCTACCCCGCATCCGTTGAGGATTCCCTCTAGTCTGGATGAGGTCTTTTTCCAGTTTTGATTTATGGAAATGGACCACAATAGAGAACATTTCTGTCTGCTATCCCTGGGATGATGACAGACTGACTTGGATCATGAGATCACACTGCCACAGATGCAACCTCCTGTATATAGGAACACTGTGTCAAGGATATTTTTGGTGTCAGAAGGAAAAATAAGAACCAAGTCCAATGTAAAGGAAAAACTGTATAAAATGTAAATAATTAAAGATTAGCATTACTTGTAAGTTTTAACCTACAGTATATTCAATTGAATACATAAAAAGACAAGATATTCAATGTTCAAACATATCAACTTTATTGGTTTTTTTTGGGTGGAGGGGTGAGGTGGACAAATATCCACTCAACACGGTACAAAAAAGCTGGGATGGAGACATACTGTATTTAATAATAATAATAATAATAATAATAATAATAATAATAATTAGGGCTGTCAAACGATTAAAATTTTTAATCGAGTTAATTACAGCTTAAAAATTAATTAATCGTAATTAATCGCAATTAATCGCAATTCAAACCATCTATAAAATATGCCATATTTTTCTGTAAATTATTGTTGGAATGGAAAGATAAGACAAGATGGATATATACATTCAACATACGGTACATAAGGACTGTATTTGTTTATTATAACAATAAATCAACAAGATGGCATTAACATGATTAACATTCTGTTAAAGTGATCCATGGATAAAATGTTATATTAAAACTAGGGCTGTCAAACGATTAAAATTTTTAATCGAGTTAATTACAGCTTAAAAATTAATTAATCGTAATTAATCGCAATTAATCGCAATTCAAACCATCTATAAAATATGCCATATTTTTCTGTAAATTATTGTTGGAATGGAAAGATAAGACAAGATTGATATATACATTCAACATACGGTACATAAGGACTGTATTTGTTTATTATAACAATAAATCAACAAGATGGCATTAACATTATTAACATTCTGTTAAAGTGATCCATGGATAAAATGTTGTATTAAAACGCCTCTTAATGTTTTCGTTTTAATAAAATTTGTAAAATTTTCAATCAAAAAATAAACTAGTAGCCCTATTCTGTCCTCAATGTGTGTGAGTACACAAATTGACAGATAGCGAACATAAGTTCCAAAAAGAAATCAGACGGTGTGGCAAAGTTGCATGGGCTTTACTGAAGTCATCTCTTTTTGACAGGAGCACGTTTCTTGTATTTTTGTAAAACTGAAAATAACAAGGCAATGTGTCAATAACTTGCATAAATCACAAAATAACATAAAATGTACACACACGTGTCCATTTGAGCAGTAGCACTAGCCAATTAGCTCACAAGCATCTAACAATGTAACTGCATTTCACCATATATGTGAACAAATTCAAATACACATCATCAATAACTATCTAATGCTCATGAATATAAACAAAGGAGGAATATAACTCACAAGCGATGCATGTATTAGACACAAACAGTGTGATGGGGCTATGAGAACTGCCACTGAATACTGGATGCGGACGTTAGCTGGTCTGAATAGCACTGTCTATTAGTGTGAGTTCACGTCGACATATAATCACGTCAGAAAAGCGCGCCGAAACCCAAATAATCCATTAACAAGTTGGCCTTTCACTGTACTGACATTTAAATCTGTCTGAGCGGGCATAGTGCGTTAATTGCGTCAAATATTTTAACGGGATTAATTAAAAAAATTAATTAACGCCCGTTAACGCGATAATTTTGACAGCCCTAGTTTAAGGCAATGTGCGAGCTGGTCATTCAGTGCATGCGTTAATTGCGGCAAATATTTTAACGTGATTAATTTAAAAAATTAATTAACGCCCGTTAACGCGATAATTTTGACAGCCCTAATATATATATATATATATATATATATATATATATACGTATATACATAGATAGATAGATAGATAGATAGATAGATAGATAGATAGATAGATAGATAGATAGATAGATAGATAGATAGATAGATAGATAGATAGATAGATAGATAGATAGATAGATAGATAGATAGATAGATAGATAGATAGATAGATAGATTTCTGTCTCCATCCATGTACCCGTTTATAATGCGCACCATGATTTTACAAGTTGATTTTGGGGAAAGAAAGTGCGCGTTATATTCGGGAATTTACGGTAGTAATTATGAAGGAACTCTTCACTATTCAAAGTAGGAACTATTTTTTCCACCAGAGGGCACCCGTGCTCTTTGGATGAATAATGCTCCATTTATGATTTTTTTTTCTCCCATCGGAATTCACTTTTTCTCTGGCTTAATGTGGTTATGTAATGGGTTATTGTACAGCATCATTATAATAACAGTTCATATAGACAACTTTGTGCTAAGAAAAAAAAATACAATTTTTCAAGCAAAAAACAAAAATATAAGCAGTGAAAATGTTGCTCATTACTTGAGTATTCTTTTCACAGTCTACTTATTTACTTGTACTTAACCACATTTTTTGGACGACTACTTTTCGTTTACTTGAGTAATATTATTTTAAAGTAACGCTACTCTTATTTGAGTAAAATTTTTGGCTACTCTACCCACCTCTGGTCGAGACACATGACGCGTCAAATTTTACGTTGCATGTTGAAAGAATCGAATGACATTCGTATGTCGAGATACCACTGTGTATTAAATTAACACAAAAAAATCCATATGATATCTTTCATATATCAATGATTTGAGATGGCTTAGCTCTGGGATATTGTGGTCATCTCTCACCACACATTTGTACTTTTAAATGGAACAACTTCTCATGCTAAAATAAGATCCTCTCCTGGCAGTTCACAGCTGCATTTTTTTTTTTTTTTTTTTTTAAACAGATATTGGCTTAGGAACACGTTTCATTTATATCACGGATATGGGCTTAGGAACATGTTTTGTTTATATTAAGAAAGAGAACTGGTAACACTTTACAATAAGGGTCCCTTAATGAACATTAGTTAATGCATTTTTAGACCGTTACTCATGTTTAAGTAACATGACAATAATTCATTTAATCCCTTATCTAACATTTATTAATATATTAATTAACATGAGTCAATGCATTAGTTAATGCATTTCAAGACACTAACTAATGTTTAAGTAACATTACAATAATTACATTACAATAATTAATATAATTGCTTATCTAACATTTATTAATATATTAATTAACACGAGTTAATGCATTAGTTAATGCATTTGTTAATGCATAACCAGACAGTAACTAATAGTTTGGTAAAATTAAAAAAAAAATATAGGCCTATATAGGGTTAGGGTTTAGGGTTAGGGTTTGCTAACTTAAGCATTTATAATTTCTTAGTTAAGGGACACATGTGCTACACTTTACAATCAGGGTCCAAAAAGCATTCAGTAATGGTTAATAAAGGTTAAGAGGGGGGAATTTAAGCATTTATAATTTATTAGGTAAGGATATGTGTGCTACACTTTACAATAACGGTCTAAAAAACATTCAGTAATGGTTAATTAATGTTAAGTAATACTTAACTAAGAAATTTTAAATGTGAAGTTAACAAACCCAAACCCTAAACCCGAACCCTATATAGGCCTATATTTTTTTTAATTTAACAAAACCATTAGTCACTGTCTAGTTATGCATTAACTAATGCATTACCTAATGTATTAACGAATGCATTAGCTATTGCATTAACTCATGTTAATTAATATATTAATAAATATTAGATAAGCAATTATATTAATTATTGGAATGTTACTTAAACATTAGTTATTGTCTAAAAATGCATTAACTAATGTTAATTAAAGGACCATTATTGTAAAGTGTTACCAGAGAACCAATACAATTCTTTGAACTTTGCTTTGAAACTTTATCAGCGTTTGATTCAGGATTGAACTTTGCATCAGTGTCGTCATAACCGCTTTTGCTCTTTGGTGGAAACATATTTCTGGTTCCAAAATGTTGACTTGTTCAAATGTGTGGTTTGCAGTAATGCATAAATGGCGACATTTCATTGTGGCCTCAACACAGGAAACCAGACCAGATGAAATGACGGCAATTACTGGAGCCACTTGTGGTTTTTGGGAGTAGTGGTGGGGTTGGGCGGGGGAGTTATACCTCTCGTTTCATTCTGCTCCCTTATTGGAGACTGTAAAGACTGACGGATGGATGAATTAGAGAAAAGTTATGCTGAGCAGCTTGGAAGCTGACGGATGGATCTGGCACTGGAGCAGAGCTAGTCATTTCCTAGCAAGACAAAGAAATGTACAAATATAACTCAGCCTGACATGCCAACAAGTCCCCTCATTATTGCAGCTCTTGAGAGAGTCAGCACTTATGTACCAGAATCTTCAAGAATCCTGTAGAGGGGGGAAAAATCGTCCCATTAGGATCAAAATGAGCTTTTTTAAAATAAACTATTTTATATCCATTGAAAATGTGCCAACATTCGGCAGAAATGAAGCTATTTGCAAGCTTCTCAAAATAATCAAATTATGGTAACAGCACCTACTTGTCTTGACTGACTAACCGGTTTATTGATGTTGTTTTGATCACTAACACATCGACTTTACTTAGGCGTAAAGATTTCATGCCTCTCTGTCATCATTAAGGGAATAGCGCTCTAATCCGATGCATGAAATTACAATCTCCCTTTTCCTTTTCCCGTTTGACAACAGACGACTCTGTGAAGGGATTTCCGCGTTGATGTTCTTTATCTCCCACAAGACAATTTCTGTAAGAATTGAGGAGATCAAGACACATTTTGGCTGCATTACTAAGAAGCTTAGCACATACAAAAAAGACAATAACCTACAGTATAAAAACTATAGCAGGTTCCTGGGTGACGTCAGTTTACATGTACTGCTACAATCAATTTTCACTTGTTACACTTTTCACTTGCCTTTCACTTCATATTACCAATTCTTTTGCTCTTCTGATACTGTGATGCTGTTTATCAGCTTATTGCCAGCAACACTGCAGCCGCCTCTGACTTACTTGAGTGCTGTTTGGGGAGAAAATCAACATTGTTTTTCAGTTTAATGGAAGCACATTGAATCAGTTTGTGTAGCCCGGTAGCGTGTCGAAACGATAGTCTGCCACATCACATAAACTGCTTGAGATCATGATCATGTAATGATTAAAGCCTCCCAACTGCCAAATTGGCCTCCTGACACACTGTCCCCCAACCCCAAATTGGCCTCCTGACACACTGTCCCCCAACAAAAAAAAAAAAACTGTGTTCTTAGAAAATAAAACTCAATACATATATCGCACATATTCTTCAAACTTTTTTTTTAATTTATTGATTTATTGTGTGTGTGGTTAGTACATCTGTCTGACAGATCTAAGGTTTAAATCTGAGCGTATGGTCTTCCAACTGTGGAGCTTGCTTGTTCTCTTTGTGATTGCCTGGCTAATTTGGGTTTTTGCTACATTATAAATACAAGCATGTACATTCAATTAAAAGTCTGAATTATTCATATAGGTGTGAATATGAGTGTGAATGTTTATTTGTCTATATTAAGCATGTTCCGGTATGAGATTCTGATGGCACGATAACTTTAAACCAAAATATCACGGTTTCACGGTATCACAGTACTGCAATTACAGCTCTAAAATATGTTACTTTGAGATATCTGTGTTTAAAAAAACACAAAAAAAATCAACACACAAAAAAAACTTTTTTCCATTGAACAGGATATTTATTTTTCAAAACCTTAGCAAATTTGAAGATTATTATAATGTTAAGTTAAAAAAAATAATAATAATAATCAAAAATAACTGAAATATTCATTCATTCATTCATTTTCCATGCCGCTTTTCCTCACGAGGGTTGCGGAGGTGCTGGAGCCTATCCCAGCTAACTACGGGCAGTAGGCAGGGGACACCCTGAACTGGTTGCCAGCCAATCGCAGGGCACAAGGAGACATACAACCATTCACGCACACAATCATACCTACGGACAATTTAGAGTGTTCAATCAGCCTACCATGCATGTTTTTGGAATGTGGGAGGAAACCCACGCAGGCACGGGGAGAACATGCAAATTCCACACAGGAAGGCCGAAGCCCGGGATTGAACCCTTGAGCTCAGAACTGTGAGGCGGACGTGCTAACCACTCAGCCACCGTGCAGCCACATAACTGAAATATTCAAAATAAAATGAAAATGAATGCAGTCCTTTAGGTGAACCTAAACCTATAGTGTGTCATGAACGTTTCCCATCAGCTATGAGTTAACTCCAGCGTTTTTAGTGTGTTTAGCGGTGGTAAAATTTGTGGTGTTTTTTCTCTCTGGCAACTGTCTGTGTTGAGAGTGTGTGTATAATTTGACGTGTGTAACATGAGTCATACTCACATGCTGTTTATGGAAATAATTCAGTTATTTTTGTTGTTCTGGTAATAATGTTTAGCTGTGAAGTTATTTTGGAGGCAGCCACCCTCCGCAAACGTTTTGCAGTACATGTCGGTTGGCTTTTTTTTCGATGGGTGAAAAAGTTCAGGAGTTTCACCTCCTTCAGCCATTGTGTAGCACAGCTGACACACTGACACTGAGCCAGAGGGGTAGGGTTGAACCTTGCAGCTGCGAACGAGGGATTTCTACCTGCATTTTGGGACATAAAAAAATAGCGAATACCGTAGGGACGGTGTGACGGAAAATTTTTGCGGTTTTGAAACCGTGACTTTTTCAAACCACGGTATACCTTAAAACTAATAATCGGCACATCTCTAGTCTACATACACTGTCCTCTTAGATGAGCCCTGTGATTAGCTGGAAACTGATCCAGGTTGTAACCTACCTGTCACCCTATGTCAACTGGGATAAAGTACAGCTCACCCATGATTCTAATCAGGAAAAAAAAGAACAGAAAGTGGATGGATTTTTGCATGTTACTAATGTTGCTAAAAAAAAATATATATATATATATATATATATATATATATATATATATATATATATATATATATATATATATATATATATATATATATATATATATATATATATATGTGTGTGTGTGTGTATATATATATACATATATGTGTGTATATGTATATGTATGTATATACATATACATATATATGTGTGTGTGTATATGTATATGTATGTATATATATGTGTGTGTGTGTATGTATATGTATGTGTATATATATATATATATACATATATGTGTGTATATGTGTATGTATGTATGTATGTATGTATGTATGTATGTATGTATGTATGTATGTATATATATATATATATATATATATATATATATATATATATATATATATATATATATGTATGTATATATATATATATGTATGTATGTGTGTATGTGTGTGTGTATATTAGGGCTGTCAAAATTATCGCGGTAACGGGCGGTAATTAATTTTTTTAATTAATCACGCTAAAATATTTGACGCAATTTACGCACAAATGCCCCACTCAAACAGATTAAAATGAGTGCACAGTGAAACGTGTACTTGTTCTATATTATACATATTCTTTCTATCTATCTATCTATCTATCTATCTATCTATCTATCTATCTATCTATCTATCTATCTATCTATCTATCTATCTATCTATCTATCTATCTATCTATCTATCTATCTATCTATCTATCTATCTATCTATCTATCTATCTATCTATCTATCTATCTATCTATCTATCTATCTATCTATCTATCTATCTATCTATCTATCTATCTATCTATCTATCTATCTATCTATCTAAAATAAAGTTCTTGTGCTGGCAACTGTGGCAAGCATCAATAACCTGGACGTGTGAAAATGAAGAGAATTGTGGGACACAGTCTGAATCCAGCCGACCCTGGGCCAAATCCTTAGTTGTCACATTAATTTACAGGGACACAAACAGACTCAGAATATGTAGGGGACATTGAAAGTTTATTAACCCATGTGTCTCAGGCCCTAAAGATGACATGTCATGACATGATGTCATGCTTTTATATATTTTTTAAAGGACGGTTGGGCAGTTTTCTCTCCCATCTAGCACAGCCGCAATTAATTAGCATAATCATGAAATTGTAAGAACAACTTAATAAAAAGCAGCAGGGGTGGGACACCGCCCATATCCTCTATACTTCAGCATGTTCTTTGTTTTCTTTGTTTGAGTCTGCACAGACTCTGTGTGCAAAGTAGATCTCTTTGCAGGTAAAATCAGCCGTCTGCTCCAGCAGCTTTTCCTTTCAGCCATTTACTCCCTGGGAGTTTTTATGCGACTCCCCCAACACCCTTTTAATGGTTTGTGTATGACATTGACTCTCATCCATCTTTACTTGCTCCCTTTTCATCCTGTAGACGGGGACTGAATGAACGGTGTAAATATGTGCAACCACCAAGGTGCTCCATTCATACTGCTTGAACAAAGTCTTGTTTTGGTTGATAGTGTGACTGCATCTTGGTCACACAAAACACTGACCCCGTCGAGTTCAGCAGTTGAGTAGAGGATTTCAAAAGAATGAAAACAATGCTGCTGTTAGTGTGGGCATTTGCTTCAAAGTGTGGCTTTTTTTTTAACAGTGGGTTAGATTTACAGAGACAGAAATTACCATATAAATGCAAACAACAGCATTTCATTAGCCATGCTCATGGCCTGACCTGCAATGTAAAAAGTTGTAGAGCTGACTAAATTGATGGCTAATGCACTATTCATAAAGTAACAAATGTGTGCTCCAAAATACATACTGAAGCAGGCTGCACATTCAGACAATCGGTCCAACTCCTCCTGTTAAGTCAGTTAGTAAAGGCCCAATTTTAAGATGTCTCTGACCGATTATCCTAACATTTTTGTCTTGGTAAGAGTACATTTTTCTCTCCAATCTTCAAAGGAATGATCAGGACAGACAATCAGAAATGACAAACCTGTTAAATATCTAAAAAAAAAATGCTCAAAAATTGGTAATATTTTTTTTTTAAATATCCTTTGCTTGATGGACCATAGCCAATTAAAAGGCAATCGATAGTTGGCACTGTTGCCAAACACAAGTACGAGAGAACTGTTTGTGTTGATGATGATGATGATGATGATTATTTTGTATAATGAATCACACAAACCTTGACCACAATAAAAAAAGCCAAGACCCAGATAAGCTGTTAAAACCGTTAAGTAAACACACATAGTGAAGTTGTTAGGTGAGGAGTTTGTCCCTTTTCGATTAGGATGTATAGCAGTCTTTAGCTGTTTAGGAGCAGACAGATTGAACAAAATAGAACACTACTCACTGTAAAATAGAACATCACGAGCTGAACCTTCCATTCAGGCCATTGTACAGTGGAGCTTCTGTCCATGAATCCAAGCATTTTTTCTTCATTAACATGGAAATAGAATTAATCTTTTCCTGAACTGTAATACTTCTCAGGGTTTACCAATCATATATGAACTTTTCACCTTCTCGGGAGCCACAGTGGAAGCTAATATGAAGCAAAAAATGTCGGCTCTAACTCACAATGTGTGAATCAAAGGAATAATATAGTTTGTTAAAATTTTGATCATACTCTGTTTTGTTCTAGAAAAGGGGTGAGGTTTTAGAAAACAGTTTTTCAAATGATAGCAGTCAACTCAAAACTGTTCCAGGGTCAAACTGTTCACATCACATTAGCTTTACTAAGTTTACAAATATTTTGAATATCATTTTGACATTCATAAATCATGCAAGTATACCAACCCCCAAAATGCATAATACAAACTGTTTAACAATTAAGTTTGATGGAAATCCTAACATTTTGCAGATATTGTATTTTGCACACGGTTACAGAAAACATAAATTACTTCGTACATAACAGAGGCTTGCTAAGAATGAAAAATGACTTTAATAATATTAAGACTAAATATCAGGACTAAATGAGTCTCAGAAGGAAACACAATGTTGTATTGAATTTTTAAAATAAATTACCAGTAGACTTCGAGCGAGGCTTTATTGTACATGCCTTGATGAGCTTTTGAGGAATTTCTAAATCTTGGAATTAAATCTGCCTTGAAGGTATACTCATCATGCCATCAAGTGATTGTTAATTCTCTGATTATTCCTAACACATTCATCATCTTTGATTTGTGGTGCGCTCACTGCTGCAAATGCAAATTCAGAGCTTGGTGAAAGATGCAGGGCAGCCCAACCAGCCTATTTTTCGCCCCCGTGCACCTCCTTCAGCTCCACTGTAATTACCCTTGTTGGATCGCTACGCCTAATCGTACTTGATTTCGCGATTTGCCGCTATTGTCTCTTCACTTGTTAGCCTCTCGCACTGCTGCTTATGATCGAGTGCACTGATAAACACTGTGTGATGTGGATGTGAATGTGCTGTTTGCATCTGATATTGCAAGCATTTGTGGATGAGCATGGCCCTGTCTGGGATTTAGTCCTAAATAATATGTTAATATCAACAGCAGATGAAAATGGTAAACATGTACAAACAGGCAGCGCAGTGACATGTGACAAATGTATATCATATTGTTCGGTCTGATGTGAATGTAAACATCATTGACTGTTCTAATATTTGCTGTCATAAGTGTGAATTTACCGATGAACTAAGAACTTGTTTCTATTTCTTTTTCTTTTTTCATATATATTAAATACTGAGTCCATGTACACTTTTTAGTACTTCTTAAAAAAATCTATAATAACAAATACTTGTATTAGACTTATATGGGATATAAGGATAATGTGCGTTGTGTGATTGTCTCTTGAGGTGTTAGGAGTGCAGTTCTGTATTTTCTCTATATTAATTGCATTGAGACAACTTCTGTTGCAGCATTGTAAGCAAAATTTAACCTAAAATAATGATCCTGAACGTATCGTGGCATGCATTACCTTTTTTGACAAATAAGTGTTCTTGAATAACGATAACAATATTGTTATGAGTCACTGTTACGTGAACGCTGGATGTGTTACTGTAGGTCACGTTTAATTTCCACTGCTTTAACATGTGTCAAGTTTCTTGTGGTATCCAAGCATTTCCTTTGTAATGTGCACCATAACCGTTTCCTCTCTTTGTCTGTTTGATCCGCCCGCCCCAGTTCTTGGTTGCGTGCTGCTTTAACAGAGGGTGAACCTTGACCCTCTTTATATCTGTGCCATATAGGCTAATTAACACGCTTTCCTATCTTTCCCCTCCAGAAAAATGTGAAGAGGCTTGTGAGTCTTGGACGGACAAGTTAGCCTTCAACAACCAAAGCAAGAAGGTCTCCATCAGTCTTCCCTTCCTCATCCATTCACGCATCCTTCCTTGAAAGGCCTGGTAAACATGAGGTTTTTACACAGGGGGTCATCGCTTAAAACCAGAATGGGATTATTAGCTCCTTTTCTGGCCTTCTGGCTCCTCTTGCTCCTAGCTCAGTGCAACGGGCAGGCATTCACAAGTTTCCACCCGGAGCAGAGAGATTGGTTCTTCAACCACCTGACCGTCCATAAAACCACAGGAGCTGTGTACATTGGGGCTGTGAACCGTGTGTACAAACTCTCGGGTAACCTGACACTGCTGGTTTCCCATGACACGGGCCCAGAGGATGACAACAAGGCCTGCTACCCGCCCCTGATTGTGCAGCCCTGCTCGGAGCCTCTGGTGTCGACCAACAACGTCAACAAGCTTCTCCTCATTGACTACCCGCAGAATCGCCTGCTGGCCTGCGGCAGCCTCTATCAGGGTGTCTGCAAACTCCTCCGACTAGACGACCTTTTTATCTTAGTAGAGCCGTCCCATAAAAAAGAGCATTATCTATCCAGTGTTAATCAGACTGGAACCATGTATGGGGTAATAGTACCCTCGCAGGGACAGGATGGAACTCTGTTTATCGGCACTGCAGTTGATGGAAAGCAGGACTACTTCCCAACCATCTCAAGCCGAAAACTTCCCCGTGATCCGGAGTCTTCCGCAATGCTTGACTATGAATTGCACACTGACTTTGTCTCCTCATTAATCAAGATACCGTCAGACACACTAGCGTTGGTGTCTCACTTTGACATCTACTACGTTTATGGTTTCGCGAGCGGCGGCTTTGTCTACTTTTTGACCGTCCAGCCTGAGACGCCAGAAAACGGCATGTCGTCCAGCGGCTCCACCAGTGATCTCTTTTACACTTCCCGCATTGTTCGTCTCTGTAAAGACGACCGCAAGTTTCACTCATACGTTTCCCTCCCAATTGGCTGCGTAAAGAATGGTGTGGAATACCGTCTCCTGCAAGCCGCCTACCTCGGCAAACCTGGCAGCATCCTTGCCGCTGCGCTTCACATTGGCACCCAAGACGATGTGCTATTCGCTGTTTTCTCCAAAGGCCAGAAGCAGTTCCACCGTCCACCTGATGACTCTGCGCTCTGCGCCTTTACTATCCGCGACATCAACGCACGCATCAAAGAGCGACTGCAGTCCTGCTACCAGGGCGAGGGATACCTGGAGCTTAACTGGCTACTTGGCAAAGATGTACATTGCACCAAAGCGGTAAGTTATTCTCTTTAAACACTTGTTATAGTGCTTACACAAGCAAACTGTTACTTGCACCTGTTCTATGAATTAAATGCAAATGGGAAAAAACACAACATTATGGCATGTTATCACTGCAACAAAGTGACCGTGTATTCTTCTCGAGTTAAAAACCAACAATCCTTTCTTAACTCTGTCAGCAACAGTGAGTGCTTTCAATACTGGAGAATATGGCATTTCTTGTGAAAAGCCCAATTATTTATTTTAAGCAAAAGGACACTGATATTCTTCGAGTTAAAGTCTTTTGAATTTTCCTCATTCCCCAAGAGGCTGCAGTCCTCCATCATCTTTAATAGCTAACAGAATTTAAAAATATATATTTTATCAGGTATTTTGTGCCACATATCTATTTAACTGCTCGTGATACCAATGTATGTTGAGTTTTTAATGAAGGAAACCACTGATCATCTGTACTTAATTTCTAATCCTTCCCCTTTGGGCAAACAATTGACCACTTAAATGAAAATCATTGAATTGTTAATTAATGCTGTGTCAGAGGTGGTTATCATAAATTGGATTGTGGAATTTTGTGAGTCTGAGGTGCAAAAATAGGTTAGAAAGAAGTTCGACAAGCTGAAATAAGAAACGGATACTACTGACAAATCTGTGCATACCTTTCCCTCCTGTTTTCAGCAGAATCCCAAATCATCCCAGCATGTGCTGAAGGGTGCCAGGCATCACCTGCCATGCTGCACCGCCCACTACATTTTGCCAGCTGTAGTATCGCGGGGCTCTGATGTCACATCACACAGCCCAGGAAGCACAATTTTCATGAAAAGAAGATGTAAAATAGCTCCGTCCTTAAAACCATGTTCTTACCCATAAATCCCTCCCATATTATGGATTATGCAGATGGGTGTCAATGGATGAGGACGTCTCGAAGCTTATACAAATGACGTTTAACAAGAGGATGTGAGCCGCGCTAACAATGTCTGCATGCTGTTAAATCCCCGAGTCAAACAGTGCTGCGCAATTGAAGTCTGCCATGAAGAGGATATATGACATCATTAACCAATCACAGCAGTTAATATTAGTTCCCAGGCTCTCCCTTCTCTTGGTTTATTGATTAAAAATAATAATAATTGGTTCATGTCTATGAAGAGCAGTTGATGTCATAATAATATGTGTTTTCTTTGAATGGCAAGACACAAAACTTTTGGCATTGCGTGCTGAAAAAGCAATCGTTTCGTAAAGTCAAAATTGTCATCAAATTTATAAGTGAGGTTGTCTTCGGACAACGATAATATGGTCATTACTTTTGGTTTGAATTTTTTTGTGACAGTTCATGATAGGAGAATTCATTCATTCAAATCAGACACAAATTGAATATGGTTATGTTTTATTAGACACAAACAAAAATATATTTAAACAAACTGTAATATTGACAAAGTATGACAGACAAGAATATTGAATGAATGGAAGTTTCTCTATATGATACTGTTTACAGTTCTGTCTAAACTATGATAGTGACCATTTCTGTCTTACACTGTGATGGTGAGGATTCCTTTGCTGAGATAATCCATCTCACTTCACCTGTTTGCATTATCAAGAAGCTGATTTGGCAGCATGATTATTGCCCAGGTGTGCCTTAGACTGGCTGTCTTTGAGGTTATCATAAAATGGGTGCAAAAACAAAAGTGTTGCGTTTATCTGAATTTCCACATGAAGTGATCGTTCCTCTGCTCCATTGTAACATTGGGCAGGCAGCAAGTTCCTTAATTATCCCCCCAGCTCTCATTCCCTTTCTGCAGATCTCGAGCCCACAAGGCTGAGGCTGGGAAATGGAGCTGAGGCTGAGCTGTGGGATTCACACACAGCGGCCAATCAAAGATTTATCACCCGGCCGTCCAGCTTTGTGCCATCTGGAGAGTCACTACATCTCCATCTTCTGGCCCTGCCGTGAAGACACTGCTCTGTGGAATTCTCTCTTATCAGGACAGCTTGACGTCTATCGACTATCATACACGAGAGCTACCAATTAAGTAAAATTCAAAGCAAAAGGATGCTCAGATTGATAACGGTGCAGCGTGAGGGATTTCTGAGCCCCGATATCCTGTCACATCTCACACAAACTTAATTCCAATTCCATTCCAAATGAAAGACTTTTTAATGAGATTACTTAAATGTGAAGGAGGACGAGGAAAGCAACCATTTTCTCTAAATGTTACTCTACTCTTTGATGAAGGGTTATGTGTTATTTTTTAGCCTGGCAACTCCGCTAAAGATAATAGCTTTAGTTTTTGTTTTTGTTTTTTGTTTTGCTATGTTGTCTGAGTGAGATTTGTGATAACTCTTGCGAAGAAGGAGCTCAACAACCACATTGGGTCCATTGGGATTTGCCTCCATTCTGCCAATTGTGCTAAAGCGTACACCATCCAAACAAACCCTATATGTAATCACAACCAAATGGTCTGTAGCCACTAAAAAATTAAGGGGAGTTCCTGTGTACGCCTTAGCTTGGTGCTATTGGTTACACGTTTTTCCCCTTAATAGCTGCAAGGTTACCCATCACATTTATTTGCAGTGTACACAATTTAAATGGACTTTAAACATTTAAATTGAGTGTTCCATGTTTCATAATCATGAACACTGATGTGGACAAAAGTCCCTGTAGCGATAAGCACTAATGTGACAAAGGAAAAGGAAATAAATTCAAGTGGAGGGTGTTGCCGTTAATGCTCAGGCAATTATTCCCCTCTAGCTATACAGCGTTTACTCCAAAAATTCCCCCTCATTTCCCTTAACAAATATTTTCAGTACGGTGTATTAAGAAGAGACAGAATGAGAGTTTTTGGCTTTGCGGCGACAGAGAAATGTAGTCAGAGAGAATTTTGCAATTAAAAAAAAAAAAAACACAGCGTGTCTTACCATTGCAAAGCAAAAGCTAGAAGGCTGAATGGAACTGTACTCAAATGACCTACTCCCCTGCTTCCGCAGGCACATTGGACATAACTCAAAATCAATACAGTTCTTTCTTTGATAGTGTAAACTAGAATGGCACTCAGTACAGCACAGCTCCATACAAGTTTAGAAATATTAGCCAGATTAGCCAGCTACTCTACAGCTCTTGGAAGATAATGGACTTGGACATAAAGATTCAAATCGCAACATTTATTTTGCATAAGAATTATTAAAAACGTGATAACTACTTCCTAGGTCCATGCAACATCCTCACTAAGGTTGCATGGATATCTGTATTTTTTTGTGTATAATCCTATTAGCAAACAAATTAAATAATAAACAAACTAACAGGCAACACAGCGGACTTGTGGTTACCACATCGATATCATGTTTAAGAAGGCACTCCTGTATGGAGTTAACTTGTTTCCCTGTGCATGTGTTTAAGGTTAATTGAAAACAAAGACAAAGGTCTTAAGTGTGAGGGGTGGTTTGTCTATATCTACCTCTGACTTACGAGTGGCTAGTCCTTGGTTTACCCTCCCTCTCACCCAAAGTTAGGTGGGCTAAGGAATGAGGACAAGCTGTTCAGAAAACAACAAAAAAATAATAATAGTGGGCCAGAGGTTGCGCTAGACTTTTTCGTTGTCTGTTATTTTGACTGACAGGGTCATAAAAATCCGGTCATAATCTATTTTTACCCGTCACTTAAATTTTTAAAATGATGATAATGACATTGTGGTGACCCTTTGCTTGGCATAATTCACCTTCCGTACTTGTGTGTCCATTTGGCTGAGCGCGTTACCAGCTACGACACAGTCACGTGACAGAGACACTTAAGAGCGCGCGTGTTCCGGCTTGAATAGAGAGTTCATCAATAGTATTTAGTTTTCATTCATTTTAAATTAATATTCTGTCCGAACAAGCTTAACAGAGAATCCACACCGTGCCATCACACATCAAGCAGATGAATATGTAACTTTTTCTCCGCAGTGACAAAAACAGCTGACTGTGGCCCCAGTAGGTAGGCTACATTAAGGAACAATGAAATTAACAGTTCACCTGCTGTGGCCTGAACGGAGTCTTACACCCTCCTCCTGGTGCGCATGGACTTGAATTGCGTGCCCGCTTGTGCAGTCCCTGTTTTTTCACCTCTTTTATCAACACCATTGTCGTTTTGGGGCTTTTTGAAGAAACTTCGGACACTCAGTTGCCTTGACATTTTTCAGAGTAAGGCCAACGACGTCATGCATCAAGAGAGACAATAGCTAATTAATATGCTCAGTTGCCACCCTGTGGTCTGGGGTGTGAATTGCAACCTGTCAAAATGACAGATGGACTTCAGTTTTTTCCGTCACCATTTTAAAAAATCGGTCAACAACGCAAAATATTCGGTTAACGCGACCCCTGAGTGGCACTCACAAAAATAGAAGTACTGTATCTCTTTCTTGGTTTTCAAAACAAACAAACAAACAAAAAAAAAGGTAGGAAAAAAGACCACCTATATCTGGTCAGCATTTATGGGTATGCCGATTTCACCCAAATGTATCCATGCGAAATACTTTTTAAAGACCTAACTATCTTAATTAAAATGTAGTATTTTGTATTTTTATTGTATATGCAGTTTCTAAGTAAGTTCCAGCTCTCATGTATCCATTTCCTTCGACCTTGTTCAGGCAAACAAGTTTGTTCAGTGTGGCTAACATTATTATCAAGAAACATCTGTGCTTCCATGATGCTATTGTAGCCTATGTTAATGAACCTCAGTGAGGCAATGACGGCTTTCTGTCAGGCGGAGGTCGTAACATGTCTGCCAAGGCAAAGGCAAACTTTTGTCCATTCATAGAGTCACTTGCACTGCTGCACACCACTGCCTACACTTTTGTCCTCAATTCTCACCTTCATCGCTCCTCCATTCTCTGTAACTACAACCTCTGCCTCCTCTGTCACCTTCGTCCTCCCTCCTCACTGAGCTGTCATTTATATGCCTTGTCAGTTTCTCGGGCTGTCTTACTCGGAAGAATCTTTTTTGTTTTACAGTGGTCTGTTTCAAGTCAAATGGGATTACTTTTCGTCTTACTTGTCTTCTTATTCTCTCAATCTGTAGCCAGTGCCCATTGATGACTCTTTCTGTGGTCTGGACATAAACCAGCCTCTCGGCGGCTCCCAGCTGGTGACTGGACAAACTCTCTACACTGAGACCCGCGACCGCATGACTTCAGTCATCTCTTACGTCTACAATGGTTACTGTGTGGCCTTTGTGGGGACAAAGAGTGGGCGCCTTAAGAAGGTGGGTACTTCTTTTCTTTGTTTCACACTAGAAGTGGGTGGTGCTAGGACTAACTGAAACACTGTAGAAATCCTGTTTTCTTCCAGTTTAGCGCTTACTGTTGGTACACAAACCAGATGCAATGTTGATGGCAGGTTCATTGTAGTCCTCATTCCCAGTTGCTAGTTACAATAAGTGTCACCGTGTTGAATAAACCGTAATGGCCCATTAAATTTAATAGGCACCTTTCCGCCTGCAGCCCATAGAGAGTTGGTCTGTGCACTAAATATCCCCTCGCCCTCCCTCCTCCGGTCATGGATGGGGGACGTCACTAAGCATAGATGGCTGCAGGCCAGTCGATAATGGGGAAGTTCCCACCAAGGCCATAGAAAACACGACATTACACAGAACCTCTCGTTTAAAGGGTGCAATAGTGAGGAATGGTATGTAATGTAATCATAATTAACTTTATTGAATTCAATGGTATGACTTTTTGATACATGAATCGAATTGCTCACAAGTACGCTTACAAAGGTACCAGCTTGCGCGGCGTTTGTTTCCTATCAAACTGACAACTATCACAAAGGTGACGTTCATTTTTGGAATGGGAGGTTTCTGGGCCTGTGGTACTTGTTAGTTCAAAACTTGAATATAGAATTCACCGTGTGTGATTGAAGTTAAGCAACAAATTTGATGCATTTAGCACTCTTTACCATCATCTAAATACCAATTCAAAATTTGGTAAGTGTTCTGCAATGCATTAGATTCAAGTGGAAAATAGGCTTAATGCTAGGAATAGGCTTGGTTGGGAGGAGACAAATATGGTTTGCATGTCGGCCTCATAGTTCTGAGATTAAGTGTTGAAATTTGGGCTTTGACCTTCCTGTGAGGCGTTTGCATGTGTAATTGGTCTGATGCCGTTAGTGACATTGCTGCACTGTTCTGCCTGTATCTCTTAGGTTTTCTTCGGGTACTCTGGTTTCCTACCATATCCCAAAAACCTGCATATTAAATTGATTGAGCAATCCAATTTCTCTACATGTGTAATTATAAGAGTGATATGTCGTTTGCTTGCCACCAGTTCAGGGTGTACTCCGCTTTCTGCCCCTAGTCAGCTGTTATAGGCTCCAGCTCTGTGACCTCCATGAAGATAATCAGCATGGCTAATGAATGGTTTTACAAATGAAAGCGTGATATTGCATGCTGTCACTTTTTTTCGCCCACATTTATCCATTGGTTGAGAGTAGTGGTTTGCCCAAGTCCCGTGATTCTTGCCTTTTCTAATTGACAGCAGCAATGTGTTCCAACTGTTCCCTCACTCTCCCACCCCATTCATGCAACCCCACAACAGCTGCAATGAAAACAAAATATTGTTACCAAATGATTTTGGACACCTGTTTCAAAAAGTTCTTCCAGGCTTGCTCCTGCACAAATAGTGATGGTATAAGTTATTTTTGTCTCTGCCTATTCATAATTTAATCAATACATCAGCCTGTGGAGAAGAGAATATTCACTGGATGTATTCTGCTGTTTGTGCTGCTAAATTATTTACATCTCTTTTTTCGTACTTGGTTAAATTAGATGAGACACAAAAGTGGGCTTTTCCTCCATTGTCTGCTTTACCCGAGTCCTCCCTAGGCTGACAGCTCCGATCTGCTGCTGCTTGCTTGGGAATCCATGCAAAGTAGCTTTGCCTGCTGCTGTGTACTGGGCTGACTGCTCTCAGGGGTGTGACTGTTACCACAGTAACACCAACACCAGGAAGAATTAACTATGATGGGAGAAGGCCACCTACAATGGAAGTGTTTTTTTACACGGTCCAGTAGTCTGTGCAGGAAATAATTCCTGAGCAAATCAAATAAAGTGGCTAATCTATCTTAAAACAAAAACGTGTTGCTTCGCTTCACATAAATGACAACAAAGTAACAGAATAAACACACCAAAATTATATCATACCCTCTGTTAAAATGTGCAAACTTACATATTTAATTTTATTGAGGGTTCCCAACGATGTGTAGTACAGAGGAGGTGTGGAGCGTCTGTACACCTAAAGGATTCTTTTTCCAACTAAAGTAAAAAGTTCTTTTTGCCTGCTGCTTCCAGTAAGTCCCCACTAGGGGAAGCCAAGCGCACATAGCAAAACCAAAGAAAAACTGTAGAGTCCGGCATTACAATAGTGACATCTTTTGGACTGATGAACAATTTGGAAAGAAATCAAACTTAAAAAGTAGTCAATTTAAGATTGAGGGACAGAACACTCCCCGCCTAACATCAGCAAGATGTCAGCCCTTAACTAACTTGTAGAAATACCACCTAAAACAAATGATGCAATACGATAAATGCCTGCAGCATAAGACACTCTAAAACATAGGCAAAGGAATAAGTGGAAATGTTTTCTCCATGAGCTGAGTAAATCTCCAACCAAGTCAGAAGTATTATATTCGCCTTCGTTTATTTCCTGACGTACAAGTTTTGAATGTGGCCACCACCGGCAACATCGGCTGCCTCAATGCAATAAGAAGACTATTTATTTATTTTCAAAAAGAGTGAAACTTAGATGTCAAATGTGAGAACCAAATTTGTTTTTACAGACTTAATAATGCTGAACTTTGTCTGAGGAACCACTATCAGCATTAAGCAGAAATACAGAACTTATGCTCCTCTTTCTAAGGGTCCCTGGCCCCTTCCATGATGATGCTTAAAGGGACAGACAATACTTATTATAAATGAAATTAATGTGAAAAATGGTTCCTCGGGGAATTCAAAAGTATGCAAATTACAAATTTCTTAGGCCTTTGATAATGGAGTCAATAATGTTTAAAGGGATCCTCGATCTTAAAGACACGTAGGGTCTAAAAAAGCACAATTGTTCTCTTGTCCTAAAATATGTTGTTAGAAACACATAAAATGTTAAATTAATGGCAATATTTTATCATATTTAGTACATATTTTGACCGATAGTTGGCGCCATGTTTTGTGGGCCCAGAGTGATGATGTAAATGGGACGTTTCCAATTGTGTCCAACAATTGTGAATTACTGCCTAAACTTGTAAATTAAAGTAAAATGCCACGATGTGCTGCTTTTGGATGCAATTTCCAGTCAAATGGGAATAAGGGGGAGTGATGTGAGTCTCCACAGATTTCCAATTGACAAGAAGAGGAGAAAGGTTTGGGAAAATTCCTGTAGACTGACAAAACTTCCTAAAGACCCAAGGCTTTGTTTTCGCCATTTTTCTCCTTCCACATTCGAGACTTTTAGTCGACGACAACTTATGAAAGAGCTCACCGGAGCGGCTGGATATAAGTGGAGACTAAAATCAAATGCTGTTCTAACTTTTTTCCCTCACAAGAAGCCTCAACGTTCTCGGATAGCGAGTGAAATGCGCGCAATAAAGCGCCAAACACAAGAAACTGGCTGCTCTCTTAAGCAGGCAAGCCGCTCCTGTCACTACAGTGGTAGGCGAACCTTCTGGCGTACCGCTAGTCACAGAGCAAGCTAATAATTCACCTTTACTGTCATTTCATCAGGCATTAAGTGTGTCTGTTCAGTATTCACCTAATATGAGTAATGCTGCCACTCAAACTGATCCAGACACGTCCGATGCAGTGGTATAGTGGCCAGCTGATGCGCGTCGAGCACTTAATATGGACCACCCTTACGTAGCTTAACGTGAGTTGGATGTACAAGACGTGCAGGACACTCGATCCCAGGATTTGTTCCCGTCAGATGACGAATTTAATAAGGACACTCAGCCACGATACAGTTCCGATCCTGACTATCACACGTGTGCATTCATAGTTTTATTACCTTCAGTGAGAGTTTATGATGTCAATAGTCATGAAAATAAAAATGCACGAATGACAAGGTGTGTTCAAACTTTTGGCCTGTACTGTACAGTATGTAAAGCACACGACAGCTCTGGATGCTAACAATCTAGATAATTATATTGCAACAAGTTTGATCACGCAATAGCTCACCTTGTAGATCTGTTAACAAAAACCGGAGTTCTCAACAGCATACACTCTCTCGGTCCGTTGTCATTGAGATGCACTTGCCACAAGTACACCACCCGTTTTGCCCAATTCTTGTCTCATCAGGTATTTCCTGCTCTGTATTTTGCCTTTGCTGCTCATCTTGTGAACGACCGACAGTGCTGTCCTGCTCTTCACTTTTCGACTCTGGTTCAAATTGGAAGGGCAGAATCGATGACATGTTGGGGTAGTTAACGAGTGACATGCTTTTTTATTTATTTATTTATTTTTTTTAATTTTATTTTTTATTGCAATTCAAACACGAGTGACACGCTGGAAGTTTGGCAGCGGGCCATGTGACGTCACCACACTGCGACGTCAACAAGAATGGCGACCTATCAGTTAAAATAATTTTACAAATTTTATCAAAATGAAAACATTAAGAGAATTTTTTATATCAAATTATTATAACTCATTCTAACATTTATCTTTTAAGACTTACATGTATTTAAGACCGAAGATCCCTTTAAGCAAAAACATGACATATTTTATGAGCACAGCCATTTTGCGACATAAGTTATACACATGCACATAAAAACTGATTTACTCAGACACAAGTGCATTGGACGATAGCGATTCCTGACGTGACAATGAAGGGTGTGCGGTATGGGATACTCGCATTTGATTGGCTAAAATAGTGCCTGTAAATATGATATCTGATAAAATATCCAACCCTATGTCGGATGGCCACGTCCTGGAAATACATGACCTTATTTAAGTTTTCTCCACTATGACACATCAGAAAAATGAAATTCTGTGTTTTTTTCACTTCATTAGGCAAGATTCTTTCCAATGGGATCCATATGATAAAGGTGCTGGTCTGCCCCTTTGTGTGAGTGCATGAGAGGACCATATTTAGTAGTAGGCAAGTTTAAAAAAAAAAAAAAAAACCTCAGCCACAGATTTTAAATGATGAATCATTCTTTATATTTCAAGGTGTCTGAAACATTGATGTGTGTTTTATCTGGGGTGTTACCCATACACTCCCTCAGGTGTGCTAGAGGGGAAGGAGCCCTGCACAGAGCTGATAAGCTCTGTGCGTGCTTGGACGCTGCTGGCTTCCTTCACAAGCGACAGCTGTAGGGTGACAACATTTCAATACTTTGCTGATGATCTTCACTTCTTAACCTTTTCCCACTTTTATTGAAGGAATAAGGTGCAGCATGGGGAAAGGGCAAGGGAGTGAGTAGACACAACATGTCATAAGAAGGAGATATGGTAGCAAAATGAAGGAGATTTTGTATGTGTTTTGGATAGGGATGATGGGTGAGGGGAAACAGCATCGAAATGCAAATTCACTGCTTCTACCAAACCCAACTAAGGCGGCACTCCTGCCTGTAATTGGATTGGCTCCCTTCCCAAAGAACTCTCCTGGCCTTACACCCCTCACTTACGCATTCAATCCTCAACCTGCTCCCTGCAGACTGGCAGCAGTGTGTACTATAACTACTCCCAGGGCCATGCAGGAGCTTTGCAAAGGCATGGGGGATAGGGAAGCTTTCTAGTGGGCTTTGGCAGGGGATTGTTTGAGGTTGCGGGGTTAAGAGTGAGCAGTCTAAGGAGGCGAGATGAGGAAAATGGATCGGTGACCATTTAAAATTGAACTGACACCAGCATAACTACTTGGAATTTCTTATAGCTATTTTTGGGTACGGCAAAGTTTCACTTTGATAATTGTGATAGAAGTCGGTAAACATCAAGCCAATTAAACTAAATAGAAGCGCTATCAACATTATTAAAACATCATTACCTGAGGATGTATACCACATCCCATCATGCACAGTCACACTACCCCATGACACGTTTTCCACTGAGCTGTCGCTTGTGCTTGTTCCGGGCTTGTGCTTAGGTTACCACCCGTTCTTTGTGTTTCCATCAACCAAGCACTGGCTCTAGGGGCTGAAAACAGGTGCTTAACAGGCACCGACTCTTTGCTGCGCCAAGTAAGGGCTGTCGTGCGACAACTTCTTGCTCGTCACCAACCGTAGTTTATGTTCACTCAGACCTTATGTCGGCAACAGTTGAAGTCCGCCAAATCAAACAACTTCTGGTTCATGGAACGCAAAAGCAAGTGATATAATGACTTTAATCTTGTTGACAATTTTACCTTGCAATATTACTTCAATCTCCAAATATTACACCCAAAAAAGTTTTTATGTTGAGACACCTTACTTCGCCAAAAGTTGAAGACTTTAAAACCAAACAACTTCCGGTTCACGCATCATAACAATAAGCAATAAAACGACTTTTATCACATCATATTATAACTTTTCTGTCGTAGTATTATGATTTTGATCTTGTAGTATTACAATATATGACTTTTTCTCGTAGTATGACAATGTATTACTTAAGACCTTCAAGGATTTTTATTTGGGTCGAAAAAAAAATTAACTTTCTATAATGTCTTGAACTACCTAATGCTTGTATCGAAAATACAAGTTGTGACTCTAAAATATAACCAATATGTTTTGTGCATTTTTTTGTCACCCTTCCAATTCATTTATTCATTCCTCTTCCGGCAGTTTATTCTCACGAGGCTCGCGTGCGTTAAACTTTCCAATATTTACTTTATTTCAATAAATACAAACTCACAGTCAAACTTTTGCTGGCATGTTTGTTAGATATAGAATAAAGGCAATTCATTGTTTATGTATGCATTCCTAGCAGCACTGAGGGTTGGTGGCCATAATGCACGGAATGGCAAAGGTTGATTGAGTTTCCCTTGGAGGGGCGGGTCCCAAAAAATAAATTTGTTCTATTTCAGAGCGGCAAACTCTGAGCATGTTCAGTCGTGGAAGTGCTGGCATAGTGATATCTTGTTGTTTTGTCGTACGTATACTCACAAGTCAAGGAAGAGGATGCCTTAACTGTATACATGAGTTTTCTTACAGGTTGCTGAGCTTTGGGACACTCGAAAAGTGGCTCTCAAATATCTGCCTAAGCAGCTAAATGAAATCTTGATGTGCTTTGGTGTGGAGCTGGAGTTTATGAGTGCCATTAGGTCATAAAATCTTCTATTATACACAAATTTCAGAAAAAAGTAAGCATTGATTTATTTGAAATACTTGGCTTATGTATTCAAATCGGAAAGAAGTTCAGCTTAGAATCTGATGGAATTTGATCATTTTCCTGCTCACTCACAGCAGCGCTAATTTCCATGCTGTGATGATGTATGTAGAAGTGTACGTATGTATTTATAACCTGGAGTAACATCAGACTAGTTGGTAGGCTTTTGACTTTTGCGTGGGGCTGATTGATTGTGGAGGCCAGAAGGTGTTCACCTCAGCAAAAAGCAGCAAGGCGAAAATCAATACAACTTTTATTTATTTATTTATTTTTGTTGCATCTACAGCAGAACAAGCCAAAATCATGACCAAACAGGACTGTGATAGCACTGCTACCTACATACTGTAAGTTAGGCTTTAGACTTAATGTTCTATTTAAATTCAAAACTTTCATTGATGCATTATAGTCACACAGAGACAAGAGTACGACTCAGAGGAATCTCCGCAGGTCAAATTACCAAACAGCAATCCGCTGTGCGGCTTACTCCAGTAACGCTTAAGCCAAGAATTGCATCATGCAAATTGGAGTAGTCCTTGCGTGCGGCGCGCAAAGCAGACATCTCCCACGCTGGGGCCGACACTGGCGGGGAGTAACGACAACATTAAGGAGGAGACGAGCTGCTGGGAGCTCTTGCTTTGATATGGATGGAGACAGGGACCATGGCTGCGCATGTGAAATTGGATGTTAAAAGACATGCCGGCGATAGATGAATGGGGGTATTAAAGGAAAGCTCAGCAGAGATGCATTGTGAATTCCCCCTGCTCGACAACGACACACAACATCATCCATCCTGTTTGTGCCTCACCTAGCATAAACGGGGTTAGGCGCTGTTCAACCTGCGAGAATATTGGATTCATGATTAAGTAGCATCTGATTCAGTGATGTGTGTAGCAAGAAATGTTTAGGGATAACATCACCTGTCCAAGTCAAGAAGATTACATACAAGAGCTGTATTAAATAAGAAGACATAGGCTCAATGGCACAATTGTAATATTTGGGAACCAATATCTTTTACTGATCATCCTGCCTTGTATGAATTTTGTAACAACTCTGAAACATGCCACATTTTCTTCCCAAATTTCAAAGCTGCTGAAGAAGAAACAGTTTTTGCTCTACTGGATTTGAAATTATTTTTGGTTTAGTCACACAAGCAGGCCAATAAATCGTTTACTTCACAGTATCATGCTGTACATTTGCAAACTATGACTTCTCCATCCATCCATCCATCCATCCATCCATCCATCCATCCATCCATCCATCCATCCATCCATCCATCCATCCATCCATCCATCCATCCATCCATCCATCCATCCATCCATCCATCCATCCATCCATCCATCCATCCATCCATCCATCCATCCATCCATCTGACTTCAGGTGAATGGCAGACTACAATCAAAGGACAGACATTGAAAGGAGGCAATCATTCAGCAATTGAGAAATCTCATAAATACAAATACAAAATACAAAACCTGTGAGCTTTGCTGGTAACCAGACAGATGCAGATACTGATACAGATAATGGATGGACCAGCCCTTGTACAAAGGAAGAAGGCTTCTAAATTCAATTTGAAGGCAACATGCATATTGTCCCAAAACCGATAATGAAATATCGATGTCGATATTATCTAATATCATTTTAAAATGATTTTATCTGAGGATATTAGCGGTTACTTGATATTGTCGGACAATTCTATTCAATACATGATGTGTTATGTTTTGTGATGCCAGTAATTTATATTTTATTATTATTACTACTATTATTTTGAGTATTTATATTAAGTCTGCCAGATTCTTTTTTTTGGGGGGGGGTTAAGTATCAACAAACTGAGCATAACAATGACACTATTTTTAGGATATCACAGTGAGGAAATTGAAAACCCTACAATTTTTGCAAGTTCTCCCACTAAGAAATGATGGGTGGGTTTGAAATTTTCATGGTAGGTGCTTTACCCCTGTGAGAGACAATCCCTAAAAAAATCCCAAAATCACAGTCTATTATTTTTTAACAATTTATTTGTATTATACTGATACATATAAGTATTTGAACACCTGAGTAAATCATTGTTAACATTTGATACAGTCGCCTTTAATTACAATTACAGAGGTCAAACATTTCCTGTAAATTTTCGCCAGGTTTGCACGCACTGCAGCAGGGATTTTGCTGCTCCACATAGATCTTTTCTAGATCAATCAGGTTTTTGGGCTGTCACTGAGAAACACGGGTTTTGAGCTTTTTCCAATGATTTTCTATTGGTTTTGGGTCTGAACACTGGCTAGGTCCCTCGAGAACCTTGATATGCTTTTACAAAGCCACTTCTTGGTAAATCTGGCTGTCTGCTTCAGGCCATTGTCATGTTGGAAGACCCAGCCACAACCCATTTTCAATGCTCTAACTGAGGGATGGAGGTTATTCCCCAAAATCTCACAATACATTGCCCTGGTCATCCACTCCTTAATACAGTGCACCCCTCCAGTCCCATGTGCAGAAAACACCCCCAAAGCCTGATGCTACCACCCCATGCTTCACAGTAGGGATGGTATTCTTGGGATGGTACTCATCATTCTTCTTCCTCCAAACACTATGAGTGGAATTAAAATTAAATTTTAATCTCATATGATAACACGGCATGACTTTCTCCCATGGCTACTCTGGATCATCTAAATGGTCATTGACAAACTTAAAACGGGCCAGGACGTGCTGGTTTAAGCAGGGGAACCTTCCGTTCCTTGTATGATTTTAAACCATGACGTCTTAGTGTATTACCAAAAGTAACCTTGAAAATGGTGGTTCCAGCTCCTTTCAGGTCATTGACCAGCTCCTCCTGTGTAGTTCTTTGCTGATTCCTCATCATTTTTAGGATCACTAAGACCCTACGAGGTAGATATTGCATGGAGCCCCAGTCCAAGGGAGATTGGCAGTCATGTTTGGCTTCTTCCATTTTCTAATAACTGCTCCAAAGATGAATCTTAAATCACCAAGCTGCTTGGCAATTGCCCAGTAACCCTTTTCGGCCTTTTCTATTCTGTCTGTCTATTCTATTCTGTCTCTAAAGTCTTTGGACAGCTCTTTGGACTTGACCATGTTAGTAACTGGAGTCTTCCTGATCGTATGGGATGGACAGGTGTTCATATGCAGCTAAATGCCTCAAATAGGTCAAAAAGTCAGACTCAAAAAGTCAACCTCCACTCCACTTATTTGTTGGACTTTTTAAAGATGACTAACAGGTCTTTTAGTCTCACAATTATAGCTAATAGACAGTTGTTCAAATACTTATTTGCAGCAATATAATACAAATAAATTGTTAAAAAAAAAACCATCACACTGTGATTTCTGGATTTTTTTTCCCTTTAGATCGTCTCTCACAGTGGACAAGCACCTACCATGAATATTTCAAACCCGTCCATCATTTTCTAAGTGGGAAAACATGAAATATCGCATGGTGTTCAAATACTTATTTTCCTCAATGGATATCAGATTGTGTCAATAAAAGTGTATGCATATGCTTAAGTCAAGGTTTTGACATCTTTGGCTGAAATAAATACTTTTCTGCCATTGGAATACAGTGTTCAAAGAGCGGTTAGTAAATTCAAAGATTTTATCATCTCATTTCATGTGCAGGGTGTTTATGTTTGCTGACAGTCACAAGTTGAAATGCGCTGAAAGACTTCTGGCTCTTTATCCAGGAAGCTTTCAGCCTTGACGAGCATCTTCAGGGCTAATTAATCCTTCCCATCACGCACTGATGAGTCATTTGCAGTCTGTTTAGACGTGATGCCAGGCAGCTGAGCATGACCACTTCAGAGGGTGGTTCAGGTGTTTAACTGGGCCCGTGTCCTGTCAGGCTGGTTGGCATCACAGCGGGTTAATGGCCAGCTCACTTGGCTGCCAACACAGGATGGAAGAGTGTAAATTAGCGTGGCTTTGCCGGGGACCGCAGCTGATCGCGATGCTTAAAGGGTCGAGCGCTTGAAAGACTCGTAAATGCACGCAGCTGCTACTGCCAAACGCTCGTGAACAAGTGGTCAGCAGCCCTTTCTTCTACCAATTTACACCCCCTCCCTGCTACGAGACTTCAATAGAAAAGGAAACGTGGAGTGAGGCTCGCGACAACAGCTGAGACCTGTAATAACAAATAAATTCAATCTCATCCTTTTTGTGTTGGTCCAAATGACTATGAATAGAATCTCCTTTCACCTACCTTAAGCATGCAGAAAGTACGAGTAAGTTTCCAAGTAGGAATATGTCTTAAAAAGCAAGTAATCACTTTTCAATCTGAAATATAGGTCGTGATCATATGGAAGATTTTTGTCATGGAGGTTATTTTGTGTTGTCGCTCAAATTTTGGCAAAAAAGCGTAATACATTTCACATTTGATGACTAAATGAAATGGACTACAAATTAGGGTTGTTCTGATCATGTTTTTTTGCTCCCGATCCGATCGTTTTAGTTTGAGTATCTGCCGATCCCGATATTTCCCGTTCCGATTGCTTTTTTTGCTCCTGATTCAATTCCAATCATTCCCGATAATTTTTCCCGATCATATACATTTTGGCAATGCATTAAGAAAAAAATGACTAAAACTCGGACGAATATATACATTCAACATACAGTACATACTTAAGTACTGTATTTGTTTATTATGACAATAAATCCTCAAGATAGCATTTACATTATTAACTTTCTTTCTGTGAGAGGGATCCACGGATAGAAAGACTTGTAATTCTTAAAGGACAAATGTGACTTTGTATATTGTGACTAAATATTGCCATCTAGTGTATTTGTTGAGCTTTCAGTAAATGATACTGTAGCCATGCCCAAATGCATGATGGGAAGTGGAACCATGACTGTGCGTAGTGCTACCAATTGATATATCTTCTCTGCGTTGGAAAATAACATAGGGTGTTACGAAAAAGATAATTACTACCTTGCTTCCCCACATTGCTTCCTACGATATTTCTAATCGTAGGGAGAGGGATTGTAAGGCTTTAGCCAATTAAAAAAAGTCTCAAAAGGCTTCCAAAATTCACTCTACTCATTTTACGCTGCCTTTTAGCTCTCTATATAGGTAAAACAGCGTCATTACAGATTGAGCGCGACAATGTGTGAGTGGGTCGTGCAGCGCATGCATTAATTGCATTAAATATTTGAACGTGACACATTTAAAAAAAAAAATAATTACTGCCATTATCGGGAATAATTTGATAACCCTACCTTAAGCCAAAACTAAAGACTCTGGATGAGTGTAACATATAATGTCTGTAACGTTAAGTACAATTAGAAAACGATTTAATTAAAAAAAATATATATATATTTAAAAAAGGCATGTCCGATATTTTTTTGCCGATTCCGATACTTTGAAAATGACGTGATTGGACCTGATCGATCGGCATCCGATCGATCGGGACATCTCTACTACAAATAGTAATAAAACGAAAAAAATTATGAGTATCAACTATAATTGGTTGTCCTTGAATTCACCCACCTACAGAACAATACAAATGGATCCATTTAAACCCTGCCCAAATTGCCCACAATTATTTGCTCATCCTAATAAGTCAGTTCTATTTCATAAAGCAAAGTTGAGCAAAGCACTAAAGAATGTGAGAGTCTAAAACAAAAAAAAAACACACAATAAAAATGAGGAAATTGAAAGTCTTGTTTAAAAGAACGAAAAGCAATGAGCAATGTGGCATAAAACGGGGGACACAACTCAGGATTTAACCACTATTCTTTAATTCAATTTCAATTCAATTCAATTTATTTGTATAGCCCTCAATCACAACAGAAGTCTCAAAGGGCTTTACAGAGGCAATATGATACACAATTAGAAATGAAGCAACAAAGATGAATAGATACAGTTCAAGTCCTGGGTATCCCCTATCCTTAAGACCCTCCATGCCGGCAAGGAAAAACTCCAAAAACTCCAGAGTCAATTGGGAGAAAAATGAGAAACCTTGGGGAGTACCACAGTCAGGAGAGATCCACTCCCAGGACGGATAGACAGGAACCCCAGAACTGCTAATGGGAATTAGCAAGCGAAGTTATAGTCCGTAAAAATACAGAGGAGTAAAGGAGCAAGAAGAGGTCCCTCTAGTCAGATGAGACAGGGGTAGCAGCGAGGACGTCTATCCAGCCAGGGGTCCGGACAGTCAGGAGGCTGCAGCTGAAAAATAGCCCCTCCCCAGAGGGGAGGGGGGAAAGGGGACACCGGGTGACTAGTGATGAAGAGACTAGACAACTAGATATTAACATTGGAAAATAGAAATAAAGTAAGACAAGTGGTAGGTAGAGTAAGAAAAGGAGATAGAACTCAGCGGCTGTACAGCAGAATCAAACTTTGAAAATAATTATTGAGGGAGAGTAAATAAATGTCAATAATGTAAATAAAAAAATAAAGAACAAAGTTATTTCTAATCCAATAAAAAAATACATTACACTTTGTGTAATGAAACAATTTTTTATTTTATTTTTATTTAAAGTGTCTCCATTGTGAAAACACGATTTACTGGTGCATTAACCTGGAGTTACAACGATAATAACCATGAGGTATACGACTGTCTACTCTTTCCAAATCCACTCTGTCAGAGTGGATTTTTTTCATATTTAAATAGTCCAGCACAGAACAAATAGACCAAGGTCCATTTACCTTTTACTTTTAAACCTAAGACGAATGGAAAAGCTATTATGCAGTTTTCGCTCGAAGAAGGGAATTGAGTTGTAGCAAAAATGCCCTAATAGGAAATAATGTGTGTTTAGCTTGTGATAAAGATTCACAACACTTTATTACACTCCCTGCTTAGCTGCCAGTTATCAGCACAACATTATACCTGCTTCAAACACAGCTTCCAGCTGTTTTACACTCCTGAAGTGGATAAATTCCAAAAATAATAATAAGAAAAAGTCATTTGTTTTTATGAAAACACATCCAGTTCTATAAGTAGAGCACTTGAGAAGTAGTTCTATCCATTGGATTTATATTAGAAATACTACTGCATAAAATAGAATAGCTTTGCTTAGGTTAGCAAATGTAACTAAAAAACTGAGCGACATATTATTTGTTTTATTTTGTAGTGTAAATATTCTGCAATATAGTGTATTTTATAATTCTAATTCTCCATTGTTTACTTTGGTTTGCATACTGTATAGCTCTTTGTAGTACCCACCTTTGCTGAAGCTCAAACTTAGTTATTTGACAAAATAATTTACATACAATGCGGCTACAGCTACATCGCGCCATAATCCAGATGCTCACACAGTGACTAATTGGGCATCAGTCACTAATCAGGCTACACAACCTTAAACCTTTTCAGACATATGCCAAAGTCCATTGATGTACTAGTATTTTACCAGTGTATTTATATACACAATTTGCCAGCTCAGTTTACAACTAGCTCAACATTATTACCATCAGAACAAAATTAATCAAATTATTTTCCATAAAAAGCATGTGTGTATGATTCGTGTCATGTTTACATTATACACACACTCTCTTTCTCAATACAGACAATCGCTAGAGAGAAAAAAAACACGTTTTACCATCGCTTGACACACGAAACACACTGAAGTTGACTCTCGTAGCTGGTGGGAAATGTTCATGACAGTGTTAACTTACCTTTAATTTGATATAAATACGAAATCATATTGGAGGTATTGCCGCCTCGGCAGCCACCCTCCGCAAACATGTTTTACATGTCGGTTGGCCCTCCTGCTCTAAGCCGCGGCCGTCTGTAATTTTTCTGTAGTCAAAGTATTCCCATACCAACAATTTCGTTTTCTTCAATGGGTTAGGGTTTAGGGTTCAGGGTTTTTCTTCAATGGGGAAAAAAAGTTAAGGAGTTTCCCCTCCTCCAGCTGACTCACTGACGCTAAGCAACAGCATTGAGCCTTACAGCTGCAAGCGAGGTATTTCTCCGTGCATTTTTGGGACATAAAAAATAGCTAATACCTTAGGGACGGTATGACGGATAATTTTTGCTGTTTAGAAACCTTGACATTTTCATACCACAGTATACCTTGAAACCGGTAATCGTCACATGTCTACTCACGACTTAGTCACAAGTCCGGTACATTACCGCCTCGCGCTATAACCGAATGCAGAGCAGACCCGCTTCAAAGAGTGCAGAGGTTGATGACATCACTTAAGTAACTACACTACATTTCCTCATTTTTCTTGACCTTAAGGTTAAAAAACAACATGTGACAAACAAATTAACCAACTTTTTCACAAGCTGGAACAGACAACTGTTCACCATTCTAAGGATTTAAGAAGAGACTTAACTTCTGATTTCAACTTTTAATTTGTGGACGTGCCGTTGTTCAATCTGGTCTCTTACAAATTAATGTTTCAAATCATTACAGTAAGTTAACTATTTCTTTAACGGAATCTAAAAAGTAAACATGTATTGCATGTTTTGCATCATGTTTGACTCGCACAGAAGGAAGACATTGTGTTCTTACTCTGTTATTTCTGTAGTTTTGAACCCATTTATCTATTGAATGACATGAACAAAGAAATGATGAAGGTTTCTAAAATGTCTACATTGAGATTAGCATACCGATTATTATTATTATGTGATCAAACAAGTGGCCCGAACTCTTTTATTTTAGTTTGGACAATCCATTTGATCTGGTTGACCACCTACTTGACCTACACTTGACCACTGTTCCCTAAATCCCTCCTACCTCATGATAATCCTAATCCAGATAAAGGAGGCTAGGGAGGATATCAGGATGTAGTTCATGTCATGTAGAAAACCTTGCCCAAGCTCCCCCCAACACTTGAAGGACAGTGGAGGTCTCAGGAACCCCTGCAGTTGTACTCAAGCTACGCATTACATTTTTGCTTACCGTCTTAACCGTCTTAACCTTTTCTTTTCTCAGCAAGACCTTAAAAGCGTCCCACTGAAACTGGATCCATTCATTCCAAAACCACCAGTTCGCTCGTCTCCTTTCCATTTCTCCTTGCACTTCTCCATCTTCTTCTTTGCTACGACTATCACAGAGGCACATTCTACCCTGCAGTGATCTCATTAATCGCATTCAAACAGCGCTCTCCCGCCTCCGATCCTTCTCCCATCCTTTCTCCTCCACTAATTGCTTGCTCTTTTCTTTGCTGGTGTCTCCAAGGAAGCGTTTTTCATTATCTAACAACAGGAGACTAATGCTCATACAGTGCCTACATTTTTACTACACACAGATTCTATAATCGTAGCTTTCATTTGCCCAAAGATGTACAGCAAACGTAGCCAACTCCCACAGGACGAAAAAGACAAAGTTGTGTAAATCCACAACTACTGTATGTTATATGCTATACAACTCATTCAATGCTAGCTTCCAATATGTTAGCGTAAAAACAAGGTTGACTTTACTGCATTTCATTCAGTGACTGTAAGACTACATAAGCAATGTCCTATGATAAAAGACATTTTCTTTTTTCCAAGCTTAACAATTTTGAGCATTTTTCAATTTAGCTTGTTATCTTCAAGCACCAATGCCAAAGATGCTGCAATGTTGAGTAAAGCCTAAAAAACATACAATGATTTGCAAATCCTTTTCAACCTACACTAATTTGACACAATCTACAAAGACAAGATGTATAATCTTCAAACTGATTCAAATTATTATTTTTTTGTTTTTTTTTGTTTCCCTCCACAAGTATTTACTCATTTTTGAATTGATGTGCCACATTTTACAAAAAACGCTGAGACGGGGGCATGTTTACCACTCTGTTACAGCACCTTTAACAACACGCAATAAGCATTTAAGAACTGAAGACACTTCTTGATGTTTGACACCAGTTTTTAATTTCATTTATATCAATGTCAATGGATGTCATGAATTGGCCTGTACAACCAGAACGCCAACACCTAGGAGTGGGAATGAACTCATTGACCACAATGTACTTTTACTACTATGTTAAATAGTACTTTAATTTGAATTGAAATGTATTGTATAGTAGGCCTGTATTCAAAATTAGATGCTGCAAAATAGATTTTTTATAAATAAGGAAGCACAGTGCTTGGCTTCCTTTTAATATTTTGTTTAGTCTGCAGCCAATTAAGTTACCAAGAGGAGAACATTTCAAATTCATAGAAATTCTTATCAGCTGGGGTTGGTCTTATTGATCTGTTGCTGCAGAAATGACTCAGTGATGGTGTAGCCCACATTGTTTTTTTTTTTCTTTCTTTCCTGAGGTTTGAAAGTCGCTGTAAAAAAACAAAACAAAAAAACATTTAATCGAACATCTTGCCCTCACAGTTAGCAAATGCATTGAAACAGTGTCTTTGATGTCATTTCTGACCTTGCTGGAGTACACAAAGGGACAGAAGCGCTGCGGTGTACACATGGTTTGGCGTCAAGAATACAAAAATGCTAAAAATAGTTAAGCAAACCCAGATTGTCAAAGTGGATGACTGGCCAAGTGCCAGACACTATTGATCTGCTTTACAAAGCGCTTGAACGGGCCAGATAACTGATTAGCTAATTCATTACTGTTGCCTTTTTGAGTGCTTCCAAATTAGATTAAAGGCGGATTGGAAGGACAAAACGGGAGGGCATAAACAAATACATATGTGGTTAAATTCGAGCAAAATTTGACCACAGATATAATGGAGCACAAGGACACTGCAGGTTGACATCATACATCTTTAATAACTACAGTGAAATCATTCTTAAATATACGGTCATTTTTGGACTTAAATCCGCTTTTTTCCCCCTCATTTTGAACTCTGCGGTTCAATGCATGCGTAGATGCGTGTGTCCCATCATGTGGGCCTTTGTGTCACTTGATGCACATCTGTCAAAAATTCTGTGTGTTGACCATTTAGTCACATGCTTAGGCCCAGCTCAGGTCTACGATACTGACTCCTTTAAAAATAAATATGAGAGCAAATACAGTGTGTGCATACAATCATATAAAGAGAAGAATAGGCGAAAGAAGTGGGGATGCCGTCGGCCGGAAAATCCCAGAATTATTCTATTTTATGTCATGGATGTCTCCATCAGGAGTCTGAGTCTTTTAACTGTGAAAACAGCCACCGGAAACTACCATAAAATGCAAAGAAAACTCAAGCCTAGAATGTTTTGGTCAAGACTAGCCATAGTGACACCGATGACATAAAGTTTTTGATGACTAATACGATGATGCGGGGAGTCTTTATGCACGAGTGTGGAGGCAAACTTCTCGTCACAGTGACGTCATGACACGCGGGAGTATAAAGAGGCCTTAAAGTGCCTGTGGCAGTGTGGCGGGGCTCTTGCTCCCAAAAATGGCAACCAAAGCTGAATGATGGTTTTTAAGTGTTTTTATTAACGACGTTCCCAACAAATAAACAGCAGTGTTCTGTGACAAAGTGCAAAAGTGATTATTTACAAAAGTTAAACCAAAATTCACCATATTTACAAAAACATTAATTGCATGACAAATAAAATAAAAAGGTCTGTTACCTGATCTGCACCACTGCGTGACTCCAAATGACTGAGGTAGGAAAGGTAGGTCTCTCTTTATATTGTCCTGGCCCCTCCCCTCCAGCCAATTAACTCCAAAAGTTCAGTTATCTGCTTAATAACTCCAGTTTGTGTAATATTAGCTTCACTATAAATTAAAGAAAAATACAACAAACAAAATACTGGTACTACCATACCGAAATGACATTTGGAAGGAAAAATAAATTTACTTGGGCCAAAAACTCAAGCCGTATTGTGACGTCACTCGCTGACGGCCCGCTCGCGACGTCATAAAACCAGGAAGTGAATGTGCGCTCGGTTTTGACAGTTCAGCACGGGAATTGAGGAAGACTACATGTGGAAATGTTTGTTAGGAGTGAGTACGGCATAACGATGTTGTGGCGGCAGTCTAGTGTGCACCCCAGACCCCCGCGATGCCTAAAAAGTTAACAGGTATGGTGTGAGTGTACGTGCGCACGTGTGTGTCAAAATGAATACTATTGATAATGCCGAGTCTGCCGTGTCTCATGCGTTATATTGCGGACGCCGAGTTTCCCCCGGGATCTGACGGGGCTACTCCGTCACAGGCAGCATAAAAAAAAATCTCAAATAGCATTACATTAATTAGAATCATATTTTGAGACGATTCGACTATTTACAACAATTTGACAAAGCGCAGATGACGAGAAATTAGTCTTTTAATCTGCCATTCAGCCCCGCCTGTCATTATAGCGCTCTAGCGTCCCCTGCTGGAGGACGACTTGGTACGGTCATGGCAAATAACAGTCTTGCGCTAAATGGAATATGAAATATTGAAAATACAGTACATTTATTCAGTACGACATGGCAAAATTACTCCATAATGGTCAAAACTGTCGACTTCTTGCACTTCCTGAACGATATTTTATGCCACCAGAATTAGTCCGGCTTTGTCATTCCCCTGCCCCTGCTATGGAGAGCATAAACAAACCAGGAGGCGTGACAGCTGTAAACATGTTAACCCGAAACATGTCTTATTCTAAAAGTCTTATTCTTATCTTATTCTAAAAGATAAAAGTCTTATTCTCGCCTTTTGAAGCGAAAAATCACACAAAACTACCCTAGATCATATCACACGGCAGCGGGGTTGTTGATTGTCTTCACCGATCGGCAACCCCCCGGCGGCGAGCAAGTTGCAGCGGGGTTGTTGATTGTCTTCACCGTTTGGCAACCCCCCCGGCGGCAAGCAAGTTACAGCTTGTCGTTCCCCTGCTGCGGGCAGGAGAGCCTGTTTGCCGGGGAAGCAGCTGGAGAAGAGGGCAGAGGGGGCTGGAAGTCTGGACAATATGGAGAACCGCAAAAGCATAGGCCGATTATAGTGCTCTCCCGGCGGGCACGCGGAGAGGACTGAGGGGGGGTGTGACAAGCCGCCGGTCGTCAGCCGAGTGGCCTTCTCGGTGGACAGGGAGCATTGTCAACCACAAAATTCAAGCCACCTCCTTATTAAAACGTGTGCTAAGATCCCAGCATTTGACATAATACAAAACACGATGTTTACTCACTTCCTCGTAAATCCAATGGTCCCACAGTTGTCGGACTTGTTTTGGCCAATCTCGGGGTGAACGGGAACTTTTTGAAACCCCAAAAGGCTCACACGCCTCTCCCTAGTGCAGCAACAAAACCCTGCAGCACATTTGGCTGGCGTGATGCGAAAAATAAAAGAATTAATCCGCAAAATCAGCTGAATCCACAGTCAATCTGCATGCTATAAAACAATGCTGTATTGTGAGATGCTGACCCAGGTTATGTCACATTCGCCTTCCTCCTCAATCCAGGAAGTCACTCATTTTCATGGCGCTGGATTAAAAAAATTGAATACATAAATCGATTGCTTCCACACACATTCAAGCGTTGTATTTCATCCAGGAGCATAAAATACCGCGTGAAATATGAAATAATCATACTTTTCCCTGTCATACGCACTTTAATGAGCTGCATGTTTTTTGGTGTGAAAATATCTGTGGTTTAGAGTGCAGTGCGGCTTATATCTGAACAAATACTGTTTTCATGTAAAATTTGGTGGGAGTGGCTTATGTGTGCCATATGTTAAACAAAAAATACAGTAATTGATGACCATAGGCGTAAAAATAATATTTAATTTTTAAAATCCGTTTTAGCTTGACAAATGACAATTTCTACCGTCAAGGGGATTTCTGTTAAACATGAAATGTTTTAATTGAATCCTTGTCGTAAAGTCTCTTGTATATTGAACGTTATTATTATTATTTTTGGCCTGTATTTGAAGTGTTTTTTCCCCTCTTAATGTTATAGCAATGTTGTTTTTAGATATATTCGAGGACTAAATAACAAAACATGCTTTAATTTTGTTACAATGTTTGTCGTTTCAAAGACGAGAGTGGCTTTTCCCTTGTCGGATATGCATGTGTCATTTCAACTACCAGATAGATGGGCTAAATATCATCAACAACTGTTGCCACAAAGTGACACGACTAAGTGCTGCGGCTTCAGACAGACCTTCAGCGCGGCACCTTTTCTGTCCTGACACAGAAGCTTTAAGGTCCTTAAGCTCATCATTCTGTTCATTAAACAGTCTTCATTATTACGACAATTAGGGTTTGTGGTAAAGCACCATGTCCTTTCTCACTGGGAGATGAAATACCGTAGCCATGAGATATTCTTCTTTACCACAGCATCTGACAGTGACAGATTGAGGAGATGGCATTTGTCCCTTTTTCTTGTTCTCCTCTCACTCGAGTGTCATCTCTACATCCTGTTGCTCTGTCGTTCTCGCGTTTCATCTTTATCCCCGGCTAACTGAGGGCCTGCCACCTACCACTCCAACCAGCCATCAGTCTAATGAAGTGTGATAAAGTGATAATAGAATGTGATAATATTTCACAGGGGATAATCACCCGAGCAACACCTATTTGTCACTTCAACACGAATACACAGAGAATTTGTCATTAAGCATTTCTACACTGACCTCGCAGGCCTCAGTGGTAAATTATGAATGCCAATCCAGCACTTAGAGACGTACTAATTTTTTCCTTGCATTCTAAAGGCTTTTTAAAATTCCCTTTTTGACATATAGACAGGTTGTAAAAATGATAAATATGTCTTTAATAATTAGTGGTAACTCCACTTTACAATTCAACTTTTGAAGTGGCCCCAGGCACATCATGATACCACAACTATCCTCTTGCAATTTTACAAAATAATATACAAAAACACATGCATATGCATGGCATCAAAGCATGAAAGTAGCATTTTGCATATTTCAACTTTAAAAACGTTACTAAGCAAAAAACATACTTCATATCTGCAGTCCAATGTCACTGTAGAGGTTTTTCTATTCGGACTTTAACAGTCACCATTATGTAGATAATTGAATGTTAATTACTTTTTGTCTTATATTGAAGTAGCACCTCTTTTGTTATTGTTATGGTGGGACACTGTCAACTTTAGAGGAAATTAGTGCAGTTCTTGCTTAGGAGGCTCTTGGAGGAGAATTTAAAAAATGATCTTGATCTCAGTTCACGTACAAGTGAAAGTCACATGGGAATGTTTGCATTTGTGAAAGTCACCTGTATCACCATTGAGCCATTGCCCAGTCATTGACATTTTATTAGCGAGGTCAAGGTTTTCAAAGCACAGAGCAGGAGTAAGCAGCCTCTTTTCTTCACAGGTCAGCACCGTCACCACTGTTACTCATTAAACACTAATGGTTAGCGGTTGGGAAAACACCGTGGGGCCCGCTGGAAACTTGACTAAAGGTAGGGGTCAAGGCCGAAATTACGGGTCAGACACCCCCACGACAGAGATGTGATGATTTGTTGGAATCACAACGCAGCTGCAGACCAAAAACGGTTGTCTGTGACCAAAGGAGCAGTTATTAAAGCCTTCTGAGAATAAATTGGTAACTGTTATGTTGTGATCTGGAACTTGTGTTGACAGCAGCTGTTGGCTGTGGTTGTGTAAAGACTTGTGTGTTCAGTGTGTGTACACATGTGATAATGGACCAGTGGTAAGCCAGATGAACCAGTTCCAAATTTAAAATTGTCGCCGGTTAGGTTCCAGAGGGCAAAGATCTTGTCAAAATCATTTGCATGTTCCTTTCTCAAGGTGTGTTTGTTTTTCCACAGTCTCAGCAATGTGTTAACATTATATATTGCTAGTCACTGTAACTTGAAAGTTATCATTACAATATAATAAAACTGGAGATACTGAGTATTAAAATTTTTCTCTAAACTTCAAAGGAGACAGGCTTACCGTAATAGTTTTTACTGACTTTAGGAAAAAAAGAACCGTATTTTACACTACATATTTATGGTCTCGCTGAAATCCTTTTAGTCATTCATTTATCTTCTGTAACGCGTATTGTCACGAAGGTTGATGGGGTGCTGGAGCCTGGCCTAGCTAACTATACGAGTTGGGGTAAACCCTTAACTGGTTGTCAGTATATTGCAGCTTGCTGAAATAGGGTCAAGCAGAGACTTCATAATATACTGACGGGACATGGGGCGCGAGGCCGATTCATAGCGGGCCTATTTTAAAAATAACTTAAAATTTTAATATTTTCAAAACCAAAGCTGCTATCAACCTAAAACCAAATGAAGCTCTGCTTAACTTTTATCACCACAGTACAACTTCACCATATACCCCCACATGCACACACCTCAACAGACTGTCAGGAAGCGGAGGCAAGGTGGACCCAAATGTAAGGAAAAATGGGAAAGTAGACAGGCGTGGCATAGTCACGAAAATGTTTTAATAGAAGTAAACAAATATCAACAAAGTACCAACAAAAGAACGGGTCTCAAAAGGCAAAGTCCAAACAAAACTCAGGAGTTCCAACAAAGACTAGGTAATAAAACAACATACTATGTAAAACGGAGCCAGGAACAGTGGCGCCACCAAGGGGTGGCCAGGCATGGCCACCCCTAAAAATTTGTTGGCCACCCTACTGGCCACCCCGCTAGCCAGTATATCGTATCCCTGTTGGGAAGTACTTTTTATGTTTTGTTCATTCAGTAATAATTATTTTTGTGTCACATTAACATTATGTTAGGAAATACCCAGTTAAGATATGATTGCTTCTGTACTTGCTTTTATTTGTACCTGCCAGCACCTGCTTTTCCCCAGTAATTGTTTTCTTTTGGTAAATGTACACTTTATGCCTAATATATACATGACACAATAAAACAGAATTGTAGGGAACTCAAAATGTTGACTGGACAGTTATGGACTATGCACATTAAATCATTAGTAACATCAAATATTACACAATACACCAAAGTATATCAGTAGCCGTGTCCTTAACTTTTTTTATACTTTCCCCCTGACCTTTTTACTGCAATAATATAATGAAAACCTGAAATTATGGCTTTTAGTTTTGGTGTGCCACCCCAAGATTTTAAGTGGCCTCATCTGGCCACCCCTATGAAAAATTTCTGGCGGCGCCACTGGCCAGGAACACAGGTAACACGCAGGCACAGACAAGACACTAGCATAGGTGCTGGGATAGACAATGACGCAACAAGAACAGACAGCACATGGAGATCTTAAATACAAACATGGGTTAACGAGACAATGAGGCACAGGTGGGTGACACAAGAGGCAGCGGGTTGGTCAACACACAAGGAGCGGACACAACTGGTGAAACCAATGAGCAAGAAATGATCAAAACAGCATCCCTAAGCAGGACTCGTCCCTTCAAAGTTCAAATGTAATATTACTTTTAATAACTGTGTAATAGATAAACATAATTCATTCTTGTAATAGCAATATTTTCTATTCTCACTATTGGTATACAGGATATTCTTTAGCAGGGTTCACATTTAAATTTTAGTTACCTTTTTATATGAAGGAGGTGTGCAAGAACCCCCTTGATCATACAATCAAAGACACCGTGTTTCACTCTATTTCAAGAGTGTTTCATCACACATAAATGCATTGCACCCGCACACATGGATACTTTGGGGAGGAATGGAGGAGAGGACGAGAAATGCTTGTGTCACGAGTTTTTTTTTTTTTTTTTTTTTTAAACCTAATAAGCCTAGATCGTTATGGCTGGGTGAGTAATGGGGGGGGAAAGGGGGGGGGGGGCTGTGTGCAATGTTTGGGCTGTGGGCTGGACAACAGGGCTCGTGGCGCTTGGCCCGGAAAGTGTGGCGGATCGGATGACTGCGTCGGCTCGCCGGGATCGTCGACTCGGAAGGGGATAAGAGGGTGTTTGGGTTACAACATAGCGGGAATACTCCTTTCTTTAAATAAGACACAGTTGAGCAAAGTGCTGATGATCAGATTAGTGGAGTAGGTCAGGATTCTCCGTTGGTTGTCAGATTCCGCTGTCCGAGCATCTTGACAAGATGCAAAACAGGGACGTGCTACATTGTTAGTCAAATACACATCATGTTTATCATTTTTAAACAAAACACTCTGTACTATAGGTGAAGTCAAGCGGAATTTACTGTACACTGACTGACCTCAAAATCGAGTACAGGGAGTCCTTGAGTTCCGAACGTGTTCCGTTGCTATGCTGGTGACGTAGCCCGGATTCCCTCGTAAGTCAGATTTCACCGTTAAAGTCGAAATTTATGTCAAAATACTTAGTATAAAAATTAAATACATTAAAATATAAAAATAAGATGCTGTACTAACGGCTACCAGGCAGTACTGGCAACAGTAGGTTCCTATGTGCGTGGAAGTGCGGAGTGCATGCCGAGGTTGATGTGTGTGTGTGGTGACGGTAGAAGTAGTGATATGTGTTCACTGGAATAAAGCCACGCGTAAAGTGTCATTTTGTGTGGTCCGTGTCTTCTGCTGATCACGCCAAGGGCCACAATGAAGGGAGGTAACTGGTGAGAGTTGGATAGAGAAAGAGGGGAGGCTGTGTGAGAGGTACTGCAGAGGAAGCAAGTGCTTTCTCGACCTTGGTGAAGTACGTGTGGATGTCCATCTGGTAGGAATTCTTCCTCTTTTCCTCTGTGATCTTATGGTAGCACCGTACACAGTATCCTTCATAGCGGTGAAACCCTTCACGTGCTCAAAAATTTGGACCTTGGTTTTAATAATGGTCGCCACAGTCGACTGACTGAAGCCCAAATCTTTAACGACGTTCATCGGTGTCGCTCATTTCCTTCACTTTTTTTTTACCATGTTAAGCTTCTTAATGCTTTTAAGACGACCGAATTTCTTCTTAGGGGCCATAATGTGAGAAAAGGAGGGCAAAAAAGACAAAGGCACACATAGTGTCATAGAGTCAAAACTTTGTAGGTCGGAGACTTCGTAAATCGAGCCCTGTACTTTAAAATGGGAGCTTGGAACAGTACAGGGACGATCATATAAGTGTAACATTGTGAGAGGCATAGCATAAATCGGCCGTAATAGATTTGGGACAGGGCTACATCCTGTATATTGTGTTGTTAAACTTGATTCGATGAAGATATTTACTTTTGTGTAGTTAATTTCACAAATATGAGCATATCTTGGCCAACTTAATTGTTCAAGATTTCACTAAAGTCATTTAATAATGAGCTAATGATGAGCTGATAGCATATTTTGTTTCTTGTCAGTGAAACATGGATATGTCCTTTAAGGTTAATTGTTACAGTCAATATTAGACAGGAAGACAAAACTGAATTTCTAATGTGTAAGGTTTTTGCGTCAACTTTGATTTGTTTGTTAGCTGGAATGCAAGCACAAGATCACAATACAAAGTTTCTGCTGTTTGTTTAAATGGTCTCCAGACTTGGTTGGTTAAGTGTTTGACCTTAAACCTGATGGGTCCCCAAATGAGCTTCTGTCACTTCCTGTCACTAAGCCATCATAAGACAAAACAATGGGAAAAACAACTTGAAAGAACTGTAAAAGTTTAGTAAATATTAAGCAGACAAATAAAGTAGGGCTGTCAAAATTATCGCGTTAACGCGCGGTAATTAATTTTTTAAATTAATCACATTAAAATATTTGACGCAATTAACGCACATGTCCCGCTCAGACAGTATTCTGCCTTTTGGTAAGTTTTACAGCAAGGCTTTTTGTGCTGCAGCACAACAGCGAACTCTTGTGGTCGCTTTGCGACATGTTTTTTTTCTTCTTCTTGCCAGTTCATATGGCTGCACGACGTCTCGGGCTGAAGCCTACGTTGTAATGTTGTGCTTATATGATCCTTGGACAAGATTTGTCCGTAAGTATGGTTGTTGTAAAGAATGTACATATTATGTTAGTAAGCGAAATGTTCTATTTTTTTTATGAGACGCTTTTTGTTTATGTTTAGTGAACCTGTATAGCGTGCTAAGCTAACGTTGTTGCTAATGCAATGCTTGTGTACTTTTTTTTTGTAGTTTTATGACAGTCTAAAGAGGACAATGGTTTGAGGCTATTTTATTAATAAATCAGATGAAAAAGGAAGAAGTCTGATTATTAAGGCGTCGTTCACTAGCTGTCTAGCTTTGGAAAAAGTAGACGCTTCGGAGTGAGGACAGCATAAACAGATTTAAATGACAGTAGAGTGATGTCCACTACAGTCCTTATGTACCGTATGTTGAATGTACAGTGGGGAGAACAAGTATTTGATACACTGCCAATGGATTTTCCCATTGGCAGTGTATCAAATACTTGTTCTCCCCACTGTATATATCCATCTTGTGTCTTATCTTTCCATTCCAACAATTTATTTTACAGAATATATATAATTTACAGAAAAATATGGCATATTTTATAGATGGTTTGAATTGCGATTAATTGCGATTAATTACGATTAATTAATTTTTAAGCTGTAATTAACTCGATTAAAAATGTTAATCGTTTGACAGCCCTAAAATAAAGCAAAAACTGCCAAATAGTCACTGTATGAAATATTTGACTCGAAATATTTTTAAAGATCACTTTCTACATTAATCAAGTTCAAAAGTCATCTCGTGTCTTGGTAAATGCCCAGTTGATGCTTCCACCTTCCACCTTTAATTCTCCACAGCTTTTCCATCAGCTGCAATGCATTCAGACAGAGCAGCAATTCCTTATAAGGACAACCGAAGGCCCCATCTGGCCTCTAATTCCTAAATCAGATCTTTCAGTAACAGACAGGGTTTATATGGGATCAAGCCTGGAATGCAACGCTGCTTCTCCATTAGATGAGGCCAAAGTTCTACAATGCAAACTTTCCTTAACATCCTCCTAGTCTCTATTTCACTCCCAATGCTCTCCACTTCTGACATCCCTCACAAACTTAAACTTCCTTCCTTCTCCACTGCACATCACCCTATGCCGTCTCTCTAGCCTCACTTGTGTTTGGGGGAAACGAGACGCAACACAGACTTGCCCAGATGGTAGCTTACTTTTAGCCAGTTGCATATACAGAAAGGCAAACAAGAGACTAAGCTGCATCTGAGCGCGAGACAAAAAGAGGAACACAGTAAAGCCACATAGTACAAGCCTCAGCAAACACTCTTAAAGCATCCTCAAAGGAATCTGTGGTTCAGCATCCATTGTATTCAAAAGCCCTTTTTCCTTTACCATCCTTACATCACTCTGTCAGTCTGTGCTCACTCAGCATGTTTGCTATTACAATTTGATGTTTCCACAGGCCTTTCCCCCTTCCTGCAGAGCTTAAATATGTAGCGTAGACTCTGCTTGTGTGTGTGTGGTTTGTTGTCATAGCGAGTCTGTTTCTGATTAGGGCCCACTCTCACTAAGCTTTCCCTTTGCCGACACATTTGGGGGGTTTTGTTTGGCAACCTAAACCGTCGGTGAATCTCATCCAGGCCCTAATTGTTTTAAAAAGGCTGGCAGATCTGACTTTCTGCTTAGCTCCTTTTGACGTGTCTTTCCGTCCTTTGTTTTATCGTGCTTCCACATTATTGCCGTGTTTCTCCCTCCTCTCCCAGGTTCTGACACGCATGCATGGATGAAGGGTTAAGATGGGAATCTCATGTAGCCTACAAGGCTTATCTCCTCTGGGACCTCTCACAAAGCTCATTAACCTTACGGTAGTATCCACATGCTTCCATTAAAGGGAGACACCTGGATCCCAAGGGCCCAACAGGGAAATGACACTTCCAGTCTCCTTGTTCTCCATCAGCATCTTCCGCACCCCTGGGAGAAGGACTCATTATAACCTAGCCTATTGTGACCCACTAGGATTTGTCCTGTAATAGTGGCATTTATTGATGCTGAATTGTTGACTATTCTCACCACGCAGCTCAGCCAAAATGTTCCTTTTGACATTCCGAACTAATCTTGATGCTAAAAGCCATTATACTGGGAGCTCAGTGCTTTTGGAGGATGGACGTTTATCCATGTTTACTGCGTTACTCAATAGTCAGTCCTGTCTGTTGGCAATTAAGAGTGAGTCAGTAGTTAGGTACTATTTATCTGTTTATTTTGTTCTAACTTTCCTAATCAATCGTAGATCAGAGGGAAAAAAACATTAGGAATAATGACACAAAAACATGATTGAATATAAATATGCGACCTGGTTGTAAGTATCTTTGCCATATTTCAAGACTTCATTTCCTGAGTATGTAAGAGACTCACCCATTTACCAATAGGACAGAGAGGGTAAGACCAGGAAAGGTCAGGGTATGACAGGGGAGGGTGAGCGTGCAAGCGTTATTTATGATGTGCAGTAGGGTACCCATATTAAGACTGGGGCGAGATATAGACCCTACCCACGTGACGTCACAACTCCGCTCTCCTGAATGGTACCGCCCACTTGTCCGTCAAAACATAGTGTTAACCTGTTACGGCTACGTACATTTCTCCTATTTACGGCGTGTTTTTCTGTTCCTTAACATTAATAATCAAAATGGTGAAGGCGTGTGTGGCTGTTGGTTGCACTAACAGAGAAGATGGAAGGAGAGAATTGAAGTTTTACCGTATTCCGAGGGATCCAAAGAGAGCGAAATGGACGGCTGCAATTCGACGTGAAAACTGGGCACCAAAAAATCACCACAGACTATGTAGTAGTCATTTTATATCCGGTAAGATGCATTTAAGATATACTTAGAGGGTTTTGGGCTGACAAATAACCACAATTAAGATCATTGCGAGGCTAATCGCCGACAACATACGACGTAGTACGACATAGTTTCAAATTCAAGATGTTTGTGACTTCCCTTTCTTCCACCATCGTTATTTTTTGAATAATATTTAGCTGGTACCAAGTGAAAGAAACTGGCCTCGTCTACGGGGCTGACAAATAACCACAATTAACATCATTGCGAGGCTAATCGCCGACAACATACGACGTAGTACGACATAGTTTCAAATTCAAGATGTTTGTGACTTCCCTTTCTTCCACCATCGTTATTTTTTGAATAATATTTAGCTGGTACCAAGTGAAAGAAACTGGCCTCGTCTACGGGGCTGACAAATAACCACAATTAAGATCATTGCTAGGCTAATCGCCGACAACATACACGTATGTATGTAGTGAGAGTGCTATCGCTAAACCATATAAACATTAAAAGCCTTAACTCCATTGACAAACGACATGAAATACATTAGACTTGACAGTGGATGTTAGCAATAACAAAAGATTTTGAATTGAAAATTTCGTAACTCACCTTTCCAAGCACAAGATAGATTCCTGCCGAATTTTCGTGGACGAGGACCTGTTTCACCCAACCAGCAACGAAGTATTTATAAGCCTCCAAGCTCTTGAAGTTTTTCATATTTTCGTGAGAATAGGCTGATTTAGTGTGGACAAGATAATTGTAAATATCTGCGTAGCAGATGTCAGGCAGACAGGGCGAAGACAGTGGGTCGAAAAACATCGATTTGGGCATCAAATATGGATCTGGCGACTGTATAGAACGAAGCTTTTCCTCATAACGCCTTTTATGCAACAGATCCAGTGAGTTTGCGGCATCAGAAAGCACCGGGTCTTCCATGAAATGCATTTTAAATTCCGCCATCAATTGAAAACAATGCTAATACAGAGTCAAAATGACGGACAAGTGGGCGGAACCATACAGCGAGCACGTGGTTTTGTGACGTAGGTGGGCAGGGTCTATAGGTAATGTTGCTTTCCCTAATGACCGGTGAAAATTTTTGAGTTGTCCTCCTGATGTTCACTGTGTTATTGAGTACTAATCTTACTATTCTTTTCATTGCACTACACTATAACTCCTATTTACATACTCTTTGTGTATCTGACACATGGCCAAAGTATCAGTGGTCAATTCTGAAATTGGATTTTCCTTTGACCTCTTTACTGCAGATTGAAAAATGAACGTACCATTGCATGGGTTTAGAAGAAATCAAAAGTGATGGGAAGTGAATACATGGTATGCAGCAGCAGCTTTGACATCCTGTAGTTCAGCTGGAAACACAGTGTAAGCCTCTGGTGCATTTGCAACGCTCAGATTAGCCAAAGTCCTCTTAGCAACCAAGTCGGCCATTGAAATGTATACTGTGAGTAATTGCCAGTGAAAAGCCTAAATCTTATTTGGGGGTGCTACATCACAAATCTGCGTTGTGGTCCCCTGGCTGGCGGATGTTAAGCAGCTTGGCAAGGACTTAGCCTTTCTAACTCTCTCACCCGTCCACTGACAGTGCGGCAGCATGCACAGATAAGCAAAGTTCCATAAGCACAGCGCCACCTGGCAATGCCACATAAATGCCATCAAAAGCTTGGACGATCAGAAGGTATACAGATGGCTGCTTTTTGCTGGCTGTCCATGTTTAATTTTTAACATCTCTCTGTGTTTCCTTCCCTCACTTTTCTCTCCCATCTGTCCTGCCATCTCCCATTTTTTCCCTTCCACCGCATATTCAATGCGTTAAAACATTTTAATACAAATGAATCACTTTCATGGCAACAGGCATGGTTTATTCGTTTTCAGCTACCTGTACCATCTCTCTTTTCAGCCTTCCTTTCATTCTGTAACCTAGAACTACTATTAAACAACTACTAAACTACTTGTAAAGCCTGTAATCTTGCACTCTTAAATATGTTTATTATATAATGTGTCTAACTATGTAACTTCAGTTTTGATTGATTTTAGCAATGCAGGTGGACAAAATCGGTAGATTTTTGCCTTAAGGAATACTTTGTTTCTCACAAGGATCAGCGCACAGTGTCGTAAAATCCTGATCTACCGGTCGCTTGCAGATTAAACATTTCTGTTTCCAGCGTCCGTGTGAAGGATGAATCGTTATGAGGTTATGAATCCAGTTGTGGCTAAACAATAGCATATGACGATGTTGAAAAAAAGAAATGTTTGATTTTGTACCGTATTCCCCCACTCGCTGACGTCGTTCACTTGGGGGACGAGTAACGCCAGCGAGTGAAAGTCAGGCCAATGTTTACTTTTGAGTGTCCTTTTATGCTGGTCGCCTCCCTTTTTTTTTTTTTTTGTTCACTCGAACTCCCTTTTATTGCTCTGTTATATTTGCAGAATTGGTGCGAAAGCGTACGCATCGACTTCCGTTTTTATAACAAATTAGGAAAGGGGGATGTGACGTATGCTGTAAAGCAGTCAGTACATTTGTAGTTTTTTTGTATGGCAGGGTTCCTGCCACCCTCCTCAAAAGTAATTAGTGCCGGCGAAACACCCACCCTCAAGATATAAAAGAGGTGTCATAGAACTAGTTGTCAGTCGACATATCATCACAAATGTTATGAAAACATTTAACAAAGGTTGAAAAGTTACCAAGTGTTGCTTTACGTTAAGAAATAATACAAAAGTATCCTTTAACCCGTCACTTCAAAGACCCTCACATTTCACAGTGAACTAGCTTTAAATGGTTCCACACATTATAAATTATTATAAAGTCTAATCCAGTGGGGAAGAAACTAGCCACTGCCTGAATTTTTACATTCAACCTAAATGTAGATACTTGCAGGACATTTATTTTTCTTATTGGAAAAAAAAGTTATTTATATGTTCTAGTGTGGGGGTCGGCAACCTGTGTTTTGAGAGCCGCATGCGGCTCTTTAGTGCTGCCCTAGTGGCTCCCTGGAGCGTTTTCAAAAATGTTAGAAAAATAGATTTAAGAAGTGGATTGCATCGCCAAACTCCACTACTGCTGCATGTTTTTTTGCAAGTTGGGAGATAATAAAGCATGGAATACCGTTCACGGATGGTGAGTACATGAAGGAGACATATCAGAACCCTTATCTGTAGACTTCAAAAACAAAACCGAGATAATAAAGACAATCAAAGACATGCCCAGATAAGGGACCACGTTATGACATCAAAAATCGGATTTCTTTATTGCATTTCTACAATTTCATAAAGCAATGAAATAATTCATTTGCAGTGTATTGAAATGAAGTTAAACTTGAGGTGGCATCATACAAAAGAGTAGTCTCGTTGTGCGTTGGATGCACTGCAGCGAAAATAAACATTAAACCATGATGGCTCATTATGTATTTTTAGCTGACTTAGTCATTTTGATAGTAGGCTAATATAACTAATACAGATACATACAGCATGTGTTGCCTTCATTATTTCAGGCTTTTATTTATTTTTTTGGTCCAGACATATTATATATATATATATATATATATTTATATATTTATATATATATTTATATTTAAAAACCTTCATTTGCTGTATTTTGACAATGTTTGAGTAAAACTGTTGTGCATGTATAAAAAGGAGTTAACCACTGTTAAAATGTCCAAACAATAAAAGGCTCAATCTCAACATTAAAGCCATAGGTACACATTTGAGCCCCGGTCTATTAAACAACTTCCAAAACTTACATTTTTTTCCCAACTAACAATGTTGGAGGTCTATCCTGCGTCCAGTTTTCCAGTTGCTCACTCACTTATTAAAATATTACCAAGTCGTTACACCACACCAAGTTAATCAGCAAATTCTAATCCGTGCAGTTTTGTGTTTGGTTGAATGTTTACCCTTGTTAGTTCTTTTTGAGAGAAGCACTGATCCAATTGTGGAATGCAATCTTTTGATGGACTCGGGGATTAATTGCTGGAGGTCAGCGGAGAGCCTGCCGACGGCCCTTGGTCAACACCTGAGTGGAACATGGCCAGAAAAGCTTTTTACTCATTGCACTTTCTGTCTACAGAGAGATTAAAAAACAACTCTAGCAGACCTTTTCATATTCTCCTCAGTGTGGTCCACTTGCTCTATTAATGAAACGTGTGTTGCATTGTTCATCTCTTGTGTTTCTAAGTCTCTGCATGTAATGTGTTAGAATGCCAAGCAACACAAGTGCTGACACAAGGTTTTCTTTTTTACCTCCACCATCCCTGCTCAGGTAATGGCTCGTGCTTGTGCTGCAGCCTGCAGCCAGCCGGAGGAAGAATGACATTTACCGCCAGGATAACTTGCTCATTAGCTTCCTTCATTTTTTTGCACACCACTGAGGATGATGATGGTATCACTAGGTTACTACTCCATTTGCTCTATACAGTTTTTTTTCCCTTCTAAATAACATTTAAAGTATTCTGATTGTTTTATGAATGGGGTTTGCATTGCTTGGTGCTGCATGCTACTATAGATCTGTAAGAGAATAAAGTAATGACATTTATTGTTCATAGTCAGATGGGGCCATTGCTTTCCCACATCGAGCGAACTCAGCTTTTACCTGATTGGCTCTATTGTTCAGTGTACTACACAATTTGCCTGTCATTCTACAAAGAAGAGCCATGATTACAAAGTCAAGCACATAAGCGAACGCATTTTATGGACGGCTACATATGCACGAGGACGTGTATTCACTTGATTAGAAGGTATTGATCAAGCATTGAATGGTCTAAAAGAGAGGCACATCATTAAGATGAAGCTTGCTGCAGTGTCATTTCAAATCAGTGAGATTGTTTGACCAACTAAAGTGGCACCATTCTAAACCAAGAGTACTGCATAAGCATACAATATACTGTGCGCGTCAAAAGTCTAGTGTTGTGTCAAGCATGCCAGTCTTCCATTGAGCAACTGTCAGCTCCCAAACGGTCATCTCAACTTTAATAGACCGATATGATGGTATCACACATTTACTGTATGTCTCCATTTTCCAATTGAGAAGTCGTTTGTGTTCACTGCTTCTGTGTAAATTGAATAAGAAGCCACATTAAACCGCTGGCGTTGTGTGTATACAGTACTGTATCAACATTTGCCGCAACCTCATTCTATTTGCTTCCTGAATCTTATCTACTTGTTGCTATCGCTCATAGTTCTGCATTACATTTTAAGAGTTTGTCATGCCTTAAAATGAGTAATGACTAGAGGTGTGCGAAATTTACAATTCTTAGATTATTCGCGACTCGCCCATGGAAGATTCGAGAACGATTCACAAACATCCAAATTCCGATTATTGAAATATGTCCAGTTAAGCGGAACTAAAACCCAGTTAGCGCGGTCTTAGGGAGGAACTGACCGAGAGTAAACATCATGCTTGTCGTCACCCGGGTAATGACAATGCTCCAATCACGGCTCTGGCTCAACTCATGCCACTTGATAAAAAAACAATAATATGTGACTGCTGCCGACAGCTGCTACAAATTATGCCCACATAATGCTACGGTTGAAATTACATGTATTAAGAACTAGATGCGAAATGACAGACTTGCCGGCGTTAGTAAACAGCCGCCATCTTAAAACAGTATACTTCAGTAGACAGCAGTAGGCTGTTGCAGCAAACTTTCCAAGCGAACCTAATTAAATTTTTATCTAAAATACTCCTAAATCGGCAAAATCTTGACTTGAATCTATCTTTAAAACAGTTTTAAAACTTTCACATGTTGAAAGTAGACAAAATGGAAATTATGGAAAAATGGGAGATATTTTAACAACTTCAACGGTTGATTGACAACATTGAATTAATTAAATGTAGTTTAAAGCTGCTGATACAGAATGGGGACTTGAGTATTTATTTAATGTTTTGAACTGTTAACTTGATCCTGAAACAGTCGTTTATTTAAGCCTGAGAAGCTTTTTGTACAATTTTTGTAACTAATGCACGAAACATTAAGCAGTTAATTGCTGGGTGGGGGTCAATAATCGATTTATAAATCAAATCGTAGCCTCTGAATTGTAATCGAATCGTTAGGATTCCCACCTCTAGTAACAACCACATGAAATACTGTATATTCCTAGATGATGATGAAGTACTGTGGCTTGTTCATCTTTTTTCCTTTTAATTGAAAACAGATGTTAAAACCCTCCAAACATTCGGTTTCCTTTACGTATATCCTTGAAATTACATTATTTTTAATACACTCTCGTGGTTGTGCTAAAACTGATGCCCAGTTGATTTGATATCAGCCACCCACCAGAAAAGGAAGTATTCTTTACCGGGAAAGGTGCAGCGCCAAGTCGTCATTGCTGAAGTGACGGCTCAGTGCAAGTGAGCCGTATTCTTTTACTGACTACTTTTTTAGCTCAATGTCTGCAGTTTGAGCTCTTAAGGACAGCCTTTCCCCCTACATACTGATGGCGGGCAAGCTCACATGATAAACCTTGTGTTTCCAAAAGTCCCTTTCTGCTTTTCTAGGCAGAGAAGCAGTATTGTTAGTTCTATAGTGGTAAACAAACTGTACGTGCAATTCCTATTCAATGCCAGTGCCACTTTCCCCGAGGTTGACAGGCAATTAGTTGTGGTATGAAGAATTTCATTGCTATTTGGATGAATAAACTTTCCATTCCTTATGACAAACATTACTTACCAAAGAATTGAAGTGAACATTTATATTTTTACCCTGTAAAACCTAATTATTGACTGTTTAGCAGAAAAATAAGAAAATCTTTCCATAATGTCATAAGATGTTGTGTTTTCATCGATAATAAAGAGACTTTAAGGCACGATAGTGGAATAATAGCATGTGTTGGCCATCAAGCTGTTAGCTTTTGACGATTTCAAATATCCTTCGGCAATCGTAGCCTGTTAGGTTTGCCCATTCCGTCCTCCTGCATTGTCTCATAGCCATGCTGTTTTGGTCACTGTATTGTAAACGTGGCCGCCGTGGGCGACAGAACATACCCGGCCAGAACTAACCCTTGTGAGCGTTCACTGTACTTTGAAACATTACATCGGTCAAATTCCTTTACGATCAAAAAATTGTGCAATGGTGACGATACATGGCGTCATACCAGCCTCTCAGCGTGAATCCTCCAAGTTTAGTTAACATGTATGAGAGTGGATTAACATGGAAGCCTCTCTCCTCAGGCACATTTTGTCACAGATCTGTCAGGCCTCTGCGAGACCCCTTATAGTGCAGCCCTCTCATGTGTCAACGGAGACTGCTGCGCTTACACAAGAAGGGCTGTAGATAGGGCATGGGTTAGGACAACTTTTTAGCATCTTGAGTCGAACCCAGAGAATAACAGTTTTTGAGGCTGAAGCAAATCTAAGATCTCAGGGTCTTGCCTTGTGCACATGCAATGCCACTAAGCTACTTAACATCATGTAAGTGGTATAAATAAGCATTCACTGGTAAAATAGTATTTTCCAACATTTGATTTAATTTTGTTTTTTACAGGAAATCTGAAGGATTCAAATGAACTGAACTACACAAGTTGATGATTCTAATGGGTTTTGGTAAATGCTTCATGCATGGAAACTGAAATATATTCTGTCAAGCAGGTGTACATTTTCAGTTATTGATTTTTTTGTTGCCCTCCTTAATTTGCAGACTAAAGTTTAACAAAATTGTCTCAAACTGATCTTTTATTGAGGAATGGCTTAATTTGAACCTGATATGATGCAGGTCAAGATCTGGAAAAAGGAACATTCTCTGTAATTAGAATGGAACTTAATGGCGGGTGGCCCAGGGACCACCCTGGATCCGGGGGTTGGGGGGGGGCGATGGCTCCTTTTCTGGGCTGCGGGCGGAGGGATGAGCTGTGCCAAACACCCCCCCACCCCCACCCAACGGGCTGGCAGGGTGGGGGCTGTGGCACTGGGTTGGCGCCCGCGAGGCGGCTCAGCTTTTCTGCGTGGCTGTTGTGCGCTTGGTGGGGCTCGCGTGCGACTGGATGTGATAGGGTACGCTCAGGTGGGGGGTCTCGGTGCCTGGATTGGTGATGGGGCGGTGTAGGGTCGGCCGCCAATGGGCTTACACTCACAAGGGATTCACACAATTACTGGGTTCTAGATTACAGAGCTGATTTGTGTACACTCTACCCCTTTCAATCACTTAGTTTATAGACTCCCCCACCACCGTTCCCCTCTTTCCCTGGTCAACAGGCCCACCACATGGTGTCAACCGGAAATACATCTAGCTGACGTTAGCACCAACATATTAGTAGTTATCGTTAGTGTTGCACCGATACCATTTTTTGGGCCCGATACCGATACAGATACCTGGCTGTGCAGTATCGGCCGATACCGATACCATTCCGATACCACTGTTTGCAATATATATATATATATATATATATATATATATATATATATACATATATACATATATATATATATATATATATATATATATATATATATATATATATATATATATATATATATATATATATATATGTATAAGGGCTGCAACGATACAGTTAAGTCATGGTTCGGTACGATTTTCGATACAATTCAATACATTTAATGCTCTGAAACAGAAAATACAACTGTTATTATTATTATTTTTTTTTGTTTTTTTTTTGGTAACAAGCAAAAATAACAGTGCCATCATATAAACAAGCATTTTAGTGCATAATATTTATGTGCCCACTTCTTACTGATCTGAAGAAATTTTGTATATAAGTGCTGAGAACAATTTTTTACTGTTTGTAAAGTGGGGAACACTGTTGATTGCTGCAGCTCTCTTAGCAGCTATATTTACCATATAAGAAAAACCTCCTATTTGTGGTCCGAGTCCATCTGTAACATGTGCTGAATTAACAGTATTTGCAGCATTATCTATAGTCACTGGTATGGATTGATTTGGCCTGCCTAACTTCCATTCAGTCATAGCGGTTTCTAATTCATCAATGGACAATATGGCGTTGCTCTGGGCTCACGCAGCTAATGGCATGGGATCTAATGTAGCACATCTAGGTTGCTATTTGATGATATCTAGTGTGTGCGCACGAGAGTTAGCATGGGATCTAACATAGGACATCTAGGTTGCTATCTGATGATACCTAGTGTGCGCGCTGCGCCGCTTGAGTGTTTTCTGCCCACAGAAGTCACTTCTGCTCATTACTGCACAGCACCAGCATATGAGAATCGACTTTCATAAACAGGACGCGTTTGAAGTACGGCGCTCTTAATTTGCCACTCATTGTTCATCATGAAACCGTGAGTTTGCTTTGTCTCTCACGTTCTTAACCTTTCTGATCCCATCGGCGCTCGAACAACGGGCGTTAGCTTACGCATGCTAATCGTTAGTGAATGCCATGTTAGAAAAGCAGCGTAACATCGCGGCTATGCATTGTCGTGAACATCCTGAATATTGAAGACGAAGATGATATTTTCGTTTGGTAAATTCGAGACAAAAACATACAGATGTCATGCATCGGGATTTGGGAAGTTAGCTCACGTGGGGAAGACAGTTCATTTGCGCTCAAGTGACGCCAGTAGATAGTATCGGCGCCCTAAATGTTGGTACTCGTCGATACCGATATCACCAATTCGGGCCGGATCGGTGCCCCCTGACGATACTGGTATCGGTATTGGTGCAACTTTAGTTATCGTAGACGTTCAATGTATTTCTTGTTGTTGTTTGTGTTTTATTTCCTTCTTCTCCTGTGTTCCTTTTCTTCTATTCCCCCATAACCCCTTCCTGTTCGCTGCTTTGTCATAATACACGAGGTATGTTGAATGATCACAACGGGAGTATGTCATACTCTCAATTTGAAACATTAAAACTGTTCAGACCAACTGGGCACTTAGACTTCCATTCTCCGTGTCAAACAGCTGAACCGGACAGGTTTAAAAAAAAAAAAAAAGTATGGAACTTAATGACTATTGCAGACTTTCGAGAAGCGGAATTTATAGAAATTGGTTTGTTGCAAAATTATCTTTGCAGATGCTTTCTTATGTTCATAATAATAATATCTATTGTGATTAGCAAGCACATATTGCTGGACATATGAAGACCGTGTTGACAGGCAACATGGCATGCGTTGGGCATTTTATTTATAAAATGACAAACACTTGGTGTAATTATCCACAATGTCTTAGTGTTGTCTTTGCGCCTCAGTGCTTCGGATCGTCGGGGAGCATCCAGTGACTTTGATTTGTGGCCATTGAATCTAAAACCGATGCATCTTGGCTAATCAAATTACACAAATCGCCAGATCAGCTTCTCATGCTTGATTGATCTTTTTTACAGATATCAAACACGCATGCTTTACTTTGTTAATTCCACCTCTGATCCCTTAGTCGCCATCTGTTCTTTGATGCCTTGCGTTTCTCGGTCTCAATTCCAAACTCACCATTTGTGCTGTACCGGTTGAGTAACTCCAAAAGTGCCCCAGTCTGGACGAGGGTTGGCCAAGCAATCACACGGAAAGACTTTTGTGCTTTTGTCAGGTCTTAATGAAGATCGAAAGGTTTAACCAGCACACACAACACGTTGATTCATTTGTAATCGTTCCCCTTTACACCCAGTTAGGAGCATAAGGAGCACGGACATGAGTCTTTAATGTTATGGATTACAGAGGTCAATCATACACAATTGAATGATCCCAGCTAAAGATTATTTAGGGGACAGCCTCTGGCATCTGGAAGATGCTTTCACACACGGTAAATGCCAACTGCAATTTTTCTTGAGACAACATTCTACAGCAAGTGTTTGCTTAGTCATCACTTCTGTTCATACCTGTAGCTACGACACCATTATGATTTAGTTGTAAAAGCTCTTGTGTATGCAACAGAATTGAATCACATCGAGGTTAGTTGGTTTCTTACCACCAAGGAACAGCACTCGTGTTGATCTGGATCCATTCCAAGGACTAACTTGGTCCGCACCTATCTGATATTTCTGAGTTTATATGTGGATGCAAATAAAGTGTGAAGAGTTGCACATCAAGCCAGTGAAGTGTCCAATTGGTGGCGTTAATATAAAAATAAAGAAAATGCCCCATGGCTTTTGACAACCATATGCAGCCTGTCAGCATGGCCTCTTCCCCAGTACAAAGTTGCAACCCTCCCTCCTTTTATTGTGAGAGGGAGGCACTTGCCCAGTAAATTCAGCCCAGCAGTGTGCCTGCTTTTGTTGGGCTTTCACTGCAGATTACACTGGGGAACACATTTTTTGTTGAGGTCTGGCAGCTGTTTTTTTGGTTACAAATCCAAAACAGATCTGTTTTTCACTATAATGTCAAATATTAGAACTATAGGATCCCTGTTTTTTAAATAAATACTTGTATGTATTTATTATTGTATGTATGTGTATATATTCATAAGATGGTATTAAACAAATGTGCTTGTTTGACCATTTTTTATCATATCGTAACAATGAAATATTATTAAAAGAAATAATATTGCTATGTTTATTTAACTCCTTTATGTTTTTACAAAGGTTATGGCTATTTTTGTGCAAGTGTTAACAGCATAGTAAATGGGTAAGTTGTGGAGAAAAAACTTGACCTGATAGAAAAGAAAACTGACTGCAATTTAATCAACATAACAATTTCATTTTTTGTCAGCATAAAAATTTAACCAACAAAATCTGTTTTTTTAAATTGTTGCCCAGTGTTGTTATTATTGAATGTGAAGGGCCTCCCTTTTGGTCCGATCCTTGGCAGGAGCTAGAGACAACAGAGGTGGGCCTCTTTGTAACTGCTGAGGTGTGACACGCTAACCATGCCGCTCATACTCCCATCCTGGCCCCACCTCATCTTTAGTTAAGTTTCAAACATCTGATGCTCTCACTTAAATCCCCGTTCGGATGGCAAAGCAGAACACCATTTATAGTCATTTGCCTTTTGGCTGATTTTACAAGCGGGACGGTGAGAGTGTGACATGGACACATGAGACGAATGTGGGGGATCAGATGTTTGTTTTGTATGTTTGGGGGTTGGGGAGTCCTCCCTTTTCCATGTCGTTGGCTGTCTGCTCAACCCAGTATTACTGCCCTCAGGACGCGACATTCCTCACATCCACCTAAACCCAACTGACACCCCCCCACCCAAAATCACCCCAGCCCCCACATGCAGCTGTCTGGCCTGATCACCCCCACCCAGACCCCATGTGTTCAGTGAAGGGGGACACACTTGGGTAGGAGACCCCAAGAGACTGTAAAAAATTTATGCATTTATAAATGTTTACATGGTTATACACACACATGCATGCGCACGCACGCAAACGTTCCTGGTGAGTTGGTGTATGTACTGTATGTAAGCTACTGTACACTGTATTCCTATATTGTACAACATAAATCATGATCCATGCCGCGTCTTCACCCGCCATGGTCTACAGAAATTTTTTTTTTTCTTTCAAATATTTTTATTCAAATGTATATAGACAAATGGAAAATTACAAACAAAATAGTCATGGAAATGTACAACAAAATATAAAATTAACGAAACACAAAACCAACCACCCACCCACAACCCCAACTGTCCTGTGTAGTTATATTATTTAGGCAAACCATACATAGCAATAGTGGGATACTCGCAGTGCATCACAAATCAAGGCTGTTGTATTAATGTACCTGTATGTATATGTAAATATCTTGGCCTTTACAGCGACTCGAGGGCCATCTCCGCACATCTAGGCATAGCTCATACCATAGATCTAGGCGTAGATTTAGGCTTTGTTTGAGTGTTGTGGAAATAATCCAGAAAAGGGTCCCACGTCATATGAAAACTTCTCCTTGACTTAGCCATGGAGAGGCGCAGCATTTCTAATTTGAGGCAAGACATCACGTCACGAAGCCATTGGTCAAGCGTTGGCAGGGCAGTACCCTTCCATCTTAATAAAATTGTGCGTCTGGCCAAAAGCAAGGCAAAAGTGACCAAGCGGTGTTCTTTGAGGGACAAGTGACCATTATCTTCACCAAACATACCAAACAAAGCAAGGATAGGATTGATGCTAATATTCTTATTTATTATTGTGGACAGAGTTTGGAAAACATCGTACCAGAATTTCTGCAATTTGGGGCACAGCCAGTACATGTGTATCAATGTAGCTTCCCCCAATTTGCATTTATCACAGGCAGATGTTATGTTCGGATAAAAACTGGAAAGCTTAGCTTTGGACATGTGAGCTCTATGCACCACCTTAAACTGGAGAAGGCAGTGCCTAGCACAGATTGATGATTTATGTATAGAAGACAGTGTGGAATCCCACAGATTATCAGGGATGTGCCCCAAATCTTGTTCCCAAGCCACTCTTACCTTCTCAGTCGCTGAACCCACTGACAAGGATATATATTTATAGAGCTTCGACAGCGCACCTTTGGGAAGTGGATCAAAGGAAAGATAACGGTCGATAGGATTGGCGCTGGGTAGTAAAGGGAAATTGGGCACATTGGAGCTGACATAATGCCTGACTTGCAGATAACGAAAAAAGTGGGTCTTGGGCAGGTTATATTTCTCAGTCAGTTGGGCAAATGAAACAAACTGTCCCTCTTGAAACATGTCGGCAAACGACTTGATACCCTTATCATGCCATATCCTAAAGTTATAATCAGAGGAAGAGGGAATGAAAAGGTGGTTGGCGGCAATCGGACTCAGGAGAGAGAATAGTTTGTAGTTAAAGAATCTCCTAAACTGGATCCATATCCGAAGGGTATGGCGTACCACTGGATTTAATGAGTTTGTAATATGACAGTCGAGTGGTGCCGCAAGAAGTGCGGGAAGGGAGATGTTCTCACAGGAGTCTAGCTCCAAAGACGTCCAGCCCGGGCCATCCAGTTGAAGGAAAAAGTGAGTCCAGAAAGCGATGCAACGAATATTGGCCGCCCAATAGTAGTGGCGAAAGTCCGGGAGCCCCATACCGCCGTCCTTCTTGGGTCTCTGTAGTATAACTTTACTGACCCGAGGCCTTTTGCCTTGCCATATGTAAGAGGAAACAATGGCATCTAAAGAAGCAAAAAAGGATTTTGGAACCAGTACTGGAACATTCTGGAATAAATACGTAAATTTCGGAAGTATGTTCATTTTTATTGAGTTTATGCGTCCGGCAAGCGTTAATGTTAAGGGAGACCACTGTGATAATGTTGTTCTAACCTGATCTAAAAGAACAGTAAAGTTATCTTTTAGTAGATTTTTGAATTTCCGTGTAACAACCACTCCCAGATATGTAAACTGTCTCTCTTCAATTATAAACGGGGTGCTGCTATGGTCCAAATCCGAGGCTTCTCTATTAACTGGAAGTATTTGACTCTTAGATATATTGATCTTGTATCCGGACACTGAGCTAAATTGCTCAAGCAATGAGAGAGCAGCTGGAAGAGAGGTATCGGGATCTGACACATACAGAAGGAGGTCATCTGCGTACAGAGATACCTTATGCTCAGTACCCCCTCTCCAAATACCAGAAATATCCTGGTTGTTCCGAAGTGCAATTGCGAGCGGTTCAATTGCCAGGTCAAAAAGGATGGGACTTAGTGGACAGCCCTGGCGGGTTCCACGACCCAATGGAAAGGGCTGAGAGCTTATATTATTTGTTTGAACTCTTGCAATGGGAGAGACGTATAACAATTTTATCAATGCTACAAGTGTTGGACTGAGTCCGAACTTGTCCAGGACCTTAAACAGGTACTTCCACTCGACCCGATCAAACGCCTTTTCAGCATCAAGTGAGACTACACATTCAGGAATATTACTCGGGCTTGAGTATAAAATGTTAAATAGCCGGCGGGTATTAAAGAAGGAGTGTCGATTTTTAATGAAACCAGTCTGATCCTGCGCTATGACTAAGGGGGCAACTTCCTCTAACCGGTGTGCCATTGCCTTGGCAAAAATTTTTGCATCTGTATTCAACAAAGAGATTGGTCTATATGAAGCACAGAGTGTGGGATCCTTTCCTTTTTTAGCAATGAGAGTTATACGAGCCTCATACATAGACTGGGGGAGTGAGCCAAGCCTGAGAGACTCAGAGAAGACCGCGACAAGGTGCGGCGAGAGTAGTGCTGAGAATGTCTTAAAGAAGTCTGACGATAGGCCATCAGGACCCGGCGTCTTTGCAGATTGCATGGATGCAATAGCCCGGGTTATCTCCACCTGGGACACCGGACCCTCCATTTTCCCCAGTAATGTTGGTGGGATGTTTGGGATGGGTAAAGGATCAAGAAAGGCCGCAATAGTTGCATCATCATCATCACCAGCGTTCTTGTCAAATTGCGAGGTATAAAGCCGGGAGAAAAAATTTTTAAAGGTGTCATTTATTTCAGTAGGATTGAGAGTAATATCGCCATTGTCTGTTTGAATACGTGTTATAAATTGTTTTGCTTTTTGGCCTTTTAATTGGTTAGCTAGCAATTTCCCAGTCTTTTCACTGTTCTCATAGTACACGCTTTTATTTTTCAAAAGGAGGTTTTCTGTTTGGTACGTGGTGAGGAGGTCCAGCTTTGTTTTCAATTCTAAACGTTGGTTAAGTAGCTCTGGGGTTTGATCACGAGCATACTGATGATCAATCTCCTGAATTTTTGATATCAAATCTAATTGGTCCTTTTGCGATTGCTTCCTCAGACTTGCAGTAAATGAAATAATTTGCCCTCTTATATATGCCTTAAATGTGTCCCAAACCAGAAGTGGGGATATACCAGCTGTACAATTAATTTCAAAGAAGAGGGTAATGTGTTCTTTTATGTAATTGACAAACTGGGGGTTTGAAAGTAAAACAGGGTTGAAACGCCAGTGCCTCAGAGGCCGGGGAATGTCAGGAAATGACATCGACATCACAATAGGGGCGTGGTCGGATATGACAATGGCTTGGTATGTGCAGGAGTTGACCGTAGGGATAAGTCTGCTATCAATAAAAAAATAGTCAATTCTAGTGTAAGTGTGGTGAACACTGGAAAAAAAGGAGAACTGTTTTTCTTTAGGGTTAAGAAACCGCCATATATCTGACATCCCAAATTCAGTAAGGAATGACTGAATGCATGATGCAGATCTACTGGCTACTCCTGTTCTGCTAGAGGAGCGGTCAAGACTCTGGTCCAGCCAGCAATTAAAGTCCCCCCCCAGCACTAAATAATGTGTATCTAATCCATTAAGTAGGGGGAAAAAGTTGTCAAAGAAGCAGACATCATCCGTATTCGGCGCGTAAACATTAGCTAGGATAATTTTTGTATTAAATAGTTTCCCGGAAACGATTATGTATCTCCCATTTGGGTCGGATGTGATGTTGTCTGGTTCAAAGTGTATATGTTTGGCAACCAATATAGAGACCCCCCTTGCCTTGGCCTCAAATGTAGAGTGAAAGTGCTGCCCTGCCCATCCCGCCATAAGCCTGAGGTGCTCGGACGCCCGTACGTGTGTCTCCTGTAAGAAGACAATGTCTGGTTTAAACTGCTTTAGATGATTAAATACCTTCTTTCTTTTAATTGGATGATTTAGGCCCTTGACATTCCAGCTTACAACATTAAGATCCCCGTTCATATATTGTCTAATCTGCAGAGTATATAGGTACTGACATAATATAGTGTAGACAACCTGCGATAGCACTGCCACATAATTTCAAAAAAAATAGAAGCCCTTAAAGTGCCAAATTTAGAGCATGAAAAACTGCTCCTCCCTCCCAATTCCCCAACCCATTTAAGGAAAGAAAACACAGAAAAAGGAAAAAAAAAAAAAAAAAACTTCCAAAAACCCCCTATACAGATAGCAACAGTGAGTTGCAAGCTCTTCCTAACTTCACCTATACTATACATGAACTTCCTATTCATTTAACCTCATTCCCACTCCCATATATGCAACAGTGCCCCTAAATTCGAAGTCCCCACATAACTAATTATTCTGCCCAGCATGAAAAGCTGTAGGGAAGATAAATTATACTAGTAATAACAATAAAAGCATCAGCCGGGCTGAATTGTTGGCATAAGAGCCGTCCTTCAAGTAGTAAATGCAAACAGAGGAACGCCATACCTAGAATAAATTAAGGATCGGCGTGTCAGCCAATTGTTCCGAAAGGAAAAAAAATAGAAATGAATAATAATAATAAAAATTGAGAAAAAAAAAAAAAAAAAAGAAGAAGAAAAAAAGTGACCTAAGTAAACACTGTGGCTGACACCGTTAGCTCGATATGCTAACGCAACATCAGGAGGCAGTCAAAAGTCAACACGAAGATCAACTGAAATAATAGCGTTTACCACTACTCTCCAGCCGAGGCTCCTGCCGCATTGTCACGGTGAGCTTTCGAGAATGTTGTGGCCTCACCCACAGAAGTGAAGAACTTTTTCCTCCCGTCCTTGGTCGAGATCCGCAGCCTGGCTGGATATAGGAGCGCTGGTTTGTAGCCTTGTTGATACAGCCTCGACATCACCTCCCGGTAAGCCCGGCGTTGTTCCACCACTTCAGGGCAATAGTCATCGTAGATGGCAACCGGTGTTCCTCGGTAGAAAAGCTTGCCTCTCCTATTTCGGGCTTCCCGTATAATCAGTGCCTTGGTCTGGTAGTGGTGGACGCGTGCTATCACCGTTCTGGGCTTGGATCCTGGCGCTGGCTTAGCTACAAGAAGTCTATGAGCCCGATCGAGCTCCGGGGCATCCAAGAGAGTCTCTTCGCCGATGATTTCCTTCAGTAGTTCGGAAAAAAACACTGTGGGCTGAGTGCCTTCAATCGACTCTGGGAGGCCGACTATTCTTAAATTATTACGGCGGCTACGTGACTCAAGGTCGATGGTTCTGGTTCTTAGCTTGTTGTAGCCGTCTTCCATAGCCGCGCATTTGGCTTCAAGCGCCACCATTTTTTCGCTTAGCTCGTCGGCATTCGCCTCGAGTGAGGAGATGCGGTGCCCGTGATCAATAATAGTCGTCTGCACGACGTCCAGTTTTGCCTCCAGCGGTGCGATGGCCGATTTAAATTCTGCAGAAAGTGCAGTCTTATGCTCTTCGAGTAGCTTCGTAAGAGCTTCCATGCCATCCTCGTGTAAGGCTTGGGCCGGCGTGTCTCCCTTCTTTCTGGTTGCTTTTGTTGCCATGTTTAAAATCCTTTAGGCTGAAATCAGCAAACAGTCAAGCAGTCATCAAGTTCATAAAGAACAAACAAACAAACAAAAAGGGTATATGAGGCTTGAAAAAGCGAAAATGTGTAGCGGTGGATGGGAGCTCGCAAAATCCACGTCTATTCCATTCCCGACCCGCAAGTGCACTTTTTTTACGGAGTGTAACGCTTACGGTTAGTGGCTTAGCGAACCTGGTCTACAGAAATTTTGACAGAATTACGTTAACTTTCAACCTTACATGACCCCTTTTTCCCAACTCACTCTCATACCCAACATGCACACACATGCTCATGATCACAAAAAATACTAATGGCATCAGCTGCCCTAAATAATCACCTCTGAGCCCCCAAACATATAAATAATTCTATGGGACAACTGTGTCAAATACACAACTCTTGGACAATTTGGATCATAATGCGTACAAAATCACATACAGTACATTAACAAAATTCTTCAGTCTTAGTTGGCTTAATTGTCTCCAAGCGTTTTTACAGTGGCTCATATTCACCCATTCATGCACACGTTAATACGCCAATGGAGCTTCTGCTGCATTTCATGTGATGCATTGCTTGGCCACTAGGATTTTATGTCTTGCCCAATATCGGTGAATGGAAAGCCGGGTTTCAAACCCATGACGCTTCAGGCACTAGGTGACACACTCCAGCAACAGCGCCATGGCAGTCATAAGTTTGAGTTTGAAAGTTATAGCATAACCTGATGCATTGACATGCACTTAACAGTAAGTACATTTTTATATGGATGTAGACAGGCGCTTTTAAAAATTCTGTATCTTCAACCATAGACTTCATAATGATATTGACGGGTCACATTCACCAGACACTGCGCCACGCCTTCAAGTAGGGGGCCGTTCTACACTCCGCTTCAGTCGGTCGAAGTCGGTCGCACATGTAGCGATCCAGCGCTGGATTTAGGTTGAAAAAGTATGAAAGCCATACCACATACAAACAGGAAGGATTGTCTCAGGAATGATTTGTCCGAGGATTCAAGTCAGTACTATTTTTTCGTACCATTTTGATACGTGAAAAAAAATCAATGGGAGAATTTGCTTTTAACCAAGAATCGAGACGGTTTTACGTCCATATCTATAAAGAATTCAGGGTTTTAAGCATTTATTACCAAAAATTTCAACGTAAAAAGCTCTTTGTTGTGATAAGGCAGCGCCACAGCGGCTTAAAGACTAGGAGCACATTCAACATATTTACGTAAAATAAATGCTAACTTCCCGGTTGTTCTGCTTTTAACCAAGAATCGAGACTGTTTTGCGTCCATATCTATATAGAATTCAGGGATTTAAGCATCTATTCCCCAAAAACGTCAACGTAAAAAGCTCTTTGTTGTGATAAGGCGGCGCCCCAGTGGCTTAAAGATTAGCAGCACATTCAACATATTTTCGTAAAATAAATGCTAACTTCCCGGTTGTTCTGCTTTTAACCAAGAATCGAGACTGTTTTGCGTCCATATCTATAATGAATTCAGGGATTTAAGCATCTATTCCCCAAAAATTTCAACATAAAAAGCTCTTTCTTGTGATAAGGCGGCGCCACAGTGGCTTAAAGACGAGCAGCACATTCGACATATTTACATAAAATAAATGCTAACTGCCTTTTTTTTTTTTTTTTTGCTTTTAACCAAGAATCTAAACTGTTTTACGTCCAGATCTATAAAGAATTCAGGGATTTGAGCATTTAGTCACAAGAATTTTCAACGTAAAAAGCTCTTTGTGTTTCCACTCGGTCAGCTTTGACGGAGATAGGCCTCCTATTAATCGGCCCTGCACCCCGTGTCCCGACAATCGCATATGCTTCAACATACAGGGTGACCCAAAAAAAAGTTTACACTCAGTTGACTGCTTGTTTAAAAGCCATTGAAACATATCTAAATAGGTTGTCATGCTTAAGTGATTCATTAAGGTCACTCAATACAGCTGGTAATCTCTCGTCTCTACAATTCCTGTGCTTCTGCTGAAAATGAAGAAAACTTTAGCTGTACCTGAATTGCTGCGTGCCGGTCTGACACCTACTGAGATTGCAGCAAATCTGAGCATATCCAGATGTGCAGTCTACAAAGTTAAAAAGAAGCTGAAAGATACTGGAACAGCCTCACGAAAACCTGGGTCTGGAAAACCCGATCTATGCGGACCAAAAAGTTGATTGACAAGGTGATATGTGGCCACCCCAGAGTCCAGATCTCAATCCCCTGGATTATAGCATATGGGCAACTGTGGAGGACAGTGCCTGTAAGAAGCCACAAACTTCTGTGGCAGCCTTGGAGAGGTCCATTGTTAGATCTTGGGAAAAGATGACAGCATCCTACATAAAGAAGACCTGTCAAGCGTTCCGCAGGCGCCTGGAGGCTGTTGTGACACTTAAGGGAGGACACATTGAAAAATAGAGTGTACTGTACATGTTCTTTACAATAATGTATAATTTGTGATTAAATTCTAATTCTAAGATGAATAAACATGGCATTTAAGTTGTATTATGGCAGTGTAAACTTTTTTTTGGGTCACCCTGTACTTCCCCCTGTGTCTTTTCTGCTAATGACTTTCTTCCGGCTTTACTAAAAATTATTATTTAGTTTGAGGTCATTCATTAATTTTGCTGTCATTGACCACCTTTTCATCTGCAATTTGTCAATAGTGAGAGTGTTTCATTGTTTTGGAGGGCTTCCTGCAGCTCCCAAAATGGTTTGTGGCTTTATTCTAGCCACTTTGTTGTTGTTTGTGTGTCGTCTAGGGAAATGTGGTCTGCACTGAGAAGACAGCTAGCGTGCTATGAGGATAGATTCGCTGCATTTGACAAAAAAAGCATTTGATTACAATCGCTGACTCGGGCTTCAAGAGCACTGCGCTCGCGGCTCACTCGTGTTGAACTCTGACCTTTCCATCGTAATAAAACCTCAGAGGAGGGTGCGTGTGTTCATGTGTATCTCGGTTGTCTGGCCCCTTGAAGACAGAGAGGGAAAAAAACTTGTGAGTCTGCCAAAAACCGTTAGCTAACTAAACAAGCGTCAGTGCTCCTCCTCTTCTGTCTCCTCATAGTCACTTCCCACATATGGACATAGTTACTTAGTCTTTTGTCATCAGTGGAACAAAGACTGGGAAGGTTGAGAGGGGGCTAGGGAGATATAATATTTTAATGTTCTTACACGCTGTGAAGTTGGAAAGTGTTGTTGCGCTCCATCCTCAAACATTAGTGTGGTTTGCGTAAAAAAAAAAAAAAAGAAGAAAAGGACAAGAAAGGAAAAGAAATGTGATGACTTTTCCAGAATTAGGTTTAAAACCCATTTGTAGGGATAACAGGAAGCCACAGAACTAAGCGGGGGTTGAATTCACACAACCCAAACACAGAGCCGTCTGGACGGAGTCTGTGGTCTTCTAGAAAAATAAAATAGTTTGACCTGAAGTCCTTGTAGTACCATTCATCCCATGTTTGACAGACCACTCAGCAATACAATCAGAAGATCCTGAAAATTCCCATTTGAAAGCGTGACAGCATATTAGCATATCCGATTAGCAGGATGAGCTCACCTCCTAAAATCCTCATTCTAGGGGTCGTGCGGAATACAAAATGGCACCTGTAACATGCATCACTGTTGCATTTCACACTAATTTCACATGAGTTTCATATTTTTTTCATGGAACCTCACCTTTTGATTGTCCAAAAAGTGTGACAATTTGAAAACTGAAACACTCATGCCGCACAATCATTTTGGTGTTGATCCTTCATCGGAATTGGTGAGATGCCAGTGAATGTTTTGTATGCAGCATACATCTCCAGATGAGAGTGCATAAAGGATCAACTTTACAAGTCTGTTTTGCTTTCTATATAGATTTTGTATGATGCCCAAAAAGAGAGAAAAGTACCTAGCAGTGGTGTGAACGAGGAAAATAGTGATGAGGATCATGTAATATAAAGTGTATTTACTATGTATGTAAAAGTAGCTTTGTGTCAAAAGTCAAAGTACAATATGGCTAGAGCAACTAAAAGCAACTTCCATTTCAAACGGTTAAAATAAAATTAAAAAAAAAAAAAAAAAAAAAAAAAACAGTTTAAGAAATTCTAAATTGGAAGTTGACCACCCGAAAGTTAGTCATTAGTCACAAAAATGGGTTCATTTGAAGAAAGGAGTTAATCCCTCGGGTGATATGGGCATGAGTCAGTCAGGCTAGACAGCAGGAAAGATCATGTTCGCCCCCTCTGAGAGTCTATCAGAGCACTGATAGTCTCTCTGAGCGGCACAGTGCACATAGAGATGGGCTGTCACAAACCTTTAGACTAACCATGGCAGTCAGTCATGCTGTGTGCATGGTTTGTGTGCAGTGTTTGTGTTTGAATGTGTCTGTGTTTTGGAATATTGTAAAATGGCCTTCTTTGAGCCCTGATTTAAATCCGAAGGAGCATTTCTGGAAAGGGCTGAGAGACAACTGGAGCAGTTTTCTGCTTAAAAGCAGGGATGAAAGTGGGCCGGAATAGGGCAGAACAGTGCTTTGATCCCGAAAGTATGACGGCAACCGTCAAAACCCTGTGTTAAAAAAAAAAACTTCCGGGCTCCCACACATGCATTTTTAATCTCCAAGAACAAAACAATCTACCAACGTCAGATTTACATACACAATTGTTATCAACAAGCATATTAAGGTGCTTGTATAGCGTCATCCATTCCCACCAATATTTATTATTTCTTTATTCCACGGATAGCACGGACCTCTCCACAGCTGCAGCAGTTACCTGAGTCTGACGCGTCGCGTCGATGTGCGCATGCACACAGCAAACCATTCAAGACTTTGTTGTCCATTCAATTGGCTGACATAATGACGTGAACAGCAAAGATAGTTAGCCCTGATTGGTTCAAATGCACATGTTTTCTGGAACAGCAAAAAGAAAAAAAGAACAAGCTTGTTGAATTAATGCAATAGAAAAGGGCATGGCAACAGAAAATTGATCTGATCTTAAACAAGAAAAGAGTTGAAGAGGCTTATTTATTTTGTTTTATTTGCTCTGATGGGGAGGTTCATGTCAATGTGCATTTTGGACTTATTTTTGTTCATTTATGTTAGGCTATTTATTTATTATAATTTTAAAAGTCAATGTTTGCGTGATGTTCAAAACATTCCATTTCACTGTGCATAATGTAAGTCATTTGTACTTATTTTTGTGACTGTACAGTATGTTACTGATGTATTTATTATTAAAGTAAAAGTAAATGTTTCATTATATTCAATTTTAAATATACATGATCCTATGAGCTGTAGTTAAAATTGAAGTTTTGCGTTTAGATGTGAGGAAATGAGGGAAAATAAAAATTGGGGTATGGAGGTTGGGGTTACTCCTGTTTTTGTTATCTTTTATTTTGCAAATCATATAAACAATTTAAATGAAAATCAGTTTCTCATGCATGTGTAATGCAGTAGCCTAACATATGTGTAAAACCAGGTTTTTTATGTGCATGTGTTATAGGTATAACTGTGTCAAAAGCAGTTTTCCTCATTTCAGTGGTTATAGGAGGTTTGCCCCATCAACTTCACAGAAAAAAATCTGGCTCCGTGGCAACTCTCATGTCAGGGAGCTCGGGCAATAAATCCTAGCCACTTTCAACCCTGCTGAAGAGTAGGTCAAAATATATGCTGTGAGGTCTACAAGTCTTATTAGCAAAAGGTTGATCAGATTGTTTGCCTTAAAAGGCTGTGCGACAAAAAGGTTTTTCTTTTATTAACAGAAGAAGGAGATTATTCTACAGTTTTTTGTTGTTGTTGTTTTGATTTTTTTTTTATTGATTTGAATTTGTTTGGTTTTTTTGGTCCCTGTGAGGAAATTAATTTTCATTGGCTGAACATTAAAAGAAAGACGACAAACAACATTAAACATCAAAGACAGACAACAAAAAAAAACAAAACAAAAAAAACAACAGAGCATGACAGTTTCTTTCTCTGGTTTCATTTTTGTACAGGTGTTGTATTATTTCTTTAGATTTTCCTTTTAAATGTTTCCAGGTTTTTCCCTGTATGACACCAACAACCCAACTGATTTTATTTTTCAATCAAAATTGTATTGCACTAAATTATTCATTGTCAACAACTAGATGGAAATAAGGGAATAATAGAAATTAATTTATGACAGCCTGTGCCTGTGTCCAGGCAATGTAACATATTAGCACAATACAGTACATACTATACACGCTTCCCATACATTTTCACTGTGAAGTAGACAAAAACATATCCTGTAAACCAGAAAGAACACGCAGCACACAAATAGTGTGCATGTACAGTGTGTATCAAATGTACAAAGAAATAACTCATGCTGTAGTCTACTGGGACAACACAAGTAGTTTCAGTGTAATCTATGAACATTGAGGCAGTTTGGGCGTTGTTGATTCAAATCCTACAGTTCAGCCCTGAAGGTGCATATAGGTTTAACGCAAAGCAATACCATCAATGTAAACACACTGTACATGGCAATTACAAAGTGGACTTTTTTCATCACTTGATGTGTAATTTTCACTGCCCTGGGAAAATGCTCTGGTCAAGGAACCCATCAAATGATGTCTTCTCCTATGATGCACATCCAAAGTGGCTTGACTGTCCATACACACACAGGCACACGCACACAGACAGGCTACTGACCGGCACTAATGCTCTAATGGTGCTGTCCTACATATTTACTCTACAAGTGTCTGTTGGCCACTTTTCCCTCAGCCACCCCATGCTTGAGGCAGACTGGGAGAAGAGGGCAACAAGATGGGAGAAGAAGGTTGTGTCCAGGCTTTAACGTTTTTATCCTCCTTCGTTACCACTGTAAGACAAAAAAAAAAAAATACAAGACCTTGTATACAGTAACTTAATGTGAAAGATGATTGCTCAAAGGATCTAAATGTGCAAATCACAAATTTCATAGAACTATGATGACAGAGGAAATAATGTTTGAACACAGAAAATTACACAGAACAGGATATCAGTCACACCACGCATGTGCAGCAAGCAAACGCTGATACACTTGAACCAGGTAAAAGGTGGCAAAGAAAAAAGCTACACTCTTCACAGTTTTAGTATCTGTGCAATACTAGTATATCTCTGTCCTTCTCTGTCTGAGACTCCAACAAAGCCTGCCTTCCTCTCTCAGTCTTTAAAGCATATATAGACCATTGACGGAGCATAGTACAGTGGGTGCCAATATATTGCCTAGTTACAGAAAATAACAGCTATTATTTACATTTTTCTCCACCATTACTTATCAGAAAAATGAAATTCTGTATCTTCCTTCCTTTCATTTAACATGACACATTAAAATGAAGGGCAGCAGCTTGCAAAATTATTTTAATTACCGTAATTTTCGCACTATAAGACGCACCTGACTATAAGCCGCCACCCACCAAATTTGCCACAAAAACGGCATTTTTTCATACATAAGCCGCACTGGACGATAAGCCGCAGCTGTCCCCACTATATTATGGGATATTGACCCCATATATATAATAACCGGTAACACCGAATATAAATAATTTGACAGCGGCATCATACGACTGTCATAAAACCAGATGAACCACCATGCTTCTTCATTGCTTCAAGAAGCTTCATTTGTCTATCACTGCTTGCTTGGGGGAGAAAGTGAACCTCTGCTGTCACCTGCTGTCAACACTGTTGTTGTTCAACATGCCTCCTAGCATGCATTGCAGCGCTACAGATGTAAATAACAATCAAAATTCATGTTCTGTGCTAATTATGTCTTCAGTAACTTTTTTTTAATTTAATTGCTAGTTAAATTTGGTAAATTTGGTAACACTTTATTTGACAGTGGTGCCATAAGACTGTCATTAGACAATCATAATTATGACATGACATTTTCATGAACATAAATGAATGCTTATAAAAGATGTAATTTAGTGTTATCTGGCAAATTATCTCACTTTTGAATGCATCTCATAGATCCAAGCTGGACATAAATGGAGTTAGGGACATAATTTGCTGGATGACACTGAGATAATTTACTTTTTTTTTTTTTTTAAGCAACCGATGAATCTGATAAAATACTGGAAAAAGGAAAAAGGCATCATTCCAAATTGGTAGTGAAAAAAATAATGTATCAATGATGTATGATGTATGAATGTATGAATCATAATGATTCAGTTGCTTTGGTCTGTCATGTCACTCAGAAATCGAGAAAAAAATTCAAATTTTAAGAGTTTGGCATTTTTCAGCGAAACAAGGTCTTTAAACATTGAATAAATCATTAAAATAGTAGATTTTATAATTGAATCATTTTTAGTGGAGGTGTCATTATCCCTTGTTAGCCAGCGAAAATACCTTCCACCAAAAAAACAAATGACTCATGAGAACAACCTTAGCTTGCTCCCGGCCCCTGTCATATCCTGACAGAACAGAACCAAGCAGAAGCGAGGTGGGGAGGTGTCTTTGTATAAGCTTCTTTTCATCCATTTGCCCCTAAATCTTTCACTGCTCCCTTCTGCATGTGGAAGAGGGAAACAGACGCTTTGTGGTTTGATGGAGGTGGCTATTGACCCAGTAAGACGATGAGGATAGAATACTAATAGACTTAATGAAATTAATGTGGCTGTCACCCTTACTTGGTGGGCGGAGCTTTAATCTCCTTGCTGGCTGGTGTTATTTTTTTTTTTTCTTTATTAGCTGCTATTGTGCCTTTACGTTCTGTATTTTTTTCCTATTGAGCAGCACAGTACGATTCATCCCTTCTAAACCGAGCCGATCCCCTTTGATAATGGCACTTTGTTGAAGATGGCGTTTGTTCATTCACTTATTGATTTATAAAGTGGCTGTGATCCATTTGTCTATTTTCTTCCTACTGTCCTTGCACAAAGGCCAGGTTTGTGCTTTGCACAAGTGCACGATCCGTGTTTGTGAGTCGGTGTGTGTGTGTGTGTATTTGTCTGTGTGGTAATGGAGATTTGACATTCAAAGCAGTTTATTTAGTGCCACCAAATTAGCATAATTTAACTGGTTTGCTCTATTCGTGCCAGAAAGGGGCTGGCATTAAATTCTGGCACAAGATTGTTGAGTAATTCTAAAAAGCTTTCGAGGAGATTCATAGAGTAGCCAACTCGCACACGAACGTGCACGCTCCTTTTTCAGCTCAATCAGGCTCATTGTATGCACATCATCTGTCTCACGTACACTGTGTAGTCCTCCAGTGTGTTTGAATGTTGAGACCAATAAGATAAATTGGAGGCAAGAGGATCTCTGATGTTTCATACTTTATTCTGGCTTGGTTTTAAAGGGGGTTATTATTGTTGCAGAGTGTGATGTTTGATGTGTTTCCATTGATCCAGCAAATGTCAAGTTGAAGAACTAAGCTTATAGTTGTTGTTTTTATCAAATTATCAGTTCAAAGTGAAATAATGCATATCACCTATTTAAAACATTGGATAATTTATAGGATAGGAAAATCTGACTTTAGATCAGACTTTAGATGGAAAATATCAGTTTTTATAGTGCGAATAATGTAGGATTACTTTATCAAAAATTCTTTAAAAACTTTAAAATATTATGTTTCACTTTAAGAATAAGACATATTACTGAGCTGTGTCTGTTGGATAGCGAAATAACAATTGTCTGTTTCATACATGTAAGCAAAAAATAACAAATTGCAAAAGCACAACAAAATAAAAATAGTTTAATTCTAGAATAAAACATACTTTTACATTCAATGTTATTCTGCATGAGACATTTTACTGTGAAAGACAATTATTCTTTTATTTTTGTCAGCATTTTCAAAAAGTTAATTTTGACTCATCACCATCACCTGCAAAAATAAGCTGCATGCGCATACATGTATAGTTAGACATTTATTTTTACTCAAATTTGATGACATACACTCATCTCCATAAGTTATTACAAACAGTATTTTTACACTAACAACATATTGGTCTTTTGTTTGATGTGTAAACTGCAATTTACAGTATAACGTCAATGAAATCCTAACTACAATCTATCACACTTTGAGATATATTTGGCCTTAATCTCATTGTCTGTCCCTCTAAGGAAACTGCCTATTGATACCCATTTTCAGTTGGTTCCCCACTGATCATATAACCACAGGTTACCATGACAATGCCTAGAGGGGTTGGATCCGCTTTTCTGAAATCATGTTGAAAGGGGTCAGACAATCCAACCTCCCCCCAATTCTGGCCTTACAGACGTCTGATTGGATAACCTTGAACCCCCTGCAGTTTATCGCGATTTCTTGTACCCTCTCACTTCCTCTCACATTGTGCTTCTGCTGGTTAACAAGGTGAGAGGTTGACATAGTGTTGTCTTATTTTATGTCCCATTGGCTTTATCCAACGGAGGTCGATTTCTTAAGATGTCAGGCAAAATGTTATGAAGTCACCATTTGTGGAGCTCTGCTCCTGCACACCCGTGACCCTCGTGAGGATAAGAGGCATGGAAGATGAATAGATAAATGAATGCGTTGGTATGTTTTGGGTTACAGACAGTCACTGTCAGTAATGTAATCTGATTACTTTCTTTCAATAATGAGCAATCTAACGCATTCATTTTTCCAAGCCAGCAATCTGATTAAAGTTAGTTTCCTTAGTGCCTGTGCGTTACTATTTTGTTGTTGCCTCATAATGTATGTAGAATGAAGAATACTATAGTCATGTACGAAGCGCATGTAAATAGAAAATATTGCTCTTGAGTTTGGGAGCGACATCACATCTCACGTTTTCTCATTGGAAAAAAATATATATTGCCATGCTGTCTGAGCGCTGCCTGCATGGCAGTCAACAACATAGCATTCTGACGAGGTGGCCAGGCTAACAGTGAAAGGCAGGAGATATACCACAAACAGCTGCATTTGCTCACTGTAAATACAGCCATTAGTTCACTTTCCTGTCCAGTAAAGATGACAAAAATATCTCCTTGCATTGCAAACTTATATATATATATAGTACTGTATATTTTTATTATATTATGTATATACAGGATATACTGTATGTATATATTTTCCCCAAGTGGAAGCTTCCATTATCCTTATAAATGTAATAATTAAAAAAAATATATATGTATATATATATATATATATATATATATATATATATATATATATATATATATATATATATATATATATATATATATATACACTCACCGGCCACTTTATTAGGTACACCATGCTAGTAACGGGTTGGACCCCCTTTTGCCTTCAGAACTGCCTCAATTCTTCGTGGCATAGATTCAACAAGGTGCTGGAAGCATTCCTCAGAGAGTTTGGCCCATATTGACATGATGGCATCACACAATTGGTGCAGATTTGTCGGCTGCACATCCATGATGCAAATCTCCCGTTCCACCACATCCCAAAGATGCTCTATTGGATTGAGATCTGGTGACTGTGGAGGCCATTTGAGTACAGTGAACTCATTGTCATGTTCAAGAAACCAGTCTGAGATGATTCCAGCTTTATGACACGGCGCATTATCCTGCTGAAAGTAGCCATCAGAAGTTGGGTACATTGTGGTCATAAAGGGATGGACATGGTCAGCAACAATACTCAGGTAGGCTGTGGCGTTCCAATGATGCTCAATTGGTACCAAGGGGCCCAAACCACCACCACCAGCCTGAACCGTTGATACAAGGCAGGATGGATCGATGCTTTCATGTTGTTGACGCCAAATTCTGACCCTACCATCCGAATGTCGCAGCACAAATCGAGACTCATCAGACCAGGCAACGTTTTTCCAATCTTCTATTGTTCAATTTCGATGAGCTTGTGCAAATTGTTGCCTCAGTTTCCTGTTCTTAGCTGAAAGGAGTGGCACCCGGCGTGGTCTTCTGCTGCTGTAGCCCATCTGCCTCAAAGTTCGACGTACTGTGCATTCAGAGATGCTCTTCTGCCTACCGTGGTTGTAACGGGTGGTTATTTGAGTCACTGTTGCCTTTCTATCAGCTCGAACCAGTCCGGCCATTCTCCTCTGACCTCTGGCATCAACAAGGCATTTCCGCCCACAGAACTGCCGCTCACTGGATATTTTTTCTTTTTCAGACCATTCTCTGTAAACCCTAGAGATGGTTATGCGTGAAAATCCCAGTAGATCAGCAGTTTCTGAAATGCTCAGACCAGCCCTTCTGGCACCAACAACAATGCCACGTTCAAAGTCACTCAAATCACCTTTCATCCCCATACTGATGCTCGGTTTGAACTGCAGGAGATTGTCTTAAACCATGTCTACATGCCTACATGCTGTTGCCGCCATGTGATTGGCTAATTAGAAATTAAGTGTTAACGAGCAGTTGGACAGGTGTACCTAATAAAGTGGTCGGTGAGTGTATGTGTATGTATATGTATATATGTATGTATATATATATATATATATATATATATATATATATATATATATATATATATATATATATATATATATATATATATATATATATACATACACACAAGTATTTGATACACTGCCAATGGGTTTTCCCATTGACTGTGTATCAAATACTTGTTCTCCCCACTGTGTGTATATATATATATATATATATATATATATATATATATATATATATATATATATATATATATATATATATATATATATATATATATATATATATATATATATATATATATATATATATATATATATATATATATACACACACACATATATATATATGTATATATATATATATATATATATATTAGGGCTGTCAAAATTATCACGTTAACGGGCGTTAATTAATTTTTTAAATTAATCACGTTAAAATATTTGACGCAATTAACGCATGCACTGAATGAGCCGCTCTCGCATTGCCTCAAACAGATTTCAATGACGCCGTTTATGGACATTAAGAGTGAAGACAATGCCACCAGCTGCTTGAGGGCAGCGCAGCGCCGTTCCATACTAATGTTATTCCTTCTAATAGTGGGAGAATTAGTAGTTGTGAGATGTTTATGCTGTTGCTTTGTGCTCCACACACATTTCGGTAGGTTTGCTTTCTTTGCTTTCTTTTAGTGGCAATTATGTGTCTCTTGTTGTATTTTGGGTAAGATATGCACATAGATATATCTGATATAAAGGCGAGTGGACACAGGCGTTCTTTGGGCTGCGCCGTGTATTGGCATAAGCTTCTGCAACTCCTTCACAACAAACAGAAGTATCATTTAGTGAAAGCACAACAAAAATAATATTGCTATCTCTCAAAAAAATAATGTTCACAAAAAGAAAAGCACTTCAGTCTGTAGTAATGAGGCCCTATTCTCACACAGCTAAACAACAATGCAAAATGAACTGGCATTATTTAGAGTTTGATCACTCAATTCTTATTATTGTTATTTTTGTTCTTTTTATCATTATATTAACTCTACTTTTGATTGAAAATTGTACAAATTTTATTGAAACGAAAATATGAAGAGGGGTTTTAATATAAAATTACTATAACTTGTAACTATAACATTTATCTTTTATGAACTACAAGTCTTACTATCCGTGGATCACTTAAACAGAAAGAATGTTAATAATGCCATTTGTGGATTTATTGTTATAATAAACAAATACAGCACTTATGTTGTATGTATATATCCGTCTTGTGTCTTATCTTTCCATTCCAACAATAATTTACAGAAAAATATGGCATATTTTAGAGATGGTTTGAATTGCGATTAATGGCGATTAATTACGATTAATTAATTTTAAAGCTGTAATTAACTCGATTAAAAATTTTAATCGCTTGACAGCACTAATATATATATATATATATATATATATATATATATATATATATATATATATATATATATATATATATATATATATATATACATATATGTACATCGAGCTCAGTTGTTGTTGGTAGCCTTTGAAAGCCTAGGTTTAAAGAAATTCTAAATATCCATTTTGCCTCCTCAGGTGTAGTTTTGGCTAAGCAAAGGACAGTCTCTAAGGTGCTCGTCACAGGATCTGTTCTAAAAAAGATTTTGACTCATTATGAAATACTTTGTCAGATTCTTGTTCATGTCATTTTGTTGTTGTTGTTGTTTTATTGCTTTACGTCTTTTATAGACAACATTTTAACGGCTAGGTCTTTATCTTAAAACGAAAGTTCAGAATTTTTGACATATGCTTAATTTTGGAGTTGGTGGGGGTTACTTAGTTACTTTGATAATAAAGTAATCAGTAAAGTAACTAGATTATGAGGTATAATCAGTAATCAGTAATTAAATTACTTTTTTAAGTAATCTGTGGCAACACTGTTTGTGGATAGTGGTGACATCAGGTTGGGTTTCATGTATCTTCTATGGTTATGCAGATCTAAATCTGGTTAAGGGGAGGAGGTTTGAGCCTTTTCTGGCTGTTCTCCTCGCTTCTAGTCGATCCCAAAGGAGTTTGATGTAATTATTCCATTGGGGTACAGTCATGCTTGAAGAGAAAAGGCCCTTTCCAGCCTTTTCTCTCAAATTTAAATATGCACAATTCCTTAATCTCTATTGACTAATTCTTTCATTGAATAATTTATACAGAGCAACTCTGTATCCCCGTACTTTCCCCCACAGTGACGACTAGAGGCCAAGAAACTTTATGCAAAAAGTGTACTACCATAATAACTTATCAATTATGTATTGATGGTATAAGAAGAGCACTAGACATACTATACAGTACATACAATACAATATATGGATATTTATTTTACCATATATTCTTCAATACCACCCAGTTAAAGAAGTGTAAGCAATCTCCCTTGCTATCCATATTTCTTAGAGTAATGCTTTTCCCATCCACGTCCTCTGGTCTTTCTAAGGAGGAATGTAGAGGACATGCTCGCTTATATGTCAAAGGAGTTGTCTTTTCATAAAAGATGACCTACATTAATACATCCTTAATGAAGACATTATTGGCTGTCTAAGCCTTCAAGCGATCTAATGTTAATCAACCTCATGTTCATCATCCATGGGAATTGTTTCCTAATCGTGATATCAACTGCACTGGGACATTATTCAAGAGCATACAGGTACAGTGTGACTGTAATATTGTTACATTATTTCTTCCTGTGAAGTTTGGCTAATTTCATTTTGCATAAAATAGCTGCTTTACAGTATGTCACTCCCAACAATTAAATTGAAAAAAAAAAAAAGCTCATTAGAGCAAAATGCATTTTTTTTAATATTATATTTTACAGATTGCAGTAGGTGATTTCTGTAGCTACCTGATGGAGATGAAACAAATCTAATATGATTATAGTGAAATATAACATGAAACGTTTGAAATTGTTTGGTAAACAGTGAAGCATTCATCCTTGCTGGATATTCATATTAAATCTATCATCTTGTATCATACATTCAGACAGGACTGAAATAGATTGATTACAGCAAGGATTTCTTGCTTCGGTAAGTTTGAATTAACATACAAATGATTTATTGAACAGATTTAATAAGGTTTACTCACCAAAACGTATCTATGTTAAGACACACATGCTTGATGGTACATAGTAGCATGAAGTTCATTCTATGGTAAGTAATACTATACTGGGGGTCGGCAACCTGTTTTTTGAGAGTTTCATGCGGCTCTTTAGTGCTGTCCTAGTGGCTCCCTAGAGCAAATGGAAAAAGATAGTTGAGTAAAATATATTTTTTGTTTTGATATGGTTTCTGTAGGAGGACAAAAATGACACAAACATTCTTAACGTTTTCCAATGCTGTAAAAATGTCTATAATAAATATTAAATTTCAACATTTCTGTCAACAAAGATTTGCGTCATAGCCTGCAACACATATTTCTATCAGCAGGGCGAGATGCCAGGCAGGTGGCTATTGTAAACAAACCAGCAACCGAGTACCCAGTTGGGAATGAGAGAAAAAGTGAGATTCCATTACTTCTGAAAAACTTAGAGGAGCGCAAAAATAGATTTAAGAAGTGGATTGCATCGCCAAACTCCACTACTGCTGCATTTTTTGTTGCAACTCGGGAGATAATAAAGCATGGAAAACCGTTCACGGATGGTGAGTACATGAAGGAGACACTCATCAACATATCAGAACACCTATCTATAGACTTCAAAAACAAAACCGAGATAATAAAGAAAATGAAAGACATGCCCAGATAAGGGGCCATGTTATGCACGTTCCATTTTGTTGTTTTTCGAAACATCAAAATAAAAATGACATCAAAAATTGGATTTCTTTATTGCATTTCTACAATTTCATAAAAGCAATGAAATAATTCATTCATATTGTAATGAAGTTTAATTTGAGGTGGCATCATACAACAGAGTAGTCGCGTGGTGCGTTGGATGCACTGCAGCAAAAATAAACATTCAATCATGAAGGCTCTTCATCTATTTTTAGTATATTTAATATATTAATATTTTTAATATAACTAATACAGATACATACAGCATGTGTTGCCTTCATTATTTAAGGCATTTATTTTTTTGCGGCTCCAGACGTAATAGTTTTTTTGTTGTTGTTTTTTTTTTTGTCTGATAAGGCTCTTTCAACATTTTGGGTTGCTGACCCCTGCACTATACCCTCTGTATTTTACTGGATAGTACAAACATTTTGCAGTGTTTTAGAGTTGCTTTGGCATTCTGAGACTCTTGAGTACTAAATAGGAACTCCATCCATCCGTTTTTCATCCCCATGGTCCTTCTTGGCCTGCATCCATCACAGCACATGGCCCTCCAGTAGGTGTTTTGAATGTGGAGCTAAATATAGATCTCACACGGTGCCTCGTTCTTCTGCTCTTGTGCTGTAATGTCTGTGTTTGGGCTGACTAGTGTTCAGGACTGAACTCATCCAACCACAGTTGCTGTGGTTTCTGCTTTCGACTTGAGGGGGTATTTGGAAGGGGGGTGGGGGCTGCAAGTGAAGAGAAAGTGCTGATGTAATCATGTTTTAAATTGTAAGTCACTGCAGTGACGGCAACATTACAGCACTCAAATGGAATTGAATGGCTTGTAGACATGTTGTAGATGGCTGCTTCTCAAGCCTTGGTCAGAATGTTTTGCAGGATGCTTATAGAGGCAGCTTGGATAGTGTGGTTGAATATTTGTCTGTGTTGTGAAACACCCCACCTCCCACCCTCCTTTTCTCCTGCAGTCCTTTTTAATAGAATCTGGAAGTCAGTTATGTTGCTGCTTCTTTCAAATCACGGTCTTCCTGATTTTCAAATGCACTCATACTTCTCGTCCACTGTGCCACCTACGCTTATCATAACATGGATATTTTAGGAGATTGGAAGGGCACCTCAGTATATTCAGAAAACCTGGTAGAATATGCAAAGTTAAAGTAGAAAAGTCTGAGCTGAGCTTCGAAAGCATAACCTCGGCCGTGAGGCAAACATGCCAAACGTTCTCCTGAATTTAATTTATTGGTTTATTGGTCATCCTCATAAGGTTTACAGTGGATCATTCAGGGCTCCTCACATGTCTTCTTACAACATTACACCATTATTTGATTGTGTTTTATTGCATAATTGTGCAAAGCTGGATGTACTGTAGACTGCAGTTATTAGAAAAATGTTTTGAAATTTGAATGTACAGCAAAAGTACACACTCTACTATTAGTGAGGTTCACATTTTTACCATAGTCGACTCAAAAAGATTTTAGTCATTTGTGAATTCTAAATGCTAAATATTAAAGCAGTTCTAAACTGTGTTGTGCTTATCCAACAACTCATACTGCATCAACACATAGATGTAGCAATCGGGTTCATATAAATTATTTGTGATCATTGACACTGACTGAATTTTAGATTCACTAAAATACTATCTCATCAGCAAACAACAGTTGGAGGGATGCCATTCACACAACCCCTCATGGTAAGCCGTCTTCATTTATAAAGTGATGGACTCTGTTAAAGCCAGTACATATAGAGCAGAAAGACACTCTTAAAAAAAAAAAAAAAAAAAAAAAAAACACAATAGGGCTTTTAAGCTGATGTGTTCTGATACTGACGGCATTCAATAACATATGTTAAAGGTCATCCTGCATGGTTCCTCAACTATCAAATCTTGTCTTCCAATCTGTCGTTCATGAGCAAAGATGTAAAGTAGGTTAAAGACCTTGTGCGTAACGCTTAGAGGCAAATCAATAAGCTTTATGGTGCCTGGCCAAAAATATGAAGTGATTACTTGGAATTGATCAAAGGTCATTTCAGTAGTTGTAGTGGCAGTGAAATTTGTTAAGGAGAGAATTATGCACTAGTGTTGAGTCAGACCAAGAAATAAATGCTATCCTCTTCTTTTAGACACTGTTTGGGGGGGTTTCTCTTCTGTGGTTTATTTTCCACAGTTCTCTTTTATTTTTGGATTATATTTTTAAGCCAAAACTAGAATCCAAATGTTTAGATCAATACGAAATGCAAAATAGTCGAGGCAATTGTGATCAGAGGTTAAATTACGTTGTAGTAAATGGACCTACCTCCCTGTCCTCATCATTCTCAATCGATCTTCCTTTACATTCTGCAAAGTTCTCATTTATGAAAAATTCCAAACTGAAATACTTTTAGATTGTTGCTCCAATTTACGAGAATCAATATATACAGTGAGGAGTAGAAGTATTTGCACTCCCTGTGATTTTGCATGTTCGCCCACTTAGAAAATAGGTAGATGTCTGAAATTTCAATCATAGATGCATTTCCACTCATATAGAAATAATCTTTAAAAAATCCGGAAATCCCATTGTATGATTTTTTAAAAATAATTTATTTGTAATTTACTGGGGTTCATAAGTATTTGTACCCCTGAGATCAGCAATAATTATGACAGTCAAAGAGTTGTCAGTCTACCTTAAAAAAATCCACCTTTACCCCATGAATAACCACCCACCTACCACCCGTTTGAGCTCATTATTGTCACTTGTGCAACCCACAGTCAGTCATAATCCAACTCTTACCATGGGCAAGACCAGCTTTCGAGAGACACCAGAGAAAAACTTGTTGAGCTCCAAAAGGCTGGAAAAAGCTATAGGACAATTGGAAAGCAGCTTGGTGGAGATAAATAAACAGTTGCAGCAATTGTTAGAAAATGGAAAAGTCTAAATGTGACTGATAATCTACCTCGGACTGGGGCTCCATGTGAAATCTCTCCTGGTGGGGCATCATGATGAGAAAAGTGAGGGCTCAGCCTAGAACTACACGGCAGGAGCCGGGGGTGTAAATACTTTTACTCCTCACGATATAAAACTATTCTTTAATTTTTTAATTTTTTTTTTAACTGATAACACAACATGTTGAAAGCATTAAAAGGTTCTCTATGGGTGCACTATGACAAAAAGGTCGAAATAAATGTTGCTTATGTGCACTGTTATTTCCCCTGTATCGCCTTCACTCTTTTCGTATCCTCATGTTTCTTCCTTATATCACCAACTAAAAGCCTCTCCAATGAGAAGTAGGGCAACATATGACTTATGGGATTGTATCTTGTATACAGAAATGCTGTGCTGGAGCGATGCATCACACACTCTCCCACACAATAAAATACACACAGCACATATCTACACAGCATTCCCTACTGACACACAAATTCTTCAACCTGACAACGGTGATGGATTAGACGTGTTATCGAGACAGAGCGAGGCATCAGTGTGAAGGGAAAGCAAAGAAAGACATGAAAGAAATGGCAATAGCCTGTCCTTTAGTACACCTGAAGTTAAGAAATGCTATACCGTAGCTTCATTTTAACGTTATTTTCGTGTGTTTTGATAGCTTGCTTGGTACACTTTATCATTGACAACCAGCTGATAAGACACAAAGTGAGTTAGCCTGTGCTGTATGTCTCTACACTGTGAGATTTTTTTATCTGAATGGTTTCATAGTTCTTTCTACAATACATTTTTTTTTGTTAATTTTTTGTGTGTAATGCATGTATAATTTCAAACATTATATTTAAAACAGTAAATCATATTGCTCAAAAGTGTACCTTAAAAAATGTTTTATGTCAACTAATGGGCAGAGGAAGTTATTTATTCTTTATGAAGAACTTTGTCTATATATGCATGTATATATACTGTATATATATACAGGTATATGTGTGTGTATGTACAGTGGGGCAAATAAGTATTTAGTCAACCACCAATTGTGCAAGTTCTCCCACTTGAAAAGATTAGAGAGGCCTGTAATTGTCAACATGGGTAAACCTCAACCATGAGAGACAGAATGTGGAAAAAAAAACGAAAATCACATTGTATGATTTTTAAAGCATTTATTTCCAAATTAGAAGGGAAAATAAGTATTTGGTCACCTACAAACAAGCAAGATTTCTGGCTGTCAAAGAGGTCTAACTTCTTCTAACGAGGTCTAATGAGGCTCCACTCGTTACCTGTATTAATGGCACCTGTTTTAACTCATTATCGGTATAAAAGACACCTGTCCACAGTCTCAGTCAGTCAGTCACACTCCAAACTCCACTATGACCAAGACCAAAGAGCTGTCGAAGGACAACAGAGACGAAATTGTAGACCTGCACCAGGCTGGGAAGACTGAATCTGCAACAGGTAAAACGCGTGGTGTAAAGAAATTAACTGTGGGAGCAATTATTAGTAAATGGAAGATATACAAGACCACTGATAATCTCCCTTGATCTGGGGCTCCATGCAAGATCTCACCCTGTGGCGTCAAAATGATAACAACAACGGTGAGCAAAAATCCCAGAACCACACGGGGGGACCTAGTGAATGACCGACAGAGAGCTGGGACCACAGTAACAAAAGCTACTATCAATAACACAATGCGCCGCCAGGGACTCAAATCCTGCACTGCCAGACGTGTCCCCCTGCTGAAGAAAGTACACGTCCAGGCCCGTCTGCGGTTTGCTAGAGAGCATTTGGATGATCCAGAAGAGGACTGGGAGAATGTGGTATGGTGAGATAAAACCAAAATAGAACTTTTTGGTAGAAACACAGGTTCTCGTGTATGGAGGAGAAAGAATACTGAATTGCATCTGAAGAACACCATACCCGCTGTGAAGCATGGGGGTGGTAACATCATGCTTTGGGGCTGTTTTTCTGCAAATGGACCAGCACGACTGATCTGTGTAAAGGAAAGAATGAATGGGGCCATGTATCGAGAGATTTTGAGTGAACATCTACTTCTATGACAGTACTTCTCAAATAGTGGGGCGCGCCCCCCTGGGGGGGCGCAGAGCGATGCCAGGGGGGGGGGGGGGGGGCGCGCTTGTGACTTCGTGAAGATGCTTTTTTTTTTTTTTTTTTTTTTTTTTTTGCCGTACTGGAATAAAGTGTACTTGCACTTCCAGTCAGTGGGTGGCAGTGGTGCTCTCATTTTCAGAGTGCACGCAGTATTTTTTGAACTAAGGAAGAGCACTCAACACACACAGAAAACAGATATGAAGAGCAGTGTGCCGCCACCGTTTTCGAAAGCCGTTTTCCGACCGGACTCATTCACGCAGCGACCCACTGTCTTGTCCGGTTCTCACGTCGCCGCCCGAGAAGTGCCATTTTCGGCTTGGGATCGTCACGACGACCGCCCCCACCTGAGGTTCTACCTCGGCCGCCGAGAATGCGCTTTTTCATGCCGTTTGCCTTTTAGCTTTGACTTTTAATACAGTGGGTGATGAGGAAAGACCACTGATTACTGTGTCTAAAAATAATTATAGCGGACAGCCAGAAGCCAAATCAATTAAGACACTACTTAAAGACATTAGACCCAGATCTCATTGATAAGCCACTTGATTGTTTTTCAGCGAAAACGTGCCGAATATTGCCAACAATCGTCCTGCTTTGTCAGTGTTATATCAGTAAACCAGTGAGCATTGTTAGCATGCTCATTGCAAAATAACTCCACACCATTGAAAAGGAGGTAAATACTGTGAGCAGCAAAAATAAAAACTGTCCTTCTGTCCAAGGACACTGTTTTTCTTTTATTCAGTTTTGTTTTTTCGGTCAGATTTGTTGGCATATTGTCCTCATGAGTGAATGTTTCTAATCAATTTTAATTTGTTATTATTTACTGATTTTATTACATTTTATTTTTCTGTATCAAATGGTCAAAAATGTACCTTGATGGTATTTTTACAGTTTTGATGTGACTTTTTTTTAAATTCAGGCAAATTGATGTGCGTCAAGAGTTCTCTGTTACAAACAAAACAATGTTAATGAAGTTATACTTTATAATAAGTTGATCTATGTTACTTTTTTTCTTTATAAGAAAAAAAGGACACAGTGTTAGGCAGATGCGTATTTATAATAGTAATTTTATAGACAAATGATACTATTTACAGTGGCGGCAGAGAGTTTGGAAGGGCGCGAAACATTTACGTCTTCTTTGGGGGGGCGTAACAGAAAATAATTGAGAAGCACTGTTCTATGAGCAAGGGCATTGAAGATGAGACGTGGCTGGGTCTTTCAGCATGACAATGATCCCAAACACACAGCCAGGGCAACAAAGGAGAGGCTTCGTAAGAAGCATTTCAAGGTCCTGGAGTGGCCTAGCCAGTCTCCAAATCTCAACCCCATAGAAAATCTGTGGAGGGAGTTGAAAGTCAGTGTTGCCCAACGACATCCCCAAAACATCACTGCTATAAAGGAAATCTTCATGGAGGAATGGGCCAAAATACCAGCAACAGTGTGTGAAAAGCTTGTGAAGAGTTACAGAAAACGTTTGGCCTCCGTTATTGCCAACAAAGGGTACACAACAAAGTATTGAGATGAACTTTTGGTATTGACCAAATAAATACTTATTTTCCACCATGATTTGCATATAAATTCTTTAAAAAACCAACAGTGTGATTTTCTGTTTTTTTTTTTTTTCCACATTCTGTCTCTCATGGTTGAGGTTTACCCATGTTGACAATTACAGGCCTCTCTGATATTCTTAAGTGGGAGAATTTGCACAATTAGTGGTTGACTAAATACTTATTTGCCCCACTGTATGTAGCTCAGTGTTACGTAGAGCTTATTATGCCTATGCATTGGGAAATCCACAAGCATGAACTATATAACAGATATTTAGTACCATATGGCCCAAGGTGCTTGAGGTAGATGAAGTCAAAGGTGAAATCAGTACCCTTACAACACGCTGTCATCTGTCACTGTTTGTTTCTCCCAGCAGGATGAAGTGACAAGTCGCCTGAAAGCTGATGCAAACCTTCAGTGGCATTGTCACACAAGTGCACACATAAAAGTCACTGTAGTGGAACCACCCACTGTTCTGCTGAAAAAGTCCACTTCATATATAGCTGAGGTGTAAAATATTATTGTGAGTCAATTTTGGTGTCGGATATTGTTAATTAAGTGGGTCTACGTTAGGTTTCCCCATACTGCTCCTTAGCCATCAATCCAGATGTAAGGTAATGCACATTGTTTATTTTTTCTTAACACTATTATATGTTAACACTATTATATACAACATTTGTTGAATTACCATGTGTGGGAGATCAGATAGCAAACTTGAATCTGAGTTAAAATACAGACTTGCTCGAAAATAGCAATCACTACTCCGTCACCTGTCAACCTCCTGTCGGTTCTCAATCTTGCCATCACATTCACAGTATCGTAAATCTCAGAACAACTTCTGAAGAAAAATTGGTTGGAATTACTTTGTAAGACAGTTATTGCGGTTGCCTGAAATCCATCTGACCTGTGTCCTTCACACACTTCAAGACACCATATTATTATAAAAACTAGACATTTTCCTCAGCTAAGCCTCTTCTTTGGGATCCTGTAAGTGTCAGGGGTCAGTGCTTTGAGAGCAAATAGAGCACACGTAGTGTTCTTTTACAGGGTATAATCCAGTGTGTGGGATTGAGAAGATAAAAAATGTCTCTCCCTTTGACACCCAAGATGGCTGAACTGGATTAGTGCCAATGTGGGAGATAAGGCTGCTGACAAACCTACGACTGTGGGTATCGTCCAACCCATAACATAACATAAACATCACATACAACACAACACAACAGAACACAACGGAACACAACACAACGGAACACAACACAACACAACGGAACACAATCCACCTAAATATTTTGGTTGACTCAACAATTGTTTGACATGAGACAGAGTTGTTGCACTCTTATTTAGAATTTACAGTATTCCTACTGATACCTGTATTTCCTTAGTCTATAGGTACACTGTACTGTGATGCCAGGACACGATTCATGTGCATGACATCCCTAATATAATGAGTTATGTTGTGTTTATGGGGTTTTATGTTTTGCTTATGGGGTTGTCATCATACCTCACACAAAAAAGAAAAACAAAATAAAAACATACAAAGGAAAGGCAAAACACTTGTGGTGTTAATCCTTTTCGATGCTCACTGAGCTGACATTTAACAAAGCACGAGTACGCACACGTGCATCATGGGTGGCACTCAAAATAGTGTATCCCGTCTTTTCTATTCTTGAACAAATTGTAGGTTTTTGCTTTACTCCTTCCTGGTGTGAGGTGTCAGTGTTGAATGTGAGCTACAGCATATTGTTGTTTAATTGTGGTCAACGTTTTGCAGGTCAAAATCTGCTTGAGTAGCAAAAATACTGTGGTCGGTACTGGCCTCCTTCAGATGGCTTAATGTTAGTGTTGGCACCACCTGTGTCCACCAGCATCCTCTTGCATTAACCTTCCTCAAGGCCGAGGAGAGAAAATAGACTTTTCTAATTCTAAAAAGAAAACATTTCTTAAGGTAATAGTGAACAGCTGTGGTTTTTGAAGCATGAATATTATTTACAAATGAAAGTTTCTGCTGTTCAGTTAAGCTACAACAGCAGCCAAGCATCTCAAAAACGAATCGGGACTTTATGATAAGTAATAAGAGAATTCTTCGAATGCTCAATCAGTCTCACATCTTCTCCACTGTGATTTACATTTGAAAAAGGGGAACACATTTGCTTGCTGCAGGTTATTTTCTTTTTATCTGTGAGTGGCAGCCTCCCTAATGCAAAATGCAGACATGCATTTCAAGGCACCACTACTTTTGCTTTTATTTACTGCTTTCCACTCAGCAAATTGCTTCACACGGTGGGGGATTCACAGTCTGGCTCGCTGTTCAAAACGGGCGAGGGCAGAGGGAGTGGAAAGGGAAAGTGAGTGAAGACCAATCTGAATTGGAGTTTGGTCAACCTTCAAACAGTTTTCCAGGGTGCTTACATGCTCGGATCAAAAGCACCCCTCTGGCTCTGGTGCCTGTAGCCACAAGGAGGGTGCCTCTGATGCTGCTGCCATGGCTTTCCTGCTGCCCATCCCACCAACGGATTGTCTCAGCGTTATCAGTATTTCCTTATCAATAAAACACATGTCAAAAATAAATAAATAAATAAATAAATCTACTCTAATCGCACTGAAAGATCCATGGCAGCACCCATTATTTTAAAATACCCAACAACCCTGTGCAATTTGGGACATTTGAAATAATTGAAAAATGAGCTATAATCAAGGTTTGAAATGACTTTTTGGCAATTCAAGCAGTTTTCCATATGTCTGCTGCCACTGCTAAAGGCTAGAGAACACATTCAAAATGCAGAGGAATTTCATCCGTTGCACAAGGGTGGAAGTCGGGTACTTGAACTTCAGGGCTGAATACATGTTTCCTCCAAAGGCATGCATAAGTGGACATAGACTCTGGTTGTGGTTTTCTCATCGGATCTACGTTATGTATTGTTTATGTGCAATGCGGAAACACATTGCTATGCTTTTGCAACAGAGCTTTACGCTCTTGCTTTCTCACCAACTGCACATTTTCTAGTTTAACGTCCCCCCCAAAACTGACTAGTTGTTGTTCGTAATGAACCCACTCTACATTTTGCTCAGATGCATTTATCCAGTTTGTCTTAACCTTAACCTGTTAAAAAGCAAGTCAGACACTTAAAATCAGCAAATATTTACTTTAACCTTGATTATGAGATGTGATAGTCTAACTACTTTATATGCGAGTCATCTCACTTCACCTAAACTAATTAAAATGCATCTCATGCCTCAAGTGAGGAATCCAATTGAAAGTAACCTTACAGTCTGCGGTCAATAGAGTAGAAAACACGATATTTTATGTCCTGCTAGACTTTGAAGTGCACTAGAAAGACCAGAAACTGGCTAATGGCTGTAGTCTATGAGAATCATGGGGGATCACCTGGGAAGATGTTGGGCGGTGGGTTGTGTTATACCAGAGCAGAGAGGCGGCACTGCAGAAAAAAAACTAAAACAAGCTTGACACCCAGCGTGTAAAATAAAGCCTAATGGGGCGAACAGGAGCTGTTTTGAAGTGGCTGCAACGTGGAGTTAATGGAGTTTTTTGGTGAGCAGAGGATTCACTTACACAGGTACTACATGCTAGCATGGGAATATGATGGTGTGGTTAAAGAGTGCATTTTGCACTGAATTATTTTTGGTCCAATGGTCCGGTAAACATCGGTTTCTCAGTTTCCATTTTCCCCTTGCATGCCTGTGTCGCCCACCCAGAGGTGATCCTGCGGAACGGCTTCACATGCTACAAATATGCCTCATGTGTGCGACTCTGCGGCCGTAGGCGTGAGTTTGTGTCTGTGTGAATGAAACACTCTTTCCATAAATTACAGTCACTATAAAAGATCAGCTTGGTATTATGAATAGCAACTATATGTGGGTGTGTGAATGTGCCAAAGCCAGGCAAAGTACCACTGTCATCCGGAGGTTTCTGAGAATCGTCATTCTTTCCAGTTTTATTCAAATTAGAGCTTTCTACACAATGACCTAAGGCTAGAAATAACAGCATGAATACGATACAAGCTTCGAATCCCCACTAAAGGGAAAAATAATGCAAATTTAGTGCAACTTGAAGCTTTGCTGTAATGTTTAAAAAATAAATAAAAATAAAAAATTGATGTGACTGGATATGACAGTGTTACATTGATAAAAAGGCTGTTTTATTAAAAACAAAACAATTTCACATGCAACAAACATCTCATTTTATTTATATTTAAATAATCATTATGATAATACTAATGTCCAAGATCTCAAAACATAATTTGTTTATTTAAACAACTCAAGTTGCCATAACTAGCCATAGGCTCCGTCTAATCCTTAATTATCGAGGTAATTGTCGTAGATTGCGAATGGCAGTTCAGAGTGAAATGAAATCAATAACTTTTTTTCTTAAAGAACACATACTATTATGAAAAAAGGCATAATAATTCCAAGATAAACTATTTCCTAATTTTACAGGAAGTTAATGTGGAAATGAATGCGCATAGAGACATATTTTAGATAGAAGCATGTGTTGTTGTTGTTTTTCATGGAAATATTAAAGGTATCGCAGTGTATAATCTAAGTAAAGTTTAGCTCATGTTGTTTTATGTGTTTGTGTTCCTTGTATGTGAACAGATACAGTAACTTCAAATGCTCTCAGAGGCGAAGGGTGCGGGGTTGGGTTGAAGGTCATAGGATTAGTGATCCTTGGTGGCTGCAAACAAGGAAGGGCACACCTCCCATACTGTTTTCTACAAAGACAGGCCACTTTATTAAACAACACAATGAGTCAGACATGCTTTAGAGTAAGGTTGCAACAACTAATGGATTTTGCTAGCCGCTATGAGCAGTCCTGTTTGGGTCCTTGTTTGTGTGTAATGTGTGGCTGCACGCGTGCACGAGTGGTTTGAGCAAAAGAGAGAGAGTTCACTGCTACACTCAGGTTGGGCTGCTGAATCAATAATATTACTAAATGGTGAGAGTTAGATTGTCTTGTATGTTGTTACATCAAGTTTGCCTCCAACAGGGGTGAGTAAATGGAGCCAGTTCTATTGTTTGCATTCTATGTTGATGAGACGTAACTACTTAGCACGGAGCACTAAGCTAGTTAGGAATTATGATAATGAATGTCTTAAGTGCGTTTGTACTGTGTTTTGGAGAAGCATATTATCACTTGAGTTATTGTTAGATAGTAAAGTTGTCTCATTTCTTTTTATAAAACACACACATCAACCCATTCATATAACAACTAAGTGAGGAAGCTTTAATAAGATATATTTTTTGAAGGAAATAGTCATCCATTTTGTCTTAAATTTTGCTTAGAAAGTGCTTAAAACAACTTTAAACATATAATCTGATGCTGTCAGCGACTGAATAGATGGATGCATGTTCAGTGGAGGGAGGCTGGCGGCCATCCTCGCATGATAAAGCCATCAGCTTTCACGAGGGAGGGAAAGGCCGGTGATGTTTCATATGACGGGATATCGCTTATGCATCAGTTTCACTGTCAAAGTAATTTAAAAAAATGGAAGTTTATCCGATTAATCAAGTAATCATTTAATTAATCGTCCGATGAATCGATTATAAGAATAATCATTAGTTGCAGTCCTACTTTAGAGATACACTTATGGTTGTGCATATGCACATATGGTTTTCGCCACATCTATTAAGTTTTTATTTGTATTTTTTTTTCTGCTAGCTAACATTAATTTCTGGTCCATTGAAAATTATGAACAGATGGACTCTGTCATTGTGATTCTGGTGGATGTTAACAGTGATGACATCAAACATTCTAGGGCTGCAGCTATCGATTATTTTAGTAGTTGATTTAATCGATTAACTAGTTAGTTCAAATAATCGGATCAGGAACATAAAAAAAAATTAAAATACCTGAGCTGAGCCTCGAACGGTATAAAAAAAAAAAAAAAATAAGATCTAAGTACAAGAAAAGAACAATTGTCCGCTAGCTCAAATGCTATAGAATGCTAACATTTAAAAAAAAAAAAAAAATCTATACAAAGCTCTTAACAAATGGTTCAAACAAATATTCCCGCAAAAAAGGCTAAATATACCTATAAACTAAATGTTGAATGCATTTAAAAAAACATTAGCTCAAACAAAAACTTACCTTATGTTGGTCTTAAACGGGAGCAGCTGAAATCAGCCATGTGAAATGAGCTATGTCATATTCACTGTTGCCACTAGAGGGCAATGTATCAACCCAAATCAATAAAACTAAATCCAAACACTTTCAAAACAAACATTACAACGCCACTTTAATTAAACGAATATTCGAAGCAGCAAAATTTAATTTACCTCTTTTTTCTAATCGAATTACTCGAGTTAGTCGATTAATCATTGCAGCACTAAAACATTCAAATTAATGTTGTACTTCCTTGGCCCTTGCATCAAACCTCTATAAAATTTAGCTTGTTTTGTGTGTGTGCATTTTTGATGACCAAGTGTGCCACTCGCCTGCTTTTAGAAAGTGCCATCAAGTGATTGGATGCCATTTACGCCATTTATTTATGGATGCTACACAACAGCATGCAGAAAACCGCTCTCACCCCCCCGCTACATTTTCTCTTGACTGACTTACGACCTTGACTTTCCCCTCTGTGGTGCTTTATTGAGAGTCAGCCTGCTTTCTGATGCTGTCAGTGACTGAATAGATGGATGAATGTTCGGTGGAGGGGGGCTGGCGGCCATCGTCGAATGATAGAGCCATCAGCTTTCATGGGAGAGGGAAGGGCCGGTGATATTTCATATGACGGGATATCGCTTATGCATCGGAACCCTTTTGATGCCCTTTAAGATTTACATTTGTCCTACTAGTTTGGGAACTGTGCTTGCATTCGGTTACGGGGGTACAAAGGGGCAATTATATGACATGGCTTTTTCCACTGTTTTTGTGGTAACTCAGCTTCTAGTTTAAAGTTTTACTCAGGGAGTCCATCATCCGTCAGGCCAGCAATGGAAGACAAACAGAGCTAAGGTTTCTCAAAGGTCCAATAATATCAGCTAATAATTTAGTGGTAACCCCATCCTGCAACGCTGGGGTCATCCAGTCACCTCCTCCCTGAATGTAAATCACTAAAACAAAATTTGGAACAGTTATATGTGCACCAAGCATAAAACCACCCCCCATGTTCTTCCTAGACAAGATTTAAAGACCGCTGACAGACTGTGCAGATGGAGACAGTTCCCCCACCCTCTGCAATCTTTGGTTTCACTTTTACATTTTAAAATCAGACAAACCCAATATAAAAACACTATCCAGTCACTTATACTTGGCGAGTGTTGACAGTGTGAAGTACTGTACTAATTAAGTAGATTAAAAAAATCTTGGCATATTCTTCTAATCAGTGCAATCAGCCAGAAAAAAACAAATAAACATGTTTTTTAAAAGCATGGGCTGTCTAGAAAGAAAATGTGTTGATAGCTCTTCTTTTAATGGTACAATACAGTGAATAATTAATCTTACCCAAAGTATCATGGCTTCCCACACATATGTTCCCACTGATCTCCCATTGTACATTGATCTCTCATTTTAGAGGTTTTTCATGTGACGTCACTGGCCAAATAGTGTGTCGCTATTCTGGCCATCGACCAAAGCTAGTACACGCATACAAACACATGCATTGCGTTACACTATTACATTGTTCTTCAAAAGTTCATCATTTATAGCAGCTTTCAACTTTTTATTCCCCCAAACATTGGATCAGTCAGAAGAATCGTACTGCATTTAGGTTGACAAATTTGGAGGATTAATGTGGAAATCTGCACGTTTATCAGATATTGGTACAATGCTCTGTAGTATTTGCATTCACCATGTGCAGGCCATTAAACAATGATGTAAAGAGGATGGATTTCATTTACAAATATATTCACTCACACGTGTGGAGTTATGTAGATGGATGACTTTTTATTATCCGAGTAATATCACGCCATATGGCTGCATTTAAGTGAGCGCAATAAGTCTGAGGGTTTTTCCCATCATTAAAGCCTCTTTTACGAATCCTGCGATGAAGTACTTGTAGCCATCAAGAAAGTCCAGTCCTGGAGGGCGTTTCTCCAGCCTGTTTTTCATGTCTATCCTCTAACACACCTGAGTCAAATGATTAACACATCAGCAGGCCTTGTAGAATCCTGATATCGATCCTAATTATTTGATTCAGATGTGTTGGAGGAGGGCGTCATTGAGAGAGAGAGAGAGAGAGAGAGAGAGAGAGACACAGTACTTGTGGTATCTTAAGGTAATTATATATCCAAGCATTTCAAAGTCGCCACATTTTTAGGCAATAAATGCGGATCCACTGAACCAATCTGCTTGACTTGGAAATATGCCGCTCCTGATACAGTCCTGTTAACCCTTCTGCATTGTCCGATGACATATTATTCTTCCCACATATTTTTTTTCTATTTTTCCCACGACTATTTAGTTTCATTTCTACTGCAAACACAGAATATTAGACGGCAGAAATGGCAGAAGATTCTCTTTGGGGTGGAGTCACGTGAGAATTGTGACTTCCGTGAAAAATGCAGTGGCAAGATTTTCATTTCAATGTCCATCAAAAGACAGAATGAAAGACTTTGTATTTACTGGAAAGTGTATTTCAGGGTTCACCAAATCCAGACCTCGAGGCCAACTATCCTGCCGTGTTTTTCATGTATCTCTCCCCTAAAACACCTGAATCAAATGATTATGACATCAGCAAGTTCTCCAGAGCATGATAATGATCTTCATTATTTAATTCAGGTGTGTTGGAGGAGGGAGACATGGAAAACACAACAGGATAGGTGGCCTTTAGGTCCGGATTTGGTAAAACCTGGTGTAAATTGATGGAAAACTGGACAGGATAGGTGGCCATTTGGTGAACTCTTGTGTAAATTGATGCCATATGTTTAGCAATTGTAAAGCGACCGCTTCAGTGCATGCTCTCCATCGTGGCACTTTCGTATGATACGCGCTACCTTGGGTTGCCGCAAAACCAAACTAGATTCAAATTACTGTGGATACAATTCCCTTTATTGGAACGGAAGTTTCGTTCTCTCTCTCTGTAGGCATGTTGTTATGCTTGGCGGAAACAAGGGTGAGAAGAATGTGTTTACGGCAGGGGTGTCCAAACTATTCCACATAGGGCCACAGTGGGTGCTGGATTTAATTTAAAAAACCAGACGGCAACTTTTCAGAAATCTGGTGTCTTACAAGTGTAATCAGTTGCTTGCTTATTTTAGCAGAAACTTCATTGGTTTAACTGTCTGTGCTCGATTGGAAGTAACAAAAACCAGAATCAGATACCAAAAACCTAACCCTGACCCACAGCGGCCCTTTAGGACGGGTTGAACACCCCTGGCCTATGGAAAGGCTATGGAATCTCAATGAGAGCTAGCCGCTTACGTTAACAGTGTAAAACATACGCTGAAACAAGCTGGGATTGGATTTTAATTAATTATGCTTTACATCGCCCACACACACAAAAAAAAAAAAAACATCTGAAATATTTTGTTAAATAGATTTTTTTGCCCAGGCAAATAATATATGTTGTGGTGTTCTGCTATGTCCATTTCAAAATGGAAATTGTATTTCTAATTAATAACTAATTTCTAATTAACTAGGGGTGTGACAAGATATTGAAATGGTGTTATATAGTGATACTTTGTTTCCCAAAAGGTTATCGATATGCTCCTGCCAAGAATCGAGATATCGTTTTAAAAAGGTGTCAGTGTTTAAAAAAAAAAAAAAAGAAAAAAAGGGACCAACAAGTTGCTACCAAAATCTTCCACCATAATAGTGTCTCTGGTAACTCTAAGGCTGCCATTGACGGTGCTCGACGCCGAATTCATTTAGACTGGGAACGTTCGTTCACTTGAAATAGGGCTGCAGCTATCGATTAATTTTGTAGCCGATTAATCGATGAACTATTTATTTGAATAATCAAGTAATCGGATAAGGGACATAAAAAATTAAAAATACCTGAGCTGTGCCTCACACGGTATATATAATAAAAGAGGATCTATGTACAACAAAAGAACAATTGGCTAACTTACATAGCAAAAGTCTGCTAGCTTAAAAGCTATAAAATGATAACACTTTTTTACAGTGCTCTTAACAAATGGCTCATACACATATTCCCACAAAAAATGGCTAAATATACCTTTAAACTAAATTACGAATGCATTAAAAAAAATCATTAGTTCAAACAAAAACTTAGCTTATGTTGGTCTTAACAGCGAGCGGATGGATTCAGCCATGTGAAATGAGGTAGACTAGAGGGCCGTATATCCACCCAACTTAATGAAAATAAATGCAAACACTTTCAAAACAATCCATTACAACACCTCTTTAATTAAACGAATACTCAAAGCAGCAAAATTTAATTTGAATCTTTTTTTCTAATCGAATACTCGAGTTAATCGATTAATAGTTGCAGCACTAATTCGACACTAGAGCATTTGCAATCATTCCGTCCTATTTTTCGGGGCATTTACAGGTCACTTGCTGTTCATTTACAGGTCATTTCCTGTTGTGTTAGAGTCACTACCTAATCATTTGGGTGATTCCTAGGCCACTTCCTGTTCTGTAACTCAAAATAAACAGAAAGTGACCCATAAAATACCCCCAAATCAACAGCAAGTAACTGAAAATCAACAGGTAAATGACCTTAAATGGCCCAAAATTACCTCATTGCCTGGCATTGGCTGCCATTGACGGCCATAGACGTCCAATCCATTTGAACTTCATTGGCTGCCATCCCTCCCACCTCAAACGGATTGAACGTCTTCTAGTGATAAACTTATTCCAATTCACAGCAGAAGCTTGTTTTTCTGTTTATTAGTTTTTTGTAGAATATCATAGAATGATTGCCTGACCAATGTATCGATAATCGTTGTATCGACTTATCGTCAGATCATCGTTAACGTGAGCTTTGTATTGCAAATCATATCGTATCGTGAAGTAACAAGAGGTTACCACTCCTATAATTAACTAATGCCTTGTTCAAAACGGTGAAACTAGCTGGAATTGTGGGTCAAACAATTTATTTTATGTCATCACCCCTTACTAGTACTTTTTTTTCACCAACATATTCATATTTTCAGTCTCTTTACATTGGGTGATATTTGGCAACACATGAACAAGCTAGTTGTTGTCACTTGTGCACAACAGTACCCTACAACTGTGTCACTTTGAACATTGAGGTTCTATTGTTCAATGTCAATCCAGAAATCATTTGGGCATAAGAATCCTATTTATTATAATTAATCAAAAATGGCCATTTGTTGTCACCTATTTACAACAGTATTCTACAACTCAGCCCCTTCGCAAATTTAGACTCCATTGTTCCATGTCAATGCAGAAATTATTTGGATCATATAGGAGGGTAATTTGTCAAAAATTGCCATGCTAAATGGCTAAAAGCCAAATATTTATATAATGCTAGCCGTTCCGCTGTTTGTTGCAATTTTCATGAATGTCAACAGCATCTCATGAGATCATTGCACAATGTCAAAGAAAGAGCTTTCTAGTAATAATACTCATTTTAGCTCTTCAAGTAAATTAGTTTGATGTTGTCTACTTCTTATGTCCTTCAGTTGAAAGTGATTTTGTATATATATGTATATACGTATATATTTTATTTTTGCTCAACAATGACTTTGTGTTTTCTTGTTTATTGTTATGTCAAGATGCTGTAGTGTCCTAAACGCCCTGTTGTGCTTTGTATTTCTCCTCAGATCCGCATTGATGGCCCTCCTCATGGTGGAGTCCAGTACGAGACTGTGTCGGTAATGAAGGACGGCAGCCTCATTCTCCGGGACATGGCCTTCTCCCTAGACCGCGCTCACCTCTACGTCATGTCTGAAAGACAAGTAAGCGAGACAAACTGACAGCAATGTTGCAACCTTGCTTTGTATGTTTTTGCATAAATTTTAGTAAAGAGTGTGTGAAGAGTCAGGAACCACCTATGCCTCCCCTTGGAACATGGATGCCACTGACACCCCCTGTGGGCTATAAATAATCTGGGTGGCACAGCAGGGGACGTTGTGGTAGCATTTGATAATGAAGGCGAACAATGAGGGCAGGCGGAAAGAAAGAAATAGAGATGAGAAGAAGAGTGATCCAGAGAGAGAGAAATATGGAGTTTAAGTAAAAGGCTGCAGCTTGGCTGAGCCTGATGAAAGGGAGAGGGATGAAGGTAAAAGGGACAGCTAGAGGTCGTCCCTGCACTCGTCTTATGAAGTGACAGCATCATCAGGTGAAGAGCAGCGATTCACCGAGATCCTAGATTGACGAGGTAGAATGGAGGGGATGGTTGTGTAGATGGACAATCCAAAGCTGGATGGAATTAGTAAGGTATATATACGTGAATAGAATGTAAGCTGTTTTTTGAATGGACTGATATGTTTCCATTACACACTAAGCTTATGTGAATGCCCTAATAGAGTATGCCTACAGCACAGATGTATGTGAATACACATACAAATGTCAATTGTACAATATAGAATGGCTGTACTTGACTGGACAGACAGATATTATGACTGCGAATGATGTGAATCGACAGTAGCGCTGAAATGAATACTCGAGTAACTCGAGTTTAAAAATTGATCGAGTAATTTTACTATCCTCGAGGAATCATTTAATTTTGCCAGCTCGTTTTGCCCGGACTACTTTTAATGCGGGACAACGCGTTGACGTCCCTTGATTGATTGATTGATTGATTGAACACGTTTATTTCGAATACTTAATACATAGGTACCGATAATCGGTGACAATAATGAAAAAAAAACAAAAAAACAAAATATGAGTATTCGAAAAGGAGTGAGAAGAAGTAAAAACTTATTTACTCCCACCCCTTGTCCTTAAGTCCTGACATATCAGTTCCATTCCTTACATTTAAATATATACATTCTTGTTTAACACATATACAATCTCACCATATAACCCTGCATATGACCTATACACACAAAAAAGCCCAGAAAACATGAATAAATGACAGCACTGTCCCATATCCCAATAACCACAACACCCTAGTTATTATCCATATTTCCATCATCCTTATATTTCTTGAAAATCATATCTTTATACAGTTTCTTAAATTGTCCAATATTTATACATTGTTTTAAGTCCACATGAAATTTCTTCAGTAGTCTCACCCCACATACTGATATGCAAAAACTTTTCCTTGTCGTCCGAAATCTGGGTTCTTTGAAGTCCCTAGATTCCCGTAAATTGTAACTTGTTTCGTAGTTTGTAAACAACTGCTGAATATTCTGAGGTAATAAATTTCTTACAGCTTTGAACATTATTTGTGCTGTTTGGTATTGTACGATATCTGAAAGCTTGAGCAATTTTGACTTATGAAATAGTGTGTTTGTATGATCCTGATAACCAGCTTTGTGTATGATCCGTAATGCCCTTTTCTGCAGTACATTTACTGAATATAGCGAAGTTTTATAATTATTGCCCCACACTTCGGCACTGTATTGCAAGTAAGGAGAGACTAGTGAGCCATATAGAGTGTGGAGTGATTTGGAATCTAATACCCACTTTGCTTTATTTATTATTGCAATATTCCGCGAAATTTTGCCCTGTATGTGTTTGATATGTTGTTTCCAGTTAAGTTTTTCATCAATAATTACCCCCAAAAACCTTATTTCATGTACTCTCTCAATTTCTATCCCATCTACTATTATCTTCAACTGTGCATCGTTTTTAAAGTTCCCAAATAATATTAGTTTTGTCTTCTCTAAATTTAATGATAATTTATTATTACTAAACCATATTTTTAATTTGTTCATTTCTGTTGTTATTTCCCCCTGCAATTGTAATATGTTATCCCATGAGTGAAAAATATTTGTGTCATCAGCAAATAACACAAACTGCAGTAGCGTGGAAACCTTGCACATATCATTTATATACAAAAGAAAGAATTTGGGGCCCAATACTGACCCCTGTGGGACACCACACACAACATCCAAACATGATGAGGAATTATTACCTAATTTGACAAACTGCTGCCTCCCCCTAAAATAACTTTTTACCCATTCAAGCACTATTCCTCTAATGCCATATCGTTGGAGTTTATTAAATAATATCTCATGATTAATTGTATCAAATGCCTTCTTCAGGTCTATAAATACTCCAGCAGCATATTTCTTGTGGTCTATAGCATTTGTTATTGATTCTATTGCTTCTATTATTGCCAGAGTTGTAGACCTGCTTGACCTAAACCCATACTGATTTTCAGCAAGGATGTTGTGTTTTTCTAGGAATGAGTCTAGTCTATTGTTGAAAAGTTTTTCAAATATTTTTGAAAATTGAGGTAATAGAGATATAGGTCTATAATTTGTAAATGAATGCTTGTTCCCAGTTTTGAATATTGGTATTACCTTGGCTATCTTCATTTTATTTGGAAACTTACCAGTCTGAAACGACAAATTACATATGTATGTTAATGGTTTTGAGATGGCCTCAATCGTCTTTTTCACTAATGACATATCAATGTCATTATAGTCTGTAGAAGATTTATTCTTACATTTTAAAACAATGTCCACTAGTTCCTGCTCTGTCACAGGTTTGAGAAAAAGACAACAAGGATTTCTTTCAGATAAATATTCTTCATAATTTCCGGTATCAGGTATATTTTCTGCTAGTTTAGGACACACATTAACAAAAAAATTATTCATTTTTTTGGCAACTTCATCCATGTTGTACTTTTCTACATCCTCATCAATAAAATATTTCGGCAGACTGTTGTACATATTACTATTCCCTATGATATGTTTTAGTATCTTCCATGTTCCTTTCATATTATGTTTGTTATCCTCTAATATCCGTGCATAATAATCTCTCTTAGTAGCTCTCATAATATTAGTCAACTTATTTTTATATTTCTTGTATTTCTGTTCAGACTCTATAGTCCTCTCTCTAATGAAATCTCTATAAAGTTAATTCTTCTTTTTACATGCATTTTTTAATCCCGTTGACATCCATGGGCAATTACCATAGGCATGTTTTTTATTGTGTTCCTTAATTGGGCAATGTTTGTCATATAATAGCATAAATATTTCTAGAAATTCATTATATGCTTGGTTAACATTGTTGCCGTTATATATGTTTTCCCAGTTTTGATCCATCAATTCATTTCTCAACGAATTTAAGGCTTCCTCCGTCTTCACTCGTCTGCGTTCTGTTTTTTCCTCTTTTTTCCTTCCAAGTTTTATATTGCTTATTGTAAAGACCGGGAGATGATCACTTATATCATTTATCAATAATCCACTAATTGCTTTATCATCAATATTGTTTGTGAAAATATTGTCAATTAGCGTAGCAGATGTAGATGTAATTCTACTTGGCCTAGTGATTCTTGGGAAAAAACTCATGCTGTACATTGTTTCAATAAAGTCAGTTGTAGCTTTGTGACTATTAGAATTTAAGAGATCAATGTTCCAATCTGCACATATAAAAACCATTTTGCTACCTATATTTGAAAACATCCTTTCCATCCATTCACTGAAAGCAGCAATATTTGAGTCTGGTGTCCTGTATATACAGCTAACAATAATATTTCTAGAATTCTTACATATTTCAATAGATAAGCATTCAAGAGCATTATCCACCACAGTTGTCATTTGTTCAATAACTTTGAAGTCTAATGCTTCATCAATGTATATAGCCACTCCTCCACCACCTTTGTTTTTTCTGTTTTTATATATGAATTCATATCCCTCCATTTGAAAGTCTGTTCCTTTTTCAGTATTAATCCATGTTTCTGAAATTGCAATAATATCGAAATGTTCTGTAAAAGTATTCAAATAGTCCTTAATTTTCTTGAAATTTGCATACAAGCTTCTACTGTTGAAATGAATAATTGATAACTTTCCCATATGTTTAATGACCTTGTTATATTGTTCATCTGTATAATAGCAGCAGTTTTTGTCAATGGAAGAGAAAAAATTACTGTCCGGATCTATGTCCTGTTCTAAATCCAAATTGTGGTGGTCAATGTACTCAAAACTTTTCAGTTTCTGTTCCCCGCTGTTGCGTATTATCTGTGTTAGTTGGTTCCTATCCCCCGATCCATAATAAGTTCTAGCCAATTGTGAAGTCATGGTTGTGTTACGTTTGCTACCTCCGTATCCAGTCCAGTCTTGATCCGCTCCATCCTATGTTGACACTGCAATCCGTTGACGTTTATGAATATTTCTCCAGTTCAGTGATATTTCGTATGCAGATTACTCTTGCTTCTTCGGGGGTCCCGTTCAATTTTATATATACTTTGCAACTTGAAGTCCACGTATTTTGTATTTTCCTCTGTTTTTTAAGTTGTCGCGCTTTCCAGGCTATATCCGAGTTATGTTTGGTTAGGTGCTCATTGACGAAGACATCCGTTCCCTTCAGCTTTCTTCCTTGTTTCAATAGGGCGATTTTGTATTTTCTGTTTGTGAACCGAAGTAGTACAGCTGGCTTCTCACCATCTTTTCTCCTGGGCAGAGGGTGGCAGGCCTCGATGTTATTGTGGTCCAGTTCGATCCCTTTGGACCATAGGAATTCAGCCACCTGTTTCTCCGTGGAGCTATTATCTAGCTCAGCGGGCTCTCCCCCTGCGCTCTCCGCTGCCGCCGCCCGCGCGTACGACCTCGGTTTGATTTTAAGACCAGTCACAATAACGTCATTCATTCTGGTGTGCTGTTCAAGGTCCGCGACACGGCTTTCTAGATGTTGAATACGGTTGTCTTTCTCAGCATTCTGTATTCTCAGCTGCATTACTTCCCCGACCAAATCCATAATAGTTTTCTGCTGTTGCCGAACAGCACTGAGTTCCTCCGTTATGAAGTTGAGAGACTGCTTGATCTCCTCAATTTCATCCATTGACGGGACTTTTTTCGGCGGCATTTTAATGCAAAATGGGCCACGCCGAGTTATTCAGTGTCTATCGGGCAAGAAGTGGAGTTCCCACGCTGTCAAGCGCTTTAGCTGACAGGCCGTTTTGCTAGCAAGTCTCGTTACCGTGCTCCAGAGTAAGCTAGCTGCAGTCGCCGTGGTCACTTGTCCCAAATCTTGTTGCCGAGAATATGCTTCTTCGCTAACAACGTATGTGTTGTGTTTGATCAGATTGTCCTTCAGGCTGGTTTGGGTCGGACTTTTCGTTACGATCTGCTTCGTTCCAGGAAATACGTGCAGCAACTCCCGCAGCAACTCCCTTGCGTAGAGGAAGAAACAATAAAACCTGACTGCAGATGACACCCGCTACAAACTATGCCAATGTTGCTACAAACTACACCCGCATGCATGATGCTATGGTGGTAGCATCTGATGAGTCTCATAGATATCACATGTATATGGAACTAGATGCGAAATGACATACTTGGCGGCATTAGCACATGAATGGCATTAGCAAACAGCCGCCATCTTAAAGCAATAGACTTCTCAGCACTAATAAATAAGATTAACATTAGGGTACCTTGCTAACATAACGTTAGCCCGGCGGAGGGCTCTGTGTCTATTATTTATGACTTATGTCGATGCGTGGCTAACGCATCTTACATATACGCTTTATTTAATCTGTAAAAACACAGCGCTGTAGAGTGATGAGGGTGTAAAATAAAAACATAAGTAAACTAACTGTCAATTTTAGCTCAGTGGTCATTGCTGGATAAAACACCAAGTAGCACTGTTGCCCAATGTGCTCCAATACAGCAGATATCATATATATTTTTTGAACACTGCAAAAACTCAAAATCCTGTCGGTACTTACAATATGAACTACCGTAATTTCCCGAATATAAGCTGCACCCGTGTATAATGCGTACCCCAAATTTACTTGTAAAATCTAGGGGAAATTATTGTACCCGTTTATAACGCGCATCCTAATTTTAGCACCAATAAATAGAAGAATACAAGAAAACAGAGCTCGTGTACGGATACAGAAATGTCCTTTCACTGACTGGTGAAACACAGCACAAGCATAGCATAGGCTATTGGTAATTCAAAAAATTACCATAAACTGACAATATTTACGGTAAAAATATGATTTGACAACTTCTCCAATTTACCAGAATCTAGGAGAAAACAAAACGGATGTGACTTTTCTTTTAAAATCTGCTGTATAACTTGCTTGTTTCATCATGATGAATAAATGTATCTTCCATGGATTGATACGGTAAAATGAAATTGAGAACGTAAGTCGGAAGTCCGAGCACGCACATCGCTGTCGACACGACAGTAATAATAGGAACTATTGTTATTTGAGTTTGAGTTTCCCGAGGGACAGATGTAGTTGACGGACACACACAGGAAGTCTGTGTTGTTACGTTTGTTATGGTCCGAGTTGCGGAGCTGCAGTAAACGTTGACTCAAATGAGTTCAAGAAACTAAATTCTGTGCTTTATGAAGAGTGAAAAAAGCAGAATTTAACACAGACGAAATCATTTGGCCGATCAGAGTGAAGTATTACCGAAACGAAATGGTGACGTCACGTACCGTAATGGTCGGCAACGGATCGCCACATACGTTTCTTCAACACAACGATATATATATATATATATATATATATATATATATATATATATATATATATATATATATATATATATATATATATATATATATTAAGGGTGTAACGGTACATGTATTCGTATTGAACCGTTTCGGTACATACTGTTCGGTTCGGAACGGGGGCAAACCGAACGAGTTTCGGACGTAATGTAACCCTTATTATTCTAGGCTGTGGGGCGATCGGGTTACAGTTTCTGCGTGTAGATTATATTTACTCCGTCTTCTCTAGTATAATGAGGACCAACACGGCAGGACAGTCTATTCTGCTTTATTTCCCCGCGCCATGCGCAGGTCCAGGAACTCTCGTGTTCAACTCAAAAGCATCCTACTACAACACAAACAGCTAGGAACTAATATTCAAATAGGAACTAAAATTACACAACAAAAAATATTAAATATAAATGAATACTGCATCACATCTCAAAACATAAATACATAATAAGATAAATAATAACCCATATAAATAAAATAAATTGAAATGAGCCAAAACAATAATAATACACAATTCCTGCGTACAGTAATAAGGCCCGCACGTGAAGCAGAGCATGCTGCAGCCGCGCACACCAAAACAAACAACAGCAAACAGCAGTAGTAGTGGACCTCATGGCTAATGCTGCTAGCATTAGCAATAACAGAGAGCTAGAGGACCCTCCCGCGACATTAAGGTCTCCCGTTTGGGAACACTTCGGCTTCCCGGTGAATTATAAACCACCACAGGGACAAAGACAGATTGATAAAAACAAAGTGGTTTGCCGCCATTGTTCAACCGACATCGGGTATGTTTCTGGTAACACGTCAAACATGTTAACCCATTTGAAACGGCACCACCCCAGCGTGAACATCGCTACAACGAAGAGGAAGACGAGCGTTGTACAAACAACGCTCCCCACCGCATTTAAACAGCCGTTCTCCGGTGGGTCAGATCGGGCTAAAGCAATAACAAATGCCGTTGGTGTTTTTATAGCTGCAGATTTAAGACCCTATTCAGTGGTAGAGAACGCTGGCTTCAAACACATGATAAAGGTAATTGAGCCTCGGTATCAATTACCTTCTCGCCCACATTTTAGCCAGAAAATCATACCGGGCCTTTATGAAAAAACAAAAGCTGCTGTTACGGAAAATCTGTTATCTGCATCTGCCATTGCACTCACAACTGATGGATGGACATCCAGAGCTACAGAGAGCTATTTAACTGTGACTGCCCACTACATCACCCCTGAGTGGACTTTAGCAAGCTATGTTCTGCAAACTCGGCCCATTTATGAACAACACACCAGCACAATTCTAGCAGAGGGACTTAAGGGGACTGTATTGGAGTGGAAGCTCGAGAGGCCAGGAACAACAATTACTGTCACAACTGACAATGCAAGGAATATTGTAAATTCAGTAAAAGAAGCTGGTCTGGGCCCCCAAATTGGATGTTTCGCTCACACAATAAATTTAGCTTCACAAAAGGCAACAGGACTTAACCAAGTGTCCAGAGTGCTAGGTAAAGTTAGAAGGATTGTCTCTTTCTTTCACCGTAGCTCAACAGCTGCACACATACTTGAAAACAAACAGGAGATGCTCAGTATACCAAAACACACCCTCATCCAGGATGTCCCCACTCGCTGGAATTCCAGTCATGACATGCTGGAGAGGTACCTGGAACAGCAGGCAGCAGTCTACTCAGCCCTGACCGAAAAAGTCATCAAGAAAAACAAAGATATAAACACACTGTCTGACCAGGATGTGAGGATGGCAGAAGAGATAGTTGAGGTCCTTAAACCACTCAAAACCATCACTACACTGATAAGCACTGAAGCCACACCCTCAGCATCTATGATCTTGCCCCTCAAAACCACAGTGCTGAAATCTATGGAACCCAATGAAGAAGACAGTCCAACTGTTAGTGAAGTCAAGGCTGCCATCAGAGACAACCTTGAGGACCGATACTCTGATTGTGAAGACTTCCTCCACAAATGTACTGCCCTAGACCCGAGGTTCAAGACCCTACCTCATGTTGATAATGCCTGTCGTGAGAGAATCTACAACAGCCTCATCACAGAGATTGTGTTAATGGACGAAAAGGTATTGTAATAATTTTTGTTTGTAAAAATGTCTTTTAAATTTTAAACAAAGAAAATTGTGTTAATAGTACTCATTAAACATATTTGTTATTTTATTATTTCAATGTTATTGTATTTTGCAGAGTGAGGAGGCCACAGCGACATCAGCAGCCAGTTCATCCTCAGGAGCAGGACACTCAGGGGCACAAGAATCATCTCCCCCTGTCAAGAAGTCTGCAATGACTGAACTGTTCGGTACACTCTTCAAGACTCAGGTGGGAGACAAGCCTACTTTACAGCTGGTGAAAGTAGAGGTTACCTCATACAAGGCAGTCAACTGCATTGCTCTGGATTCTGACCCACTTCTGTGGTGGAAAACCAATGAGACCATCTTTCCTCTTACTGCTAAATTAGCCAGACACTACCTTGCCATACCTGCTACCTCCGTGCCCAGTGAGAGGGTATTTTCCACAGCTGGAGATATTGTAACTGCAAGCAGGTCTGCTCTTTCTGCAGATAATGTGGATAAGCTGATTTTTCTAGCAAAAAACATGAAGATTGAGTGAAAGTCATCAGGGCTGAAGATGGGGGGAGGAGAGGGGGGTAAAAGTTAATATAAGAAAGTTGAAACTGTTCAGTATTGCAACTGTTCAATTTTGCACGTCACATATTTTTTCAAAGAAAAAGTGAGCCAATGTTATTTTTATTTTGTTTTTCAAAATATTTGCATTTCAGAATATTATATTTTCTATTTTAAGCAGAATTCTAGCTTTGTTCAGGCTAATGTTCCTATTGTTTAACGCACAAAAGTTTGTAATAAAAGACGAGCACATTTATATTTTGCATTTTGTTTTTTTACTGTACCGAAAATGAACCGAACCGTGACCTCAAAACCGAGGTACGTACCGAACCGAGATTTTTGTGTACCGTTACACCCCTAATATATATATATATATATATATATATATATATATATATATGTATATATATATTTCTGTCTCCATTTATGTACCCGTTTATAATGCGCACCATGATTTTACAAGTTGATTTTGGGGAAAAAAAGTGTGCGTTATATTCGGAAAATTACGGTAACTTAAAACTTAACTAGAACTTAAAAATACAGCTTGACACAAACACAAATTCAATTGAAACACGTTGGAAAAACACCTAACTTTTTAAGTGATGTGTGTTATCAAGCGAAACGATATTTTTAGGTAAGAAATAAGATTTTTTTTCCTAAGATCTAGAAGTTTTTTGAGCGAAAGCCGTGATTTTTTTTTTTTTTTCTAGTCACATCTGAAATGCAATTGTTGGCTGTTTTCAACAATGTGTATCGAAAATAAAGATATTGATTGTCTGAAAGGGTTGAATATTAGGTGAAATGTCTTGTTTTCTCAATGTATATTTATAATTGCTCTTTACCTAAAATGTTTTATCCGATTACTCGATTAATCGATAACATTTTCAGTCAAACACTAGATTACTAAAATATTCGATAGCTGCAGCCTTAATCGACAGACATGTTTATCTTAGTTTAATGATAATCCACAGACAAAATGTATTTAAAGTGCATGTGATTGTCCTGACACACATTATTTAAGATGCATTATTCATTGCGTATATTCATGGACAGACATGCTGCCTTTGTCAGTGGAAATGAATGAACAGACAGCTGGAAAAAAATGTGTCAAATGAATGGCCAAACATATTTTTACATCTTTGGTTCATGTGACAGAACAGACATATATGCAAAATGTGGTTGTATTTAAATGGGCATACATGTTGTCAGTGGCGTCACTGATGACACAGAGATTTGGTTGCAGGCAGTGTGGGATTAATTCCCGCACAGCACTGGTGAGAAGTTGAGTGTGAATGGCTGTCTGCCTCTGTATGTGCCCTCTGACGGACTGGTGATCAAGTTAGGGTGTTGTCCGCTTTTCGCCTGAAGTCAGCTGGGATAGGCTCCAGCACCCTGTGACCCTGACCAGGATAAGCGGTGTTGAAAATGGATGGATTTTGTCAGTGTGGGTGGGTATAAATGGATAGACAAATGTTTACATTACGTTTGTATGTTCACATGCATAAACAGACATGTTGGAAATATGTCGACAGGTATGCACGCTGTATGTTTTATGCTTGTAAACAGAAAGGCTGATCTGTGGGTATGTGTAAGGATAGATGTTTTCAACACGGGTGTTTGTGAATTGACTGACAAATCATCTTAACATAGCAACCAACCGCTCAGAGGTAACAGGTTAGCGCATGGCAGTGGCAGTTTCCACTTCCAGTGCTTCATCATCTCCCAAGAGATAAGCAACAGACACAAATAGCTGTGGGGTGTGTGATTTGTTTTATTTCACACAAAAAGATTTCACACTGTAAAAAACACACAGCTTTGTTTTAGTCAGTGTATGCCTGCTGGGAGTGTAAAAATATAACAGTGTCACACTGAATCTCATCTGCGGCGGCTCGGCCGCAACTTGCACCGCTGCTGACTTGAACAAACAATTTTGCACCTCAAATCTCTTTTGATACATGCGTGTATCAGAAACTGTAATACATTCCTGTTTTATCGCTATGCAGGTTTAATGCAGTATACTTGTAGGTTTTTTGTGTCTTTTTTGGTCTAAAATGCATTTGTACCACTGCAGAAAGGGAGCAGTTAAATGTGACTATGGAGTGAATGAATGAGAGCATGTTTTCTTCACATTGACAGCTAAGGACAGCTAATGTAATGAAAGATCTACAAAATGAAACTCAGGTGTATAATCTATTTAAGCTGTAGTATAGAGCAGGCTGTGGTAGTTGAGCGGCTAGGACATTTGCCCCACAGTTTAGAGGTCGTGGATTGAAATCCGGCTTCTGGTCTTCCTGTTTCCTGCGTGGTAGTTTAACTTCATACTCTAAATTGTCAAATGTCAGTGTGAAAGGTTCTGTTCGTTCTTTACTACAATTAGCTGCTAATCATTCTATTGCTTACCTTGTAAATGTTTTGCCTCAGTTGGAGGACTAGCAATTGCCTCCACTGAAGTTTCAATTTTTTTTTTTCCATTTCTGCCACGCTAAAACCATGTTCCAAGCTACTTACTATGAGTTGACGGGCTCTCTAACAGCCAGATTGGGTGTGCTGAATTCTATCACAAATTCAAACAGCTACTTAACATGTAAACATTTGTGACACATTTTAAAAATGACTCTTCATGTCAATTAGTGTGTATTAATTCGTGACAATTGTTCCGACAAGTTCTGCGCAACTTGGCGGCTAACTATATTACACAACCCCTAGTTATGGAGTTGCATAGCATGATTAGCAATCAAAATTGAAAGAAAAAAAAAATGCTGGCAATGTGAGTCACCGTCCCTATGACCCGTGTGAGGTTAGGTGTTGTTGTATAATTAAGTCATAGCATCAATAGTACCTGCCCCCCAAATAATCATGTATTCCCCATTCTCCAGGAAATATTCTGCTTGCTAACAATACATTATGAGTAAACAAAAAGCAAATAAAAAGTTCTTGGCATTCTTTTTAGTAGTTAAGGTTTGACTAAGGTCTTAGTAGCCTTCTGGTTGTATGTAATCATGACAGAATTGCTATAACAACAAATATTCTGAAAGCAAGAGTCTTGTACAGTACAGGAAATACATTTGTTCCTCGTGACGAACTCACCACGGTCAGTAACTGAATCAGGAAACTGTAAAAAATTGTATTAACGTGCATTGGGTTCTCCGTCCTGACTTTAGATTGGTAAATTGAGAGAAATGTGAAAAAAAAATTACCGCAGATGCATATGTTGCATTGATTTGCCCATTCCTCACTTGAATGTTTTTTAGCCCAGCCTCATTTTTTTTTTAAAACCTGGATGGGTGCGTGTGTATTGGGGACAAGTAACAGCAGGTTGTTATTTTAATTCATGTAAAGCACTCCCAGTTGCATTATTTATTGAACAATTTTATTATTAACATTTTATCATGAAAAATTGCTTATTAAAAATGTTTTATAGGTGATTTTGCTAGCGTACAAATGACTAATTAAAAATGAATGGGCAGACGTACAAACAATGTACTAACCAACTGTTGAGTTACAAAATACACAATGTGTTTTAAGGTTTGAGCATAGTCGACGACACATACAAGTTAGCATGTACAGGATATTTTGCGGAATGTAATTTAAAGCAGAAAGGACAGACATGTCACTGTAGTAAGTTAAAACCAACCAGAAGCTTGTCAATTTCGCAATATTCCCAAATCCTTTGCAGTTTTACCTAATTTTTAGTCATAGTCTCTATAGTCAATTCTTACCCTCTTTGAAGGAGTACAAAACAACTGTTTTATTTTAAAGTTAATCCATGGAACCTCTATTTTTTCTGTGGTGTAATCTCTCCGAACATTTTGTGATGCAGTTTAACATCCTTCTTTTGAATTCCCCTTGCTCACAGATTTCTTCTTTCTTCTTCTTTGTGTTGACTTGGACGTGATTTTAGGGAATTTGCATTAATATGACAGTAACACATTAACTTTGAAAGCTTTAAAATTAATACAAGCGCAAATGAATCCTACAGTGTCTTACCCAAACTACATTAACTGGGGTGTTTTGTTTTGTAAAATATTTTGCACATGTTGCACTGTTTTCTTTTAAATGTTGCAAAAGTACCAAGAAGCTAAACAGTGTGGACAGTTGAGCAGTCACCTAACTTTGGTGCAGGAAGCATCGTTTCATTTACCACGGCAATGGAAATGTGAAACCTTCAGGTTATCTATCTCTATACAGTATGTGCCCTGTGACTGCCAACCAGTCAGGATTGTACTCTGCCTGTGTATCTTTATTCAACTTGTTGCCGAACTCACGCATTGAAATTTATATACAGTAGGACCATCACAAGAGAAGGTAAAGCCTAAAGGCAGCAGTGTTAGCTTAGCAATGTCGGCTCAGCCATGAGGAAGTGTTGTAGCAGCATAAAAACTATCCAGCCATTCATGTGAACAAAACCTTCAAACTTCTGGTTGAATGGAGCTGCAATTCCTCACGCGAGACCCCTAATGTTGGATTGAACATCTTTAACCTACAGTAAGCCAATTGCCACTGTCACTTAATTCTTAATTTGGGGTTGGTACCTTGGTTAACATTAAACAGACTACGACCTTTCAAACAATTGTCCAGCGCAAGACTCAAAACAATAATGACCCTCAAAGTTGTCATTATGACTGCTTTTGTGCAACTCGACACACATGCAACAAATGTAACTAGATGTGCATCCAGTAGGTGACAAAATGTCCTCTTTTGCCCGGACATATCCACTTTTCACATGCTGTCTGGGGCGTCCGGTGGGGTTTTATAAATTCATGAAAATGTCCGGTTTTCATTATTTTTCACGGGACCAATTAGCGTGTGTTGAAATAGACTGACGCTTTGCACAGAATACTACGGTACTGTGCTGCCTGTGAGGTGTTCCTAAAGAGCCTGTCCAGTTGTTAAGACTTTTATTACGATGAATATGTATATAATCAAATGCTTATGTATCCAAAAGAGTAAATAAGACGATAATACGTTTATTTTAATTTGGATACAAATTTGCGCATGCGTGCGCAATCACAAGCTTTATCATGGCGTCAACTGTCAATTCTCATTTACAAACAAACCTTTGTCACGACAACACCTCACATGCTATCAGTATGTAGACTTGCTAAACGTAAATTTTCGCACCTGTTGACTTCTGTCGGAGCTTTGTACTGGTGTGATCTGTAAAATCCCATTTGGTGTCGTATCGTTGCGCTGCCGATGATTGTAAACTTTTATAGCAGTGTTTGATTTTGCCTCGGCTACCGGTGCTTACTAATAGGGTAGCTCTCAGTGAACTTAGACATGGTAGGCATTATGGGAAATGTAGTTTTAAACTGCTGCATTTGGAAACATGCTGGTTGAATTATTTGTCAGTTTATCTCGGTTATTGTTTGCGTGCAATCTAGAACATTGAATGAGAATAATAATTGAGTGGGAAACCAATTTGTCAACGACAATTGTTGTGATAATAATTTATGAAAATCTATAGTTGGCACAGGGCCAACTGTTTGTGTGTATTGACTGGCCTACATTTTAATGGGTCTGCATTATATATATATATATATATATATGTATATATATATATATATATATATATATATATATGTTTTTTTTTTTTGTCATCATCATTATTTTTTTGTTTGTTTTCTTTTGCGTTTTTATTGTTGGTTATTTTTTTAAGAATAATAAAGCCTGTTGAGTAACCTCTTAGAATTTGAATTTGTGTCTTTTTGGTTATATACTATATGGCTAATTTTTATTTATAAAACTTCAAAATCTTATCCAGACGAAGGAGGCACCTTTATATATACAGTATATTAAAGTGATATTGGCATCTTTGAGTGAACTTCGAGTAAAATTCAAGTACAGTGGTATCTCGACATACGATCGCTTCAACACACGATCTTTTCGACATCCAACGTACTATTTGACTCGCCATCTACATTCCACGACATGCTTGAAATACGATGACATGACAGCACCGCAGACGAACGCTCGGCGGATTTTCTTGTTTCAAAAAGATTGGTACAGGTGGTGAATCAAGGAAAAAGGTGACGCTTACCTTGGAAATGAAAATGCAAATTATAGAAAAATATAAGCGTGGGGTGCGCATCCATGAACTTGCTCAACAATACATATCCATGGTCCTCCTCCGACCACCGTTTGCCAGTCTTTTATAAGTTAAGCTGACAATTATTATTGTAGTAACATCGCCAAAGAAATCGCCAGCTTCGTCAGGTTTTTATCATTTATTTCAAAACCTATCCAACACAAAACGCCTACTGTAGGCCGCAGTTGACGGTGTTCTCAAGAAAACATTGAAAGTGAAAGTAGCTTCAAACCTTACTGCTCCCTCTCTGTCCCGTCAGCCACGCGGTGCCTTCACGTACAGCAAAAAATGTCCGACTTCGATTCGTTAAATTATTACAGGAAGTATTATTATTATTATATTATTATTCCGATTTATGTAATTAATTTATTTGTTTTGCTATGTGTAATTGCCGTTTGTAATAGTACAAGCAGTATTTATTAAGGATTTAGTGTAGGTTTTTGGGCCGTGGAACGAATTAGTGGAATTATAAGTATTCTTATGGGGAAAATCCTACTCGACATACAACCATTTCGACTTACAAACAAGGTCCTGGAACTAATTAACATTGTATGTAGAGGTACCACTGTATCTCGAGGCTGGGCCGAGTGTCCTTTTTTTGGAAATTTAAAATATGGTCACCCTAGTATACAGTGTGGGGAATTTAATTCATTGTTTATGCAAATTTTATATATTTGAAGATAATCTGGATTTTTAGGCTTTCAAGGTGCCGAATAAATGACATGGCCTTGAGCCAGACTCATAATTACATGTTAAAAGGTCATTAATGATGTAGAAACTCCTGTTAGTGTATCCAACATAGATTCCTAAGCAAAGGGACATTTACCTCTGAAATAGTCCTCTATATTTATAAAATCTTTTATTCCCATTTATTCAGCAGATGAAACAAGCTTTTGATCTAGAGTTGCTAAGTGGTGTGAATGAGAAGTGATGTGGCATTAGCATTCAGGGCATAAACTCCCTCTGCCAGACAAATGCACACATATAGTTCATACTTGTGTTCAAGGGTACCACTCAAGCATTACGGCAGAGAGAGACTCGTGGTCTTATTTTTTCCACTCACCTTGGTTTTCATGAACATGTTATCTCGCTCTGTCTGTCTCTGTACAGTATGGTTTACATGCAGAACAAACCACAATGTGGCATTCTTGTCTTAATTTCATGATTAGGGTTGGGTACTGTAATCAGCAGCAATACTGTAGAGTGTAAATTACCGTATATTTTATATTTGTTGATTTGTATATATCTATTTACTTTTATTTATAATTTTGAAACCCTTACTCTAGGTTGTATTCAATTTGGAAGTGTGTAAACTAAAGGATTGCATAATGTGTCTAAGTTTGTGTGTTTTTTTTGGGGGGGGGAGTATCTTATCAAGAATCGTTTAGAACTGTTTTAGTACGAAATAGTAATTGGTATCGGATAAAAACCAAACAATACCCACCCCTACTAGTGATCATTCTTTTAATCAGTGAAATTACTGCAACATTAGAGATAAATGATTATGACAAAATCCTGAGCAACTTTTAGATGACCATGATAGCCTGTTTAGGCTACTAATTAGTTGGGTCTGATTCATTGGCACTGTTTAATGGTAACCATGCAGTGCGAGTTGTCGACAGTTGATTTTGTCACACATTAGCTGCCTCCTGCTTGGGGAGAGGGGAGTGGGTGGTGGGAGGACGGACGAGGGTGCAAACGCGATGATGGTTGGCTAGCTGGGCGGATCATGTCTTGCTCCACTGCACGCTCTGCAAACACAGCAAGACAGTAATAGTGGTGATGGACCAGGGAATTTCAAAGGTAGCATTCTCAAACTGGAAGTACCGGCACTACTTCTCTCTCATTGAAATTAAAGGCAGGAATGAGTCCTTTTACCCAAGTTCACGTTTTTGGGTATTGGTTTTTGTACTTGAATTATTTTCAATATTTACTGTAATATTGTTACTTTACGGAATATTTAAGGATAGTGATCTGCTTATTGTGCACAAGGCCGAACATACAGTTTCAGTGATTTGCACTGGTTAATAATCATTTTACAATTGTGTTTAATTAACAAACTAATATATTTGATCCAAATAAATACCAAATGTTCTAAAATACTGTACAGAGTGTTTTTATTCTGCAATCAGTCAATATAAACATCTTTGATGTGAAAGATGTCATAGAATATATTAGGGGTGCATGATATAAATTTTTTAAACCGATACCGATATCGACAACTTCCTTCTCTTCGAGGTCGATACTGATACGATAACCGATAATATATGCTGCATATAATTTTTAAATGTATGTTCCCCTGAGTTTTTGAACACCTGTAGGTCAAAAATACTAGTGGTGGATTCAGCATAGAGTTGCCTTTGACCTAACCTGAATTTTCATGCACATTTCATTTCATTTTCATGAACATTATAATAATGAACAAAACAAAGACAAGAACAGTTTTGACTTCAAATAAAGTGCCTATATACATATATTTTTTCAAATAAATATAATTTGAGTCAATCAAAATTAATCAGTCAATATCATTGACAATGCGTTCACCTGAACAATGAGCACTGAACTAAAACAAACATAAACCCAACAGGTATTGTGCTTTGTCAGCAGATAAAGCATCTGGTGCAACAGGAGAGAAGACATTTGTGGTCTTGGTCCATGAAACAATTTTCTTAACCAGGCAACTATAGGACAGCAAGCCTATCAATTACCAAAATGACTCTCAAGAACTTGCAAACATAACACTGTAAAATGCAAACATTTGCTAATTGCCATAGTATAGTTTATCACTCAGTGATGGAAAAATACAGCCTCTAGAACAGTAACAAAACTTTGCTTACTGGCAAAACAGGAGTGGAAACAAACGCGCACACATCCCAATCCACCGACACGGTGCCAAAAACTATTTACATAAAAAAACTACTTATATATTATCGGGCCAATTAATAATGTTATCAGATTTATTGGGATAACGTCATAATTCCTATTATCGGACCTATAATTATCCGACCGATAATTAGCGTGCACCCTTAGAATAATGTAACAACGTGTAAAACATGAAAAGTAACATCAGTTACTTCGCTGAGTAGATAATTACTCTTACAATGAGGTAACTGAGTTACTAACTAAATTACATTTCTTGGATAAGAAATTTGTAACTAATTACTTTTTTATAGTAAGATTAACAACGGTAGTGTGGTGAGGTCACAGATCACACCATACACTGTAAGTAGTATAGAAAATGGATCGATTGATAAATGGATAGATTATTTAAGTGAAGTTTATCATGCCCTTAAAAATATAGTGGGTGGTGTGCAGGAGAGTCAAAACATGGTCAAATCCATCTCAAATTTAGAGCTGGTCATGTCAAATGTCAAATAGAAGGAATAGAATTATTGCATCCAGGACAACATCAGGAGTGCCATCGTTTTTCCAAGCTGCACTGTGTGCATCTCAGAATGAGCCAGGCCAAGCTGGGGTAGGCGGCGAGAACAAAGCAGGGATGATATCAAACACAAAGCAGGACAGATTTTGGCTCCAGTTGCATTTCCTACTCGGAATAACAAAGACGCTCTATGTGCGCGACACAGTGGGTAGGACTCGGAACAGAGAGAGAGAGAGAGAGAGAGAGAGAGAGAGAGAGAGAGAGAGGAAGAGAGATATTTACACTCGCTTTCCACACCTGCTTGTGTATTTGTCTCATAAGTGTGTGTGTTGTGCCTCAACATCACACACCAACCACATGTCCCTCTGTTTTCATTTGCATAGATACCAACATAGTGCACTGGTTGCACACAGGGTGCCTCTTGTCACAGTCACTATTCAAATTTGAACCAAGACTCTTTTTTTTTTTTTTTAAAATCAGCATGCCCATGCAAATTTGACCCTTGCCTTTAAGCTTTTGTTTTGTAATAATAATAATAATAATAATAATAATACATTATGAATGCATTTTAAAATAGTAGTAGTAACAAAAAATGTATATTTAATAAACCACCATTAAATCAGATTGTGAACACTAATTACATTATTCTGCTACGACGTCGCAACACCCTATTAGTTTTGCCAAGTAAAAGCATTTAATGAGTTTCCATGCACATTTTAGGTTTAAAAAAGCCCCCCTCATCAAGCCTCCATCCACTGCTAAAGTTGTAGCACCGCTAGCACAAGATCCTAGATTTGTCTCTGTATCTGGATGGCATTTTGTATTTGAATTGATTTCTGACTAAGCTTTCATGCCTACTGTATACAGTATGCAAGCACATACCAGCAAGAACCAAGACCAATGAAGATGAAAATGAGATTTTATTATTATTTTTTTTTTTTTGCGTAATCATCCTTCATTTACTATTTGTATTTAGCTGTGTGGGTTTTGATCTGAAGTTAGAATGCAAAGTACTGGCTTGGTGTTCACATTCTGGACAGCACATGACTATTTGGCTCTTTTGTTGTTCAACACAATGTGACTTGCTCCAGTTAGTACCGCTTGATTTCTACCGGACTTAAGATTGTCAATATGTCTATGATGTTCCTCGTTCCTTTTGGTAGTTCCTGTTCTGTGCTTTTATGGCTACTGGCCATTGCACGTGGCGGAGAATGACAGTGAGTGTGTTAAGTGTCGGTTGCTTTGGTCAGCGGCCAATCTGGCGAGCCAAGGCTGTGATGTATTATTCATGGACAAATTTTACATTTGAAAGGATTCTGAAGTGAAACACACAGGATAGCCCGCAAGATTTTTGAAATACTTTTGTAATAATGCCGAGTGATTAACATGATACTTTTACTTTTATTTTTAATTTGTGAAATCTCCGATGTGTACTTGTTTAGTCAAAAAATTTATTTGTACCCTCCCTAGGTAATAAAGTCAATGGAAACAATTAGTTTTTGGGTCCGACTTTTGCCAATACATTTATATAGGTTAGGGTTTGGGTAAAGAACATATTACTTAATTAAATATCCTATACTTAAAGTTCAGATAACCTCAGAGTGTGAAAGGTGTCTGTGTTGGCATCACGAGAAAAAAAAAACTGAAATTTTTCTCATCAAAAACAGTTGTGTGGCTCCTTTATGTTGGGATTGCAGATGCCCTCTAAAACAAAATAAAGCACAGCACATCTTGAATTTCATGTAAGTACAAAGCTTGCCACACGTTCTGGAATTTGGTGGACTGCTTTGCGCCGAGTCGCGCTGAATCATCAATCATTAAATGCATTATGGACTGGCTAGGTTAGCTGGTTGAGCTGGTTCTGGGATTACACAGGAACATGAATGATAGTGGTATCAACGATAATCGATGCGGCGATGCATCCCGATGCGAGGCATGGACGATTCGATTCGATGCGGGCAACAAGCCGAATCGATTCAGCGCATTTTAAAATATATAAGTACGCTAAAAAATCTTCCCTGCGCAATTCCGGTGATGCAACGGATTTGGTTTCCACATTTGTATTATTACTCTCATGTTTCATTTTTTACACACCGCATAACTCTGGTCAAGTTTCCCACCAACCACGTAGAAGCCAAAATGTCTCCAGATGTCTGCTTTCAATGTCTTAGGTGCATCAATAATCTTTCTCGCTCCCTCTTTCTCCGCTTCAGCCATTGTTATGTTATGTCCTATCTCTTAGAGGTTAGATCGTGTGCCTGAACCCGGTTAACATTTTGGACCCGAATTTCGGGTCGGGTCCAAAATGCTAAGCATTCACGTTCGGGTCGGGTCGGGCTGCCGTGCCGGACTAATAAATTATAAAAAAGGAAAAAAAAAAAAAAAAAAGGGATAAAACCGAGAGCAGGCTCTCTGTATTGTGCATTTGCCGTGGCCCGCATGTTTATATATTTTTTTTGTATTAAACTTTCCCAACATTATTTCTTTGTGTAAATACTTTTATAATGATCAGAAAAATATGTACACTATTTAAACATTAAGAAAACTTTTTTTCTGCCGAGAATTCATTACGAAAGACACTTTTATTTTTTGCACAGAAAGGCAACACAAATGTGATCCTTTTGAATCTTCTCCTCGTTGTGTCTGGAAAACCGCTTTTTTTTTTTTTTTTTTTATATTAAACTTTCCCGGCGTTATTTGGTTGTATAAATGCTTTTATAATGATCATAAAAATATGTAGACTATTTAAACGTTAAGAAAACTTGCGTTTTTTTCTGCCAACTGAGAATTCGTTACGAAGGACACTTTTATTTATGCACACAAAGGCAACAGAAATGTGATCCTTTTGAATCTTCTCCTCTGTGTGTCTGCAAAACCCAAGTTTTTTTTTTTTATATTAGAAACTTTCCCAGCATTATTTCGTTGTGTAAATGCTTTTATAATGATCATAAAAATACGTAGACTATTTACACATGAAGAAAACTCTGCCAACTCGATGAAATGAAAATAAATTGCTGCTGCTGCGTTGTTTTTTTTTCGTGTCACTCCAACAAAAAAAGAAAATTTAAAAATTGGGTTTTTCGGGCTGGGCCTGCAAATCTATTTAATTGATCGGGCTCGGGTCGGCTCGGGCTTCAATACCAGCGGACCATGTCAGGTCGGGCTGGATTTTTTAAGGTCCGATCTAACCTATATTGCACATATATAGTGGGCTAGGCCTACATTTTACTTTTGTTCTACATTGCAATTTAGTTGATGTTTTGTTTGCAACTGAACTGATCCCTGGATTGATATTGCGATGAAGATTCTGCTGCACTACAATATTTTCTTTGTCGTTTTCTTTAAAATTTACTTGAATATTTGTAGTGATGTGTCGTTGTGACTGAAATACAGTGACTGTTATTACTGATTTTGCACAGGAGTTCAGATGTTGCACTGTGTGAAAGGCTGCTACTGTGTGTAAAAAAAGAGAAAGCCCTGGTCTCATTCAAAGCACTAATTAAATGCTGTGATGTTTTTTTTTTTTAAATATATATATATCTTAAAGTATTTTCATTTGACTTCAACCAGGAGTGACACAAGAGCCAATAAAAAGTTGTTTAATGTCTCACGCTTGTGTTGCCTCATGATTCACGAAAAATATGCTGTGCTTTAGAATTTTAATGCATCCCAGGCGTTAATGCATCGCGATGGATTGCCAAATCGAACCGAATCGAATCGTGACCCTCTGAATGGAATCGAATCGAATCATGGCCCTCCGAATCGTAATGGAATCGAATTGTGAGGGCAGTGCCGATGCACACCTCTAATGAATGATCAGGGTGGAAGGCAGTCTCCAAGTGCCTCTAAACTCAGAGTTGTAATTTAGCCAACTTTACATCATCTGCCAATGGGATCTGTTTGCGTTTCCTCATACAAAACATGTGATCTTTCCATTTCAATTAAACCAGTCCACTCTTCTCCTGTCCATAGGATGACCTATAAGCCACAAGTGCTGCACCATGACCATTAACTCATTGGATGCCATTGACGCCAATAGACATCCAACCCATTTGAGATGTGAGAGCTGGCAGGGAATGACCTCATGGTCCAATGGATTGGATTTCTACTAGTGACAAACTCATTTAAATTAACAGCAGAAGGATGAAAAAAGCCACATGATTGGGCATTTATTATCGTCAATGGCAGTGAAAGAGTCAGAGGGTATGCAATTGGACTTCGTAGTGTTCATGCCTCCAGCATGCCAAAGCATCCTCTTCAAATATATCTGCCAGCAGGTGTCCATGAAATTGCCAAAACCCTGTCGAAACACTTACCCCCTTACACACTTACTCATGAAACCAGTCCACGGGGTTGAGCCTTCTTAATACAGTTCAGTATGTTTAGTTGATTTTAATGATGGTTCAGCCTCCAATATTTTTTACACCTTTGAGAGTCATATTGATTGATACAGATTGATGACGCCGCTCATCTTGGTAATAGTCTTGTGGTCATAAAATGTCTTCCATGTAAAGGTCCTTCCGTCCATTTTTTACAGTGCTTGCCATATTTTCTTGACTAGTTGCCATCCAATCACAGCTATGTAGAGGTTGCAAATCAATAGTTTTGTGTTATCACCAATGATAAAAGTGAATGCATAATGTACTCTTGTAATACAATCACAGTCACCACACAAGCGTTGCTTATCCATGTGTTGCCGTCTATCTCTTTAGCAAACAATAAACCACCAAACCATTTTCATCCTTCTGTCCTGACCTGGTTTCATGAAATGCCGGCATTCCCACAAAGAATTATCTGAAAAGACTATTTTCCCCCCTACCATGGCAATTTCTCCCAGGTGCTCAGCTGTGAAATTTGAAATCCATGCATGGTTTCTTTCTTTTTTCTTTTTTGGTTTAGCCATTTTGTATGGGGCTTCTTGTCTACCTGTTCCCCTTTTTAAGCAGCCCAGACAGTCTCACTGTGGATTTTCTTTATCGACCTTTCCTCCCCTCTGAACCCCCACACTCAAGACACACACACAAGCATGCGTGCACAAGACACAGATACATGCACACACAGAGTGAAGGACCTTTGTTTGGCCGGTGTGGCTAGATTGGAAGTAAATTGGTTCAGTGGTTACTAAGGCAAGAGGAAATAGAATTCATTCACACATTATCCCGGATTATAGCTGGCATGTCTTGTCATATTGGCCTATGTATTAATGGCCTTGAAACACACTGCTGTGGTCAGGGAAACAGATCAAAATCAAAAGAGACATTTGACTGGCATGGAACAATTATTAAAGGGATCCACGGATAGAAAGACTTGTAGGTCTTAAAAGATCAACGTAATTATGAGTTAAAATAATTTGATATGAAAAACCCCCTTGATGTTTAAGTTTAGTAAGTTGCCATTGTTTCTGACGTCGCAAGGCGATGACGTATCATGGTTACGCTGCCGGGCATCCATAGTGACTCTAGCGACATAAACATGTCATTTGGTCAACTGTTTCAATTTGAACCAGAGAGGAACATTATTGAGCATGGCAGCACTGTCGATATTTTACAAAATGAGCAGCAAAAGCAAAATGAACAGGAAAGACAGGATGAGACGTGGGAGAAAAATTTCTGCCAAAATTTGCTACACTGGCGAAACGTGCTACAAGAGACGAATTTGACACCCAAAGTACCGTATTTTTCGGACTATAAGTTGCACCTGAATATAAGTCGCACCAGACCAAAAATGCGCAATGAAGAGGGAAAAAAAACAACAACATATAAGTCGCATTTTGGGGGGAAATTTACTTGATAAAATCCAACACATAGAACAGATATGTCATCTTGAAAGGCAATTTAAAATAAAAATACAATAGAGAACAACATGCTGAATAAGTGTACAGTATGATAATATTACATGATGCATGAACAACGAAATGCGAACGTGGCCGGTATGTTAACGTAACATAGCTATTAAGAGCTATCCAGATAACTATAGAATAAAGAACATGCTAACAAGTTTACCTAATCATCAGTGTCACTCCATAACACCAAAATAACATTTGAAATGATATAATAATGTGTTAATAATTTCAAACATAAGTCCCTCCAGAGTAAGTCGCACCCCCAGCCAAACTATGAAAAAAACTGCTACTTATAGTCCGAAAAATACGGTACTACTGTGCGCTTTCAGCTTGTTTTGTTCAGATGCATACAGACAGAACATACTGAAGATGCCTTAAGAAAATACTTAAACATAGTAATATCAAATAAGGGTGTTTTAAATATGCTATGTGACTAATGTGGTTAACAGATCAATAATCTGCTTTAAAGATACCACAATAAAACACTATGCTTAAAAGTATGAGAGGGAAACACATACAAGAAGTATTTTGAGGCAATAAAAAGGTAATAAAAGACTCAAAAAAAAAAAAAAAACACAAATAGTAAGCACTCGCTGCTTTTAACCAATGAGCGCATGTGTTGGACTTCTTGCGGTGTAGAAGGAATTACCGTAACCCAGTCATATTCGTCGCGTGACAGTGACAATCTAAGTCATCACCCCGAGCGTTCATAAAATATGGCGCCCTCCTTAGGTCGAAAAATGTACTAAGTATTAAATACTTAAACGTAATAATATCAAATAAGGGTGGTTTAAATATTCTACGTGACTAACTTGGTCAACATATCAACAATCTGCTTTCAAGATACCACAGGAAAACACAATGCTTAAAAGCATGAGAGGGAAATACATGCAAAAATATTTTGAGGCAATGAAAAGGTAATAAAAGACTCAATAAAAACATAAATAGTAAGCAGTGTATGTAGTAACCGATGTGCGCATGTGTTGGATGTCTCGCCGCGTAGAAGAAATTGCAGAAGATCGGTAGTGTTTGTCTAGTGCAGTGCTTCTCAATTATTTTCTGTTATGCTTCATTGCACATTTGTAACGTGTGTGCCAAACTGAGCGCGCAGAGAAAAAAAATGGCGATCGCAGGGTTCAAGAGATTGAGCGAAAGCGCGAGGGCCGAATTGAGCGGATAAAAACCACAATTTGGGAGCCCAGAGTAGATTTTTTTTTTTTTGTCTAAGTTCTTCCTAAATAGATGAAAATAAGTCATTTTAAAATATTAAATGTGAATCTTTTGTAGAGTGAATTGAATACTACTGAACTGTGCTTGATAAATGCACTGAAATAGATAATAAAAATATATATGGCGGAAAACACAGACAAGACTGAAAAAGCAGTTTCTGCTCTTGCACCCCTCTTTAAAATAAACTACTGTATTTTAAAGCGAAAAGAACCGTTGTGTTTAATAGAACAATGTCTTTATGGTGCAATAGCAGTTTCATGGCGCATTATGCCCCCGTACTATTTTTAATTTGTCCGCTTTACCCTGGAGACTCCCATTCACAGACACTGCGCAACCACTTTTGTTTCAACCTAGCCATAAAAAAAAAAGATAATTATTATTCAAAATGTCTATCATTTTTAGCTTAGGATCATTAATTGATGTCTAATATTTAGTTAACAAAAAAAAAAAACACTTTGAAAAAATTATTCACTTGCATATTTTCAACCTTTAAACTAATTACGTCACAATGAAAAAAATAGTCTGTAAATAGGTCACGGATATCTACCTCATAACCATCTATTTATCTACTATGTTTTTTTTTGTTTTTTTTTTGTTACTTTCGCATTTTCCCAGGTATTTTAGATGATGAATAATCGATCAAAACGAAGAATTGAAAATTGAAAAAAAAAAAAAAAAAAAAAAAAAAAAAACAATTAAAAGGGTAAATATCTGAAAAAGAAAATCTCGACCACTCCTTGTTGTCTGTGACTTCTGCATCGCGACCCTTGTTATATTACTGTGTTTCACCCATAAAATCCCCACAAAGTCCGGCTGTGGCCATTCACAGCTGTGTCTTGACACCCGGTGGTACATGCTACACAGTTTTTGGATCGAAACAAGGTAAGTACGCGATAATATCTTGTTAAAATCTTCATGTCTTTAATTATGCTCTCTCATGCACTCACCTCAAGTTACCGGAAAGCCACAAAAAGACATACATTGCTGTCGAATGCTCGCGCCAGAATTATGGACACAGCAGGCTAACTGACTAGCATGCTGTCCATTATCTTTTCAACCCTTGTTGCCATTTGGATTGCTTATTTTGAGATGATATTGATGTATTAGATACATTAGATGCTTAAATCTTAAAGCCTAGGTCCTAGGCTTCAAGGCTAAATACAATAAATAGATAGTGTTATGTACTCACATTATATGTTCCCCTTATGCCTATTGAGCCTTTTATTCTCAGTATCTCGCATACACATTCTTTAATCATAATTGAAAAAAATATTTTAAAAGCCCACTGCAAGAATTAAAATATCATGGTATTGGAATTTAACCCCTAAACTTCCCCTGAAAATGTTTTTTCTTTGCACAGATTAAAATCAAGCCAAATCAAAAACTGTATGCAGTAAAGTTATCATTAACTATACAGCTATCTCCCCATTTAGCCATCTTTATTTAAAAAATAAAACACAGGGCTAACTTACATCTACATCTACTCACACACCAATTTCCTTTATTATTGTACATCCACCTACATGTCTTAGGCTAGGTTCATACCGCAGGTCTTAATGCACAAATCCGATTTTTTGTCATATCTGTTTTTTCAGAGTGCCGGTTCAGACGGCCTTTGTCCATTGAGCCCGTTCAAGTATTACGTATGCGCATTAATTCACAGTCCGACACGAGCTGAGCAAGAAGACCTGCATGCGCGGAAGCATCAAAACAAATGACTACGCGTGCTGGCTGTCATCCGTCATTCCAGAGAGATCATATTTTGATTTGCAAAAGGAGGACACAAATAACAGACATAAATAATCCCCCGTTTATATTCAAAGTTTATATGGATCGATAGCATGCACGCACTGTCCGTGCATGACACACACACATACGGACAGTTTGCACCGACTCTCGGCCGTGTAAGCAATCTTGAACTATTGCTCATATGGAGCAGAGAGAAAACTGAGCATTCTCAGGCTTATCCTCAACCTATTTTATGTTTTTATGACTGTTGTCTAGCCCGACCCTTCCCCAAAAGCCTTGTTCAAGGCAAGCTAGGCGCTAATGCACAGCTGCACCTCTACCGTAACGCCCTGTCTCTTTCGCTCTTTGATGACATAATTGCTGCATAAATTCCGATTTGGGAGACTTGACAGTTTAGACCGCCGCTAAATTCTGGAAAAATGTGGCCCAGATCGGATTTAAACCACATACGAAAGTGACCCAGATCGGATTTCAAATGATCCACTTCTATGTGACTTGTCCCGTTCAGACCGTCAAGTTAATGTCTCACTCGAGTCGGAAAAACACGAAAAGCTCAGATTTGTGCATTAAGACCTGCAGTATGAACCTACATGCATATTGATTCTCAAAGACTTGAGTTGACAAAGGGAGATCATCTTCAATTGTTCGTTATTCATTATGTACCAGGATGGGTGTCCAAAATCTTTTTATTTTTTTATTTTTTTATAAATGAGAAACAAAGAAAATTCCAAAGGTCTCAAATACATTTAGGAAAAATTTGAAATTTGGCCAAATTGGGGGTCTCAGAGCAGAACTTGAAGTCATCTGAGTCTTTTCCGCCATATATATTGTTTGAACGCTCAATTCAGTCAATCTTTTGCATAACACTAGAGTGTACTTGTACCACACTTTGAGAACAATTGAAAGTGCATTACAGACACAAAATTACAAGAAAGTATATTAAATTATTTGGTAAAATATTTTTTTAATGAATTTAGAATGAGGTATCACTTATATTACTTATATTTAAGATATTTGTAGTTATCAATTTAAAGTTACATGGCTATTAAGGATGCAACAATACTCATTGAAAATTGAACCGTTCGGTATGCCCTCTTCGATTCAATACGCAAAAACATTCGATCCAAATGAAAAGCTCCCAAAATATATTTTACGAATTTAATTTTGTCGTTTCCCTCGTTAAAATGTCCGACGCAGCTTTCATTTGATAAAACAAACTCTGCCGCTAGCAGCACTCCTCCTCCACTCCTCCCCAACCTCCATGAAAGGTGGGAGCTGTGGTGCACGAGGATCATTGCTCGTGAGGAAAGACAGATAGTTACGCTTCTCAAATTCTATATCGTACAGATCCGTTGTTTGGCAGCATTTTAGGTGAGCTGATATGCTATCCCCACTCATATATATTAAACAAAGACTGTCTTTACGGACACGTATAACAAAGTCCGCCTACAGTACATATTGTTGCCAACTTGGCTGCTATGAATAACCTTGCATTGACAAAAGACAGGTTAAGATCGTGGGTCACAGAGTGCTAACTCACGGTTAGATGATGAACAATGAGTGGCAAATTAAGAGCACTGTACTTTAAACTCCTCCTGTTTATGAAAGTCGATTGTCAAATGCTGGTGTTGTGCAGTAATGAACAGATGTGACTTCTGTGGCGTTTGTTAACTTTCTTTATTGCCCGTCAACACTCACGCGCACACACTAGATATCATCAAATAGCAACCTAGATGTGCTACGTTAGATCCCATGCCATTGGCTACGTGAGCCCAGAGTGATCATGGGACGTGTAGTGCATACACTACATCAATGAATTAAAAACCGGCATGACTGAATGGAAGTTAAGCAGGCCAAATCAATCCATACCAGTAATTATACAGTATCGTTACTTCAGTACGTAACACAGATGGACTCGGACCACAAATAGGATGTTTTTCTCATTCGTTAAACATACCTGATAAGAGAGTAATAGCAATCAACAGTGTGCCCCGCCTCACCTTACAAACAGCAAAGATTGTTCTCAGCACTTTTATACAAAATTTCTTCAGATCAGTAAGAAGTAAGCACATAAATATTATGCATGATAATGCATGTTTACATGATGCCATTGCTATTTTTGCTTGTTAGCAAAGAAAAGAAAAAAAAAAAAAAAAACAAAAAAAAAAACACTTAATTAAATGTATTGAATCAAATCGAAAATCGTGACCCTCGTATCGAAAATCATATCGAACCGTGACTTAACCGTATCGTGGCATCCCTAATGGCTATACATATATTATTAACTTTAGTTTATACATGTACATAGTCTGTGCATTGACAACCCCATATTAGGACTGGAGCAACATAATTATGGGTGTACTAGGGCTGGCTTATACTTTAGTTCGCACGGAAAGCATAGAGAGATGTCTGTTACAGTGGTCAAACCTGCTAGAGACGAGCACATTGATTAGTCTTTTTAACCCATTTCGACTTGACGGTCACAATAGCCAATAGCCAATAAAAAATAAACAATAATATATATATAGGCTATATTTGAATTATGTTTATTATTAATTAAGTTAAAGGAGCTACCAAGATCACCTGGCTTTTATGTTGGGTAAATTTTGAGTTATAATGGGTGAAGTTAGATTCAGGCAGCAGTCCTTTGATTTTGGCAATATTTTTTAGATGGTCAAAACCCACTCGTATTATTGATTTAACTTAGCTGTTAAAATTCAGGTCTGGCTGCAATATTCCCCACAGGTTTCTATCTACTTTGATTATCACGCTTTAGAGTTTCAAGCTGCAAAACTAATATACAACTAAATGTGTATTACTCACATAGCTGATCCGTCTTTGAAACACCTACCTTAGCCAGGCGAACCATTTGGAATTAAATCTTACACGCTGTCCTTTACTTCCAATAAGAATACTTACAAACCAGCAGTAACTCTGACAAAAGCTGGATTTACAAACACTTACACTTTTGAAGTGGCACAAAATTCTTTCAAATTTGAGCGAAGCCAAACAAACCTAGAAATACCTTGTCAATTCGAGCCTAATTTCAATTGTCTTTGTCGATTATAATAATATTTATACAAGCATAAATCAAAGCTTCAGAGGCATAGAGCATTGATATCGTCTAAATGTGGTCAAATGGAAGTGTACTAGTATATATAATTGAATAAGTAAAGGAATTGCACTTGGCAGCCAGCCATGTAATACAAGGGCACTGTAATCCAATACCAATGGGGGCAGGAGTCACCCCAGGTGAAGTAACTACAATTATGTTGTATGCTGTTCCACGACTGCATTGAATTTAAAAAAAAAAATGTTGGGTATGTGTCACGTTGCACAGACTGTCTTCCCCCAAAAACCCTGATGAGCTCCCCTTTATATCATGTCTGATCCATAGAGTTCTGCTGTAGGTATTTTGCCCACTGTCAGATGATATTTCAAAATTTCAAACCAGATCCCAGCCCAGATTCAAGTTAGCTTTCTTTGGTACAAAAAGAAAGAGTCATCCTTCCAATGAATTGACAGAAAAAAGTCTACTTCTTTTAGCCCTGTCCTTGGTCCTTCTATGAAGCGAAGCACTGCCCTCTTTGCCTTGTACCTGCCCCAGGGTAGTGTGGCTGGCTTTCAGCTGCCAGAGAGTGAACAAACCCAGAGGCTTTGACCTTTGGCTTCTGTCACGTTCTGACAAAGAGTTTCAGTGAGTTGACATCCCAAGACATGAACAAAATAGGAAGCAGTGCTCGGGATTAAAGAGGTCAGCCGAATGTGAATTCCGCAGTAGTAGCGGGGGTCATATGTCACTGTGGTACATGCTTATCTTTCTAGTACCAAGTTGTTTACATCTGAGACAAAGTTGCCCACGAGATGATTGATGATTTAGTTTGACAATTTTATATGAAAAAAAAATCATCTTTAATTGAGTCAGAACAAAATTCCCAAAATTAATATTCGAAACCTACAAGGTTTCGTAATGGGCCAAAGTACAGTATATATCAATTAAACTACTCCAAACAATTACTCACAATGTTCATTATATTTGGATAAATACTTTGAAACCACAAGAAGAAGTTCTGTGAGACCCACAATTATTCTACTTTTATTTTATTTATTATTATTCTCTTATGAAAAGAATTGTCAGACAAAAAAAAATATTCATTTTGAAATGCATACAGAGGTGCATTTTTTTTTTTAATGTAAGATTATTACTATTTGTTTTTTGTGGTCTACTACTACTACTTTGATACTGTTTTTTTGTTTGTTTGTTTTTGTTTTTATTTGAAATATTTATATTCTATCTTTGGCTTTATTTGGGCTATATTTGTCTTCTGGTTAATCCTCTTAGACAGTGGGGAAAATACAAAAAAAAAAATATAAAGCACAAATTAAATTTGAGATGGTGGCAACAACAATATCATGCCAATGTACAACATGCAGCGTACATGTGAAACAGAGTAGATGAACATAGCTAGTTCTAAAACTCTTGATGTGCATTTGTTTTTACTTAAAACAAATTGGGGGGAGGGGGGGAATCTATGTTTAATGTAAACAGAAAAATGCAATAGATTAGGCAATGAACTCTGATGTTTTTCTGTACATTGTACGTACAAATTGTCATCAAGTACAATATGTGTGTGCCCTATGCCAACATCAACCCAAAAGAGGCAACAATATTTTGGACTGCAGGTGCTGGCTTTGACTGATTGTTTGCCAGCCTGTAGCATGCGTGCGGTCTGTTCGGTGGCCGTGCTAGACGAGGGTCAGCAAATCAATAGCAATGCTGCTTCCTTGTCCAGGTGCTTTAAGATGGAGGGGCCCCTGTGAGATTCTTCACAGTTTCGCTGACAGGGACACTTGGTATTGACACCTGAACAAATAAGGACAAATTATCCCTTCAATACACTTATCCACTGTAATTGATGATGCAATTTTCCTGCTCATTTTAAAGAGACACTTTTCTTTTTTTCCCTGTTTTACTGGTCAAACCCTCTCTACTCGAAGCCTTTTTGTGTGCATTCAGGTTTGGGGCAGTCTGTAGTGACTTGAGGTTAGAGTTGAAGGTTTTGGGTTCAAGGCCCTCTGCAGACTCAAAAGACAGGATTACTTTTGCTCACAAGAAGGAAAATGAATTATGAGCCTGTTATGTTAGATGCACGTAACTCAAAGCAGGAGCATGCTTAGACATCGCTTGAACCAAATTTAATTTCACACCAAGTCAGTTGAACAAATGTTATTCCGTTATTCCGAGAAATTGCCCTTGCAAATACACCAAAATCCAGACATTTGACCTGCCAAAAATTTTAACCCTATAACAAATGATTGCTTTCCTGTTTTGTTGCAGTAGTTTTTATCCATTGAGAGTGCATATGGCATGACAAAAACAATCTTCAATAGCATTATTATTGGAATTAATATAATATTTTCAGACGATTCAACTATATACAACAATTTGTCAAAGCGCAGATGATGAGAAATGCGTATTTAAAGCTGCCATTTAGCCCCCCCCTGTCATTATAGCGCTCTGGCGCCTGATTCTGGGTGATGACGTCAGACAATGAGCAATATGAAATATTAAAAATGCATTTTTTTCAGTACGACAGGGCTAAATTACTGCATAATGGTCAAAACTGCTGATTTCTTAAACCTCCTGAACGGTATTTTATGCCATCTGGGTTATTCCGGCTCTTGTCATGTCCCTGCCATACTCGGAGATGGAGGAAAGAGCGTAAACATACAGGAGGCGGGAGAACTAGGCTACATGCTAACTTGAACCGAGCGGCTCTTTCAAGTTTCTTCCATACCTTTCGAACACAAAAAATCAGACAAAACTACCCCGACTCATGTCGCACACGGCAGCGGGAGTGATTGCCTTCACCGATCGGCCAGCCTCCAGGGAGTACAATTTCCAGCGGACTATTACAGCTTGTCATTCCACTGCTGCGACCCTGGCAAGCAGTCCCGCGAGAGTGCTTGTCGCCGAGGACGCAGCAGGGGAATGAAGGCTCATTCTCGGTGGACAAACCACCCGACAATGGGCGGCTTGTCACACACCATGGTCGCTGGCCGATGAACGCAAGTACGCCCTGCTTCACTGGCCGACGACCCGCGGCTTGTCACACGCCATGGTCGCCGGCCAGTGAATGCAAGCACGCCCTGCTTCACTAGCCGACGGCAAGCATTGTCACCCACAATATACAAACCACCTCCTTATTATAACGTGTGCCATGACCCCAGTATTTGACATAATATAAAACACGTAGCTTATTCACTTCCTCATCCGTCCAATGGTCCCTCGATTGTTGGACTTGTTTTGCCCATTCTTCACGGTGAACAGGATCTTTTGGGAACCCTAAAAGGCTCACACCACTCCCCTTAGTGTAGCAACAAAAGCCTGCAGCACATTGGGCTGGCGTGTCGAGAAAAATAAGCGAATTAATCCGCAAAATCAGTTAAATCCATAGTCCTGCTGCATAAAATAGTATGGCTCCATAGTGAAGGTGATCTCATTCTCATTCACCTTCTTTCTCAACGCTAGACTCTGGCTGGAAGTCACCTATTTTAATGTCACGGGATTCAAAAAGTTGAATAAAGATATCGATCGCTTCCACACACATGCAAATGGTCCATTTCATTCAGGAGCATATAATACCGCGTGCAATGTGTAAATACGCTTTCTGGTGTTATATGCCCTCTGAATTTACTGATCAAGATCTTCTGCTACACCCTGATAAAATATGATCACCCATTGCTGACGTTTGGACCAAATATTACCTGCTTAACTAGCAGAGTGGCAATAGCATTGGCCAAGTGCCACCTCAAAAGATTCATTGCCGAGGAACTGTTGCTAACATTTAAATTCAGTAGTCTTTGACAAAATCCATCAGATTTTGAACTGTATATTTAGAGAAAGAAATTTATTTCAAAGAAGGGAATTTTGGCCTTAACCGAAAGGGTATACAACATCAGTTGGATTAGGTCCCTACACTGATTTATGTTCATATAGCATCCATCTACTCAAGAACCACTTGCCATGTATTTCATGATTATCGTTTTAAGTGTCTTTACCCCTTTTGCCGGGGTCGGAGTTGTGTTGTACGAGCATGCATGTCGGCCCCTGTTCCCTGGGTGCCGGCCTATCAGACAAAGCTGCTTCATTTGCATGAGTAAGCATTGTTAATTGACTTAAGGCAGGATTAGTGCTAATCAGGTTTTCTGCCCTGGAACCAGTGGCCAATCCTAACCTCATTAGTTGAGGTGAGCACATCCCATCAGTCCCCCATCAAGCAGTTAATTGATAGAATCCTGAGCACCTAGTTCCCTGTTTGAAACTCATCTAACTCCCTATTTTCAGCCATATCTTGTATTTTCCTTGTAAAGTTGCCAAGGTCAACAAAGCAAATGGCTGCAAAAATGGCAAAGGGAAGAGACTCCTGGCTTCCGCTAGCCCAACAACATCATTCAGTCTTTGCATTAGCAATACTATGTAGATTTGCAAGCCTTTGGATCATAGCCAGAGTTTGTATATTAGCAAGACTAGAGGTGTTAACAAGACTGTGAGAGATAGCGGTGGGACGGTGGGTGTTGATGAGATTTCAGTGTTGCGCAAAACCTGTTCTAGCTGTAGAATGGAAATGCCATATTGTGTACATATTATGTATTGTGAGAGCGATATATTTCAGGAAACCTTTATTGTTACATGTGTACAGATCAACAAAATAGATTCTATGAAATAGATTATACTTGACCTGTGGTTTTAATTAAGTAGAGTTGCTGCATTGTGCATTTCGTGGTTGCTTTGATTTGACAGAGTGGGGAGTTAATGTGCAGTGTGTCATCTGCCATGTACAGCGGTATGAAAAGTATCTGAACCTTTTGGAATTTCTCACATTTCTGCATAAAATCACCATCAAATGTGATCTGATCTTTGTAAAAATCACACAGATGTAAAAACAATGTCTGCTTTAACTAAAACCACCCAAACATTCAAAGGTTTTCATATTTTAATGAAGATAGCATGCAAACAATGACAGAAGAGGGAAAAATAAGTAAATGAACCCTTTGCCTATGTAGATAGACTTAAATAGCAATTAAAACCTATTTTTACCAAACAATTTAAGTCAGGTGTGTACCCAATCACTGATGAGTGGTTTAAAGCTGCCCTCCCCACTATAAAACACACACCTGGTTAGAATTGTCTTGAGAAGCATTGTCTGATGTGCATCATGGCTCAGTCAAAAGAGCTGTCTGAAGACCTGCGATCAAGGATTGTTGATTTGCATAAAGCTGGGAAAGGATACAAAACCATCTCTAAAAGTCTGGATGTTTATCAATCGATAGTCAGAGAAGTTTTCTACAAATGGACAGTTTGGCACTGTTGCTTCTCTCCAGTTGCCGTCCACCAAAGATGATGCCAAGAGTTCAGTGCAGACTACTCAGAGAGGTAAAAAACAACCCTACAGTATCTGCTAAAGACTTACAGAAATCACTGGCACAGTCCAATGTCCAATATCTCTGTGCACACATCAACTATATGTAAAACTATGGCCAAGAATGGTGTTCATGGGAGGACTCCATGGAGGAAGCCACTGCTGTCTAAAAAAACATTGTTACTCATTTAATGTTCGCAAAAAGGCACTTGGACAGCCCAAAGAAGTTTTGGCAAAATAATTTGTGGACTGATGAAACCAAAGTTGAATTGTTTGGGAGTAACACACAACATCACGTGTGGAGTAAAAATGGAACAGCTCACCAACATCAACAGCTCATCGCCACTGTGAAGCATGGTGGAGGGAGCATCATGATTTGGGGCTGTTTTGCTGCCCCATGGCCTGGACAACTTGCAATCATTAATGGAAGAATGAATTCAAACGTTTATCAGGATGTTTTGCAGGAAAGCCTGGGGCCGTCTGTCAGACAGTTGAAGCTAAAATGAGGATGGATGCTGCAACAAGACAATGATCCAAAACACGGAAGTAAATAAACTTCAGAATTGTTTCAGAAGAACAAAATACAACATTCTGGAGTGGCCAAGTCAAAGTCCAGACTTGAACCCCATTGAGGTGCTATGGCATTTCCTAAAGACAGAGACATCCCAGGAATCTGACTGAACTACAGCAGTTTTGTAGAGAAGAATGGGCCAAGATTAGTCCTGATCGATGTGCCAGACTGATCTGCAGCTACAGGAACCGTCTGGTTGAAGTTATTGCTGCCAAAGTAGTGCCAAAATATTAAATGTGATGGTTCACTTACTTATTTTTCCCCCTTTTGTCATTGTTTGCATACTGTCCTCATTAAAATATGAAAACCTATAAATGTTTGGGTGGTTTTAGTTAAAGCAGACACTGTTTTTTCATCTGTGTGATTTTGATGAAGATCAGATCACATTTGATGGTGATTTTATGCAGAAATGTGAGAAATTCCAAAAGTTTCAGATACTTTTTCATACCACTGTACATGTTGCCTTGTACTTTATCTGCCTGGCTTAAATTGTGTATGTAGTTGTTTTCAGGAGTACATGTATATATGTTGCCTCGTTATCTAATTGACCATAACTAGTATACAATCAATAAAGAAAAGAAATGCAACATGTAAATGGTGTGTACTGTGTAGTATTCTATGTCAAAGAATTTGTTTATTGGAGAATGATGCCCATTACAAAACACTAGGTATAGTACATTGTAATACAGTATGTAGTTGGTGTGTTGGTACTGTGTATAATTTGCATGCAGTGTATAAGGTAGTTTGAAGTGTACCCTCTAGTTTAAAGCATTTTAATGAAAAGTAGTTGATTTTAGTGTTTTGTATTTCACTTCCTGTAAAGTAGTTGATGTATGTGTGTAGAATCTCATTTCCAAGTGTCTGGTATGTGGTTTTATAATTGGGTGTGTTTACTTCTTTCACTTATAGCACCGAACTTGAGGCATGAGATCAGTCACCCGGTACCACCCACCCCACCGCCACATATACATGCACGCGTTCATGCTTACACGGATGTACACTCTGGACAAACCACCACCCAACACTCCGCTGACCGTGTGACATAATAAGAGATAATGAGGAAAAGGATACCTGATGCTCAGACTATGTGACACTTTTGTGTGTGTTACTATTGTTGCCTATACTCACACATGTCATCTGGCTACACAAAAGTTAGCTTCCTGTCCTTGTAATATATTGAAGAGGGCACAATAACACATTTGTAAGGTATAACAATGTAGAAATCATCATAATTATTATTTATTATTATTAATTAATTAATTAGATAAAAAATTATGTCACGAAAACTGTTGGACCATAGCTTTTCAGCTGGCCTGAAGAAATTTTATTTAATAATAATCATAAAAATAATAATAGTAATAATACTACAACAAATAAACATTTTACTGTAAACATAAATAAATAAATAAACTGTCAGACTATAACTTGCTTGGTGGTCCTTAGCACTTTTATTAAATATAAACCATCAAATATTGTTGTCGTTGTAGTGTAGTATTTTAACAATAACGTTCACAACACATTTTAAACATCAAAGTCATGTTAGACACCTGTTTTAGATTGCCACTTTAGTTTTTGCTCTCATTGAATCCAGTCTATCTTATTAATTTACAAAAAATAGTGACACTTCTTTATATTAGTGGGGTCTCCTGTGAACCTTTACTCATTTCGCAGTTAGGTCGATGTTTGTTGTCGAGTTACAGTATAATGTTCATTGCCTGAGCTTGGATGCACGTGTGTGTGTCTCCCTACTCCATACGAAGGAGCCATATTAATCAGCTTTATAATTAAGAGCTGAGTCTGTCAGCTACCTTCATGCACCCTCCTCTTCCTGTCCCCTTAATTTCTGTCTGTCTGACTATTTAATGGCACAGTTTTTTTTTTTATTTCCCACTAACCGTCTCCCACCCCTCCCTTCGTCTGTGCAGAATGGGGCTGACATTTATTGTGGGACTAATAGCAGCGTTTCACTGCTCCTAATTTTAGGCTTTAATTGCAATAATTATTTACAAGCCTAATTAGAGCCCAGAAAGCGTCAGACAGACGGAAGCAGCTGAATGGACCATAACTGGATTGAAAGGGGGGTGAGAGTTTGTCAGGCTTTCAGTGCTGAAATGTGAGGTCATGTGATTTTGCTTGTTGGTTGAGCTCATTTAGGGCCTCGTCCGTATTAGCATTTGTAGCTATGATTTGTATCGTTTTACGAACATTTAATTAATCTGCTCATACTACAGTGTATGCTGTTACCAGCTAATCGTGAAAATATAGTGAAAAATTTGAAATATGTACAGGGCTCCAGACTAGCGCTGGAACAATTATTCGAATAATTCGAGTAACTCGTTTTAAAAATTAAGGAATTTTCTCATCAAATCATTTAATTTTGCCAGCTCTAAGATTAACGTTTTGCCCGGACTACTTTTAATGCGGCACAACGCACTGACGTCACGTGCGTACAGGATGATGACATAGGCGGCGGATATATTTGATTTCAACTGCATGAATATAGAGGTAACAACGAAGATGCCGACGAAAGCAAAGAGAAAGGCGCCAAGAAAAAGCAGGAAATGTTAAAAGTGTGGGCGCATTTCAAGCTGGGCTCCAAGGCGAACACTATTTCATGTTTTCACTTTAAGACAGCGCTTGCATAACACTACAGCACAACTGTCAATGCTGGAGCTCCACCGAAGGCACCCTCTTTACTCAGAGTAAAATTACGTTAACGTAGCGCTAATAAATAACAGTAAGGTTACTGTACCTTGCTAATGTAACGTTAGCCCTGCGGAGGGCTAGTTTTCTGTTAATTATGGCTATTGTCGATGTATGGCTAACGTGTCTTTCATATAGACTTTATTTAATTTGTAAAATCACAGCACTGTAGAGTGATGAGGGTGTAAAATAAAACATAATAAAGCTAATTGTCAATTTTAATTCAGTAGTCACTGATGGATAAAACACCAAGTAGCAATGGTGCCTAATATGCTCCAATACAGCAGGTATCATACATTTATTTTGAACACTGCAAAAACTCAAAATCATGTCACGACTGGCCATTTAGACTAATATAAAACTAGAACTTAAAAAAAAGCTGGACACAAATGAGTATTCAATTGAAACACGTGGAAAAAACACCTAACATTTAAATGATGTGTGTTATCAAGCGTAATGGCATTTTTAGGTAAGAAATAGGAATTTTTTGGATAAGATCTTAAGTTTTTTTGAGTGAAAGCAGTGAATGTGTTGAGGTTTTTTTTTTCTAGTCACATCTGAGATTGTTCACATCTGATTTTTGGCTGTTTTCCACAATGTACAGGACATCTTAAATATAGACATTGATGGTCTAAAACTCGTTCAGTATGAGGTGAAAGGTCTTGTTTTTTTCATGTGTATTTATATTGCTCTTCAGCTAAAATAAAATGTTTAATCTGATTACGTACTCGATTAATCGATTGTATTTTCAGTAGAATACTCCATTACTAAAATACTCGATAGCTGCAGCCCTGTATAGACCCTACTCACCAACGTCACAGAATGACGTGTTGCTGTATCCGGCCGCCATATTGTCCGTCATTGTTTATCCGTATTCTCAATGGATTCAATTTGTCGTGCAATTTATAGTGCAATTCATGGAAGCCCCGGTGCTTTCAGATGCTGTAAACTCATTGGATGCGTTGCATAAAAGGCGTTATGTGGAAAAGCTTCAGTCTATCCATTCGCCAGATCCATATTTGATGCCTAAATCGATATTTTTCGACCCGCTGTCTTCGCCGTCTCTGCCTGACATCTGCTACCCTGATATCTACAACTATCTTGTCCACAGAAACTCAGCCTATTCTCACGAAACTTTGAAAAATTTTAAGAGCAGTACTCTAAGCAACATTACCCCGTGTGACCATTTACTTCCAATTGTCTAAAATGGCGACAATCAAAAAAAAAAAAGAAAAAGTTGACTGTGATGGCCGATGCTTCAAGGATAGGTGAATATTGGACTATTTTTTCAATAAAATATGCAACAACTGTGTCTGCCTCATTTGCAAAGAGACAGTCGCTGTTTTCAAGGAGTTCGATGTGACGCGATATTAGCAAACAAGACACGCTGACATGTACAACATTACAAGGAAGATACGCAGCGAGAAATTATAGCAACTTGAAGCTAGTTTAATTTCACAGCAGCAGTATTTCGCAAGAGCCCGAGTGTCGAAAGAGAACGCCACAAAGGCGAGATTGTTGAAATTATGAATTAAAAAAATAATAATAAAGCAAATGTGACACACAGAAGGGCTTGCTAAAATGTGTTTAAATATATTGTTCTACGTAAACCAGCCACGGTAGCCCCCCACATTTTTACCACACCAAATCTGGCCCCCTTTGCAAAAAGTTTGGACACACCTGTTTAACTAAAGATCCGGAGACGAGGCCAGCTTCTTTTACTTGGTACCAACTAAATATTATTAAAAAAATAATGATGGCGGAAGAAATAAACATCTTGTATTTGAAACTGTATGTTGTCGGCGATTAGCCTCGCAATGATCTTAATTGTGCTTGTCAGCCCAAAACCCTCTAAATATATATTAAATGGATCTTACCAGATATAAAATGACAACTACATAATCTGTGGTGATCGTTTGGTGCCCAGTTTTCTCGTCGAATTGCAGCAGTCCATCTCGCTCTCCTCTCCGGGTCTCTCGGAATACGGTAGAACTTCAAGTCTCTCCGTCTATCTTCTCTGTTACTGCAACCAACCGCCACACACGCCTTCACCATTTTGATTATTAATGTTAACGAGCAGAAAAACACGCCATAAAAGTAATAATTTACGTAGCAGTAATGCTTAAACCCGACGAGCTGACGGACAATATGGCGCGGAGGCGTGGTTGTGACGTCATGTGAGTAGGGTCTATAAACACATATATATACATATATACTGTATATTCTATGTTGTGTTGCTAGCTTGTCCGAGTCCATTTTGTAAGCACTGTTTCTTTCGTGAACACACTGGAATGCATCACACAGGAGGGAGAGCGTGGTCACGCTCTGCTTTTACAAGCAATTGCAGAGTTGCGATTGAAATAACTCTTGAGAAAACGACAGTCTAACATCGTTTCTTAGGATGTTACAATCGTTTCACACTCAACACTTGAAAAATACCAAATCGAAACATGGTGTGCATATATTTTTGGAGGCACAAACCACAACCGAAGAGGACCAGAGGAACGTGTGCGTAAATTTGGCCGATGCTGGCGGAGCCTCTCGCGGCGTTTCGTGAGTCTCGGTCTCCTGGAAGCAGGGGCGGACTGGTAATCTGTGGGTTCTGGAGGATCACAGAACGGCCGGTGCCCTGGACGGCCGGCGGCCGCCATTCATTATGCATCACTGTTTTTATCCCCCCTATCCTCTGATTATCTACAGTTCGCATCCAATCCGACAGGTGGCAGCAATGCGCCTGGTTTTTCACCGCCAATCTGATAGACTAGGAACGACGAAAGCACAGAGTAGCCTTCATTGGTTCCTTCCTTGTGGAAGCAAAATAGCGACGAGTGTTAATGCACAATATGGATGGTGGTGGCAAAAAAACTGAAAAGAGCAGGGTGGCGCGGAGAAGGTTAGAGAGAAAAAATTAAAGAAACTGGAGAGTGAAGCATTAAAATGTTATAAATCGACAAATATTTTCGCAAGCAGCAGTCTGGCTGCAACGGCCACGTCAAGTAACAACAGCTCAGCTCCCGGCGATGGTGAGAGGGAGCTGCAGCCGCTATGACGTGCAGACGGTGCTGGGAGAGAGAAAAGAAGAGGGAGGGGGCAACGATAAACTGTTGGAAGTTCCCCAGACAAGCGCAGGGCAAGTACCGTAAATTGGGATGAAGAGGGTTACTTGCTCTGTAAACTGGCAATTGTTATCCATCAGGTAGCTACATTTTAAATCAAATAAATGACAATAGGGAATGGGACGTACTACGTCATTGTTTGGACGCGCCCCCATGCTGGCAATATGATTCACTTCCGGTTCGGCAGACTCAATGCGGATTGTAACGTGTGGTCGTGCTAAGCTAACTCTTTCGGTGTTTTAGAAAGAAAATATGGGTGCTTATTGTTGCGTTACCGGGTGCAACAGCGTCTCCTACGACAAAAAAAGGGGTTAGGAAAAATGGACTCACTTTTCACCGTTTTCCTGCATGGAGGACCAAATATCAGATCACGAAGGTACGACAGATGGCTGGATTGCAGCGGTTCGTCGGAAAAGCATTTCTTATGATCATATTTCTGCTGGAATGAGAGTGTGCTCCCGTCATCTCTACTCTTGTAAGTTGAACGATTTATCCGTTTTGGTTTCAATACGTTTTTTTTTTTTTTTTTTTTTTTTACCATTGTGTAAATCTGCCTCGGTAGCAATGCTAACCTACTCCTCCTCCTTACCTACCTGTTATGTTCCTAGGAAAACCTGCATATGAAATGCTGACAACACATCCCGATTGGTCACCATATCTCTTCTTGGGTTATTCTGAGGTCAAGCGCACCACATCGGAGCGTTATGATAGGTTGGAAAGGCGAAGAGTGCACGCTGAAACTTCAGTTTGCTCTGCTCTTACAAACACGAGCCCAAGTGTTGTTGTGAAAAGTCAATAAAATATGAATACCAAAACATGACTTGAACAACTTCTTGACAAACTGTAACTGCTTGTTGTTTACTTCAGGTCTTCATAATAAACAGGTGTAATAATTACAAAGTCAGGTGACTTAATTTTGTTATTCTATTTGGAGTATGCATTGACAATTTTTGGACAGTGTTGTAGACAAAAACTGGGACTGATAAATTGCAATAGATTTATTTCAAGTAATGCAATTTCTCCAATACGATATTTGAATTGACAGTTTAATATCTTTAAATTAGTGCAAACAAGGCCCACCCTCTGACGGTGGCAGCAAATATTATATAATAAATTATAAGTAATACACAAATACAAGATCACAATAAACGTGTCTTTGTCAAAGTAGTTTAAAACACTATTTACTGGCCTTGGGTAAATTGCCAGACAGGATAAATATGTGCTTTAAAGTTCTTGCATTTCCATTTTAAGTATTGCAAGTACTAGTCTCTAACACAGTATTTGAACTGACAGTTTAAAACCATTTTAGTACAAAATGGCCCACACTCTGGCAGGGGGCAGCAAATATTATAATACATAATATAATACATTATAAAAAGCTATATACTATATAAATACAAGATCACAACAAAACCTGTATTTTACAAAGCAGTTAAAAAACATCCAGTGGCCTTAGGTAAATAAAGGTGTATAAATATGTACTTTACAGTTCTTGCATTTCTATTTTAGGTATTGCAACTTTTCCAACGCTATTTGAATTGACAGTCTAAAGTCTACATTAGAGCAAATAAGAATATTATAAATTAAAAATAATAATAGAATATATAAATTCAACATTACAATGAAACGTGTCTTTGTCAAAGTGGTTAAAAAAAACACGTCACTGGCCATAGTTAAATAGCCAGTCAGAATAAATATGTGCATTAAAGTTCTTGCATTTTCACAAGTTAAAAGCCCGCAGTTCATCGACAAGAAGGGCAGACCCAGATGGCGTCTGCTGCAGGGGCTTGTTTGAGTCCGACACAGGACAAATGAAACCACTCCATTGAACAAATTTTCTTTGTCAAATGATCCAAGAAGAGAGATGGTGACCAATCGGGATGTGTTGTCAGCAGGTTTACCTAGGAACACAACAGGTAGGTGAGTCGTAGTAGGCGAGCATTGCTACCGAGGCAGATTTACACAACGGTGTAAAAAAACAAAAAAAACAAAAAAAAAAAAAACGTATTGAAACCAAAAGTGGATAAATCGTTCAACTTACAGAGTAGAGATGACAGGAACACACTCTCATTCCAGCAGAAATATGATCATAAGAAATGCTTTTCCGACGAACCGCTGCAATCCAGCCATCTGTCGTACCTTCGTGATCTGATATTTGGTCCTCCATGCAGGAAAACGGTGAAAAGTGAGTCCATTTTTCCTAGCCCCTTTTTTTGTCGTAGGAGACGCTGTTGCACCCGGTAACGCAACAATAAGCACCCATATTTTCTTTCTAAAACACCGAAAGAGTTAGCTTAGCACGACCACACGTTACAATCCGCATTGAGTCTGCCGAACCGGAAGTAAATCATATTGCCAGCATGGAGGCGCATCCAAACAATGACGTAGTACGTCCCATTCCCTATTAAAGGGTTAGTGCCAGCTAGTCGATGTACCCGTTTGCAATCGTGTCAAGGGTTACAGTATGCTAGTCCTACTATCCCTCTCCTAAGAAAAAATATTTTAGCCGTAAAACAATGTATGCACACGCAGCATAGCAATATTAATTCAGAAGAAATATGACAAAATATTAATAAAATGAATGGTTTTACTTTAAAGTTTAGGTAGTTAAATTGATGTTATATACATTATTAATCATTTATATATCGTTTTGTTTTCTGGTTAATACTTTCCAATGAAGTTTATGTATACAGGATTTGTCTTGAAATGTGTATTGTATTTTCATTGAAATGTATTATTTGTATGGCAAGATTAATTATGGCAGGGGTCTCCAAACCGGTCCTCAAGGGCCGCTGTGGGGCCTGGTTTTTGTTTTAACCGATCGAGTACCGACAGTTTAACCAATGAAGTTTCGGCTAAAACAAGCAGCACCTGACTGCAATCAACTGATTACACTTGTAAGACACCAGATTGGTGCAGAGGTTTTGTCTTGTTTTGTTGGAATGAAATCCTGCGCCCGCCGCAGCCCTATGTGGAATAGTTTGGAGACCACTGAATTATGGCATAAACAATGAAGTCATTTTATAGACAGAGATCTATAGAGATATATTATAATCAATTGGATACGTAAAACTTGCTTTGAAAAATAAATTCTTTCATTTGTTTATTCAGGTTGATCATAGAGCTAGTACAGAAAATGAATCCAACTCCAGTTCAGCCTTGCAGTACTTTGAGCGCCCGTAGTCAGACAGTCACAGTCTAGACACATTTTCTTCATTTTTCTCTCAAAGTGCACGAAATTGGTGCATTTTACAATAAAATGTAAAAAAAAAAAAAAAATTCTCCCGGGAGGGGCATGTTCCCGGACCCCCCTATGGGGTCTGTGTTTCCCTTCGTATAGCGATTCTTATGGGCTGGGCTGAGTCAAAGTCCAGGGCTGCTTTTTAGTCCCAGTCCGCCCCTGCCTGGAAGTGGCCTGGAAGTCCTGTTCTTCTGCTGTATTTTCCCTTGGCAAACCAGCTAGTTACATTACCTCGAACTAGTCGATTGAACCATGAAGCAGCTTGTCAGCAAAAAAAGAAAACGCAATCTTACTGGTCACACATGTGTTGGTAGATGGAAAAAAATATTCGCACTGGCTCTAATTTTAGTCGCAAAATTCCCCCATTTGGGGGCGGTCAGGAGCCCTGCATCAGAGGATTGAACTGTCTGCCAGTAACGATATAATGAAGATTATGCATATTTCTCTGCCTGTGCCTTAATCGCAGACTCATGTACTAGTAGATCACCTTAGATCAGCGGTCTACAGTGTGCTGGAACTTAGACCCCTTGTTCAGAGGTTTTGTACAAGTACACTTTTTGTCCATGAAGTATTCCCTCGCGCACCCCCGCATTCCCTGCGGTGACACACCTTCGTTGCACCGATACACCAATCTTGACTCAAGAGTCTGCCAGTTCGAAATCATATGCGGCGTGCTAAAACTCACTCATGTGTTTATGCCGAAGTGCAACTGCGCAGTCTATGAAAATAGGACTCTTTATGGTGGACATATTCATCGCGTACGTTGTGCTGCTGGGCAATATAATCACTTTGTGTGTCCTCCAGCACCTCAACCAGCTGTCTATTTGACAGGCTGCAATCCTTTTGTCCCACCAATGGATCAACATGTATATGTATTATTCCCTCTTTTCCAACCCTGTCTTCTTCGTTTTTCTTCTCTCCTGTCAACATAGCATCCAGGGGGATGTCTCAGTCCCACAATGCCAATCTTCTCCCCTGTAGCTCACTTTGGCAATGCTGTCAGTGTGAGCTCTGGTGATGGATGCAGTGTCATTGACTCTGTGAGTGTGTCTGTATCTTTCTCTGGTTCATTAGTTTTTTTTTCTTCCCCTTTTAGATTTTGTTCAAAGAAGTTGTAGTGTGTCTGAGTGAGTTTCTGTCCATTTGAGAGGTCAGAGGCCAGTGATGTTGGAGAAAAAGCCTGCTGTTTTAAAATTGCAGTTAAGAGTTCAGCATTTTTTTCCTTCAATTGGCATCCTTGGCAAAACATCTTTTATTTTTTTATTTGTTTTATATTATGAGCTATTCCAACTGACTTTTGGCGTGAGAGGCGGGATACACAAGGAACTAGTTGCCAGCAAATCGCAGGGCGGGAAAAAAATGATGACGAAATGCCATAAGATCACCTTCAAACACTTCACTTTGTCCAAGCAGATTGTTTTGATTTATTTTGAAAATATAGTAGAGCAACCATGTAAAATGTGTATATTTTTTAATACGATGTGATGTGGTATCTAGCCTTAATTTCACCAGTCTGTATGTTTTTGTTATATTTCATCTCATAGCTAGTGCCTAGGGGCAGATAGAATCAATGGATCTGATCATTTCAGGATAAAGCAGCCTTCCTCATGTTCTCTGAAACCCCATCAGTCATGGTGAGAGGGCGGTGTCCCAGTATAATACATGGACTGTGATGGAATTGACTTTAGTGGACTAGACTTGACAAGTGCTGGGAGAAAAAAATGTACATATGATTGCTTGTATTCACATGGATGGATGGATGGATGGATGGATGGATGGATGGATGGATGGATGGATGGATGGATGGATGGATGGATGGATGGATGGATGGATGGATGGATGGATGGATGGATGGATGGATGGATGGATGGATGGATGGATGGATGGATGGATGGATGGATGGATGGATGGATGGATCTCCATGCAGTAATGCAGGAAGAATATTTGAAAGAACACAGACCAGATAAGGCTGCCTCTTGAAATATTCTTCTTCTTCTTGATTTGTAAATCAGATATATACAGCCACCAGGGTATCACCATGTGGTAACAGATAGGCTCCAAGAGCTGTGTGAGGGATTTGGGTCGGAAACCCAATCCTACAGCCCTAATGCACCCCGAAAGGCAGGAGAACTCTCAGATGAAGGATTTATTTATTCCTGCTGAAGCAAGTGGGGAACAGTTAATTTGGTAGCGGCTGTGACAGAGAGACTCTCACACGCACACATAGAAGGCAGTTTGGGCACATTATGTTGATTTTCTTCTCCTGCCAAACAAAGACGTGTAAGGCTTTTTACCTCTCACTGCTGGAGATCAGTGGCTGAGTAGTTGCTCTGCTCACCCACGGCGCTTTTTCACAGGGAGATGCAATCATTCCTATCCTCGATTAGAAATGTTTTTATTGAAATGTAAGGATTTCATTAAGGTCTGTCTCTTAGAAAAATCTGCCAAACACACTAAAAAAAGACAATAAATTTGCTACAGTGCTACAGCAGCATAATTCATCATGGGAGCTTTTGAAAAATTATTATGCATTATTGTATTAAATAATTTCTATTATTATTTTATCACATTTCATTACTGATCTTCATGCACCTTGCCGTGTCTGCACCGTCTTTTATCTAGCATCCAGAGGAAAAGCATAGCCCAATAGTTTCAATTATTTGAACTCTGTTGTATGGCATACAATTAACAATATGAAATGTTGGTTAATATGAGAGGCATAGCTTTCCCAGAATTGCTCAGATTATGATACCGTAGCCCTAGAACATAGTTCCAAAGACTACACTGTACTCATTCAAATTTTTACCTGTCAAGAACATTGTAAATACATGAAGGTCTTTTAAATATAAACCTTAATCTGCATCCAATAAAAATGTGGAAGCATTGTGGTGAGAAAGCCAATTACAATCGAGCAGTGATTCCCAACCATGTGTGGCGTGTGCCTTGAGGGATTGGGCATCAGGTGTGCTGAGGAAATTAGTTTGACATAATTGATGTGAAAATGATTTACTTCTTGCAAATGATGAATTATTATTCATCTATGAATGCAACATATATATTATAGCGTATATTGACAAAACAAACAATCACATGCCCTTCCAGTGAATAGCAGAAGCTAAATAGGCAAGAGAAGATGGATGGATGGATGGATGGATGGATGGATGGATGGATGGATGGATAAATAATAAAATTTTTGTAATATTTTTGTTTGTTAGTATGTCGTGAGTTTAATTCTAATGTAAAATACAACAATTATGTACCTTAATAAGTAAGTACTTAGAACGTACAGTTAATTTCACGTCTCCCCATCTTTCCGTCTTCCCAAAACAAACATGTTAAATCAAATTAAGATAGTGAGTGTGAATCAAGGGCGTAGGTTTGGTCTCAATATTGGTAGTGACGATATAACAGCATAACCTGCATGTACACTTTTTGCTGGGGACGGGACATTAAAGTGCGTACGACAGGAGAAAAAAAGTCTTAAATGGGATTATTATGTGAATTAGAATCATACTTTGAGATGATTCGAGTATATAAAACAATTTAGCAAAGCGCAGATGACGAGAAATTAATTAATCTGCCTGTTAGCCACGCCTACCATTATAGGGCTCTAGCGTCCCCAACAGGTGGATGATGTCAGCGGAGTCACGATTTCATCTGATTTAGTATGCAGCCCATTGAGAGGAAATTATTCAGAACGAGGATAACGGGACGAAGAGAGCCGCAAAATGTCATTGTTTCAGTCTCTCTACTCCAATATTTTTACAGGATATTCTTTTTATCCAAGTATTTTTCCCCAATAGCTAAATAAATGGCTTGAGAAGGACCAGTCAGCCCGTTGAGGGGGAATTATTCAGAAAGAGGAAAACTTGACGAAGAGAGCCGCAAAATGTCATTATTTCAGTCTCTCTACTCCAATATTTTTACAGGATATTCTTTTTATACAAGTATTTATCCCCAATAGCTAAATAAATGGCATGGTCATGACAAATATCAGTCTTGTGCTAAATGGAATATGAAATAATAAAAATGCATTTATTCAGAACAACATGGCAAAATGACTCCATAATGCTCAAAACTGTCGACTTCACCTTTACTGTCGCACCTCTCGAACGATATTTTATGCCACCTAAATCGGGCTTATGTCATTTCCCTTCCCCGGCTTCGGAGAATGTAAACAAACCAAGAGGCGTGACAGCTAGCCGACATGATAAAGGATAGTTAACAGATTAATTTGTCAGATTCTTTCAATTACTTTAAGTAAATATTACTACAGTTTTTGTTCTTAAACCCATATATCTAAAAGTTGGTAATTTTTCAACTAAATGAAGAAAAAAAATGCTTTCAAATAATGTTTTCAACAATATCTATTCTTGAATTAAGAACATTTCTGAAAATTAAAAAAAAAAAAAAAAAATTAAATATGGTGGAAAACACAGATAAGGCTAAAAAAGCAGTTTCTGCTCTTGCAGCCCTCTTTAAAATAAACTGCTGTATTTTAAGCCAAAAGAACTGTTGTGTTTGATAGAACAATATGTCTATATGCTGGCATAGCAGATTCACGGCACATTAAGCCCCCGAACTATTTTTAATTTGTCCGTTTTACCCTGGAAGCCCCGTTTACAGACGTCGCGCAACTGCAATCGTATTTTTTATTCAAAATGTCATTTTTAGTTTAGAATCATTAATTGTTATAATATTTAGTTCCAAAAAAAAAAAAAAGTTCTAATATGTAGTTTAAAAAAAAAAAAAAAACACTTAAAAAAATTATTCACTCGCATATTTCAAACTTTTAAACAAATTACGTCACAATGAAAAAATTACCGTCTGTAAAAAAAAATCACGGATATCTACCTTATAACTATCGCTTAATTGTATTTTTTCTTTACTGTCGCATTTTCCCTAATATTTTAAATGATAAATAATTGATCCAAACAAAGAAACATTGAAAAAAAAAATGTTTAAAAGGTAAATATATGAAAATGAAAATTTCGACCACTCCTTGATGTCTGCGATTTCTGCATCGCAACCCTTTGTTATATTACCATGTTTCACCCATAAAACCCCCCCCCAAAATCCATCTGTGGCCATTCACAGCTGTGTCTTGACACTTGATGAGACATGCTACATGGGGTTTTTGGATTAAAAAGAGCTAAGTATGCGATAATATCTCGTTAAAATCATGGCGTCTTTAATTATGCTCTCGCGTGCTCTCACCTCCAGTTAGGGTTTTGCTGTTTATTTATTTATTTATTTTATTTATGGTTTTTTTTTTTTTTTTTTTTTTTTTTTTTCAAAAAATGCCCTCCTGTTCAAAATTTTTCTTCCCCCAGAAAATTGAGATTTTAAGCTTTCCAATGATGTATCACATATGCATCGAGGACAATTTTGAAATTTGGCCAAATTGGGGGTCTCAGAGCGGAACTTCAAGTCACCTGAGTGTTTTCCGCTATATACAAACCTTTTGCTTTAAATAAGTCTGTTAAGTTTATTTTCAGCTATAGCTATTTTATTTCAACAAATCTGAGTGAAATTTCTTGAAGCACTGGCAGATAAGTTCACTTATTTCTAGTAGATTTACACTGAAAACAAGGGTTTTTTTTTTTTTTTTTTTTTTCTTAGGTGGGGTTTTGCAGTGCATATGTATTGGTTTAGGTCAGGGGTCCCCACATTTTTGTCCTGTGAGGGCCACATAACTTTTCCCTTCTCTGATGAGGGGCCGGGGTCAGTTTGTAACAGAAAAAGTGTGACGATTGTAGGAGTGCCTAAATGTAAAAATTTATTGCTTTTCAGATAGCCACAATCAAATAACCCTTTCTGGATTCTTCAAGGAACAAAAGTAAATAAAATACAAAATATGATATGATATGATATGATATGATATGATATGATATGATATGATATGATATGATATGATATGATATGATATGATATGATATGATATGATATGATAGAATAACACTTTAATTAGATAATAGAAAGATAATAACCGAATAACCCTCTCTGGGTTCTTCACAGAAAAAAGCCAGGGAATATATAACACTGTTGGGGGAAAAAAAAGTTCAGGGGGCCGGACCAAATGTGGACACGAGCCATAGTTTGGCGACCCCTGGTTTTGGTGGTACACCCTTTCGGTTCAAACCTTTGTTTTCAAAAATTACTAAAGAAACATATTGAAAACTTCCAGAATAAGTTTATGGATTTTATAAGCAAGTTTAAATTGCAATATCCGAACACAAACTATATGATCAATTATACACAAGAAATACAAACTTGTTAAGCATCTCTTAACTGGCCACGGTTGCAAATGCAGCAGTTCCAAAGTTTCAAACAAACTTTCGATAAAGGAATATTTACTTACGTTTAATCATGGACGGACATGTAGGGAAAATGTCCTCAGACACATCCTGCCATGTGGCTGCACACGCATACAAATCAATTGCACGCCGCTCTCTCACCGTTGACGTCTTCGCCGTATCTTTAAGCATTTGATTGTGTCATATTAATGTCGCACGTGTAATTAGCACCCTCGTATAACATTGAGAGTCCAACTGAATGTAAAACAGTGCTTAATCACCAAAACAAAAGCTTCGGGAGCAAAATATTTTAACGGGTGAAAAATTTGACAGAACACTGGCTGTAAATGCGTGTGTGTGTGGGTAGTAAGTCGTCAGCCAATCAAACTCTTGTTTGAACTTAAAAGGGAAAAAATGGAATGGCCCATTTATCAAGTGAAAAAGGGGTCAATGTATGTCTGAACATATTGAAAGTACAGTGGTACCTCGACATACGATCGCTTCGACACACGATCTTTTCGACATCCGACGTAAAATTTGACTCACCATTTGTTTCCACATCTGACGACATGCTCGAAATACGCGGATTTTTGACAACGCCACAGTTTGTAATGCCGGAAGACGGACGCACAGCTGATTTTCTTGTCAGAGAAATCAGCACTGGATCCAAAAACATTAGTGCAGGTGGAGAAAAAAACAAAAGGTGACACTTACCGTTGAAATGAAGCTGTGAATGATAGCAAAATATAAGCATGGCGTGTGCATCCATGAACTGAGTCGACAATAGGGCCGTAGAATGTCGATCTTCTAATCATTTATGCCATCAACTTGCCTCGAGTCCGCTGTTGACGCTAGGATCGAAACAGAAAGTAAAGTCAGCCCCGCGGTGCGTTCAGGTACAGCAAAAAAAGTCTGCCAAATTAGAACCCGATTTGTTACATTATTACAGGTATTATTATTATTATTATTATTATTATTATCATTATTGCTATTATTATATTATTGTTATTCTCATTTATATTCATAATTTATTTGTTTTGCTCTTTGTAATTGCTATTTGCAATAGTAACAGCAGTATTTATTAAGGATTTAGTATAGGTTTTTGGGCTGCGGAACGAATTAATGGAATTATAATATATTCTTATGGGAAAATCCTGCTTGACATACGACCATTTCGACTTACAAACAAGCTCCTGGAACGAATTAACTTCGTATGTAGAGGTACCACTGTACTCTAATTCACTTAATAATGGTAGGGTTAATTCTATCCTCACAACATGGGAAGGCAATCTAAATTTTTCATATAATTGAAGTAATTATATAATGCAAATAAGTTTGCTTAAAAGTTGGTGGGGACAATTTGTGCATCCTGAAAAGTTGGTAGTGTTTTGTCCCTACCGTCCCTATGCAAACCTACGCCCTTGGTGTGACTGCAGTGACTACGGTAATTCATATGGTGTGGTTATATGTACTGAAGTGGCGTGCTATTTTAAACCATGCAGACAATTATTTAGAGTAGAGATATAGATATAGAGTAATAATTAATCAACAACTAATCAATTATCAAATTAATCAACAATTATTTAGATATTTTAAAAACATTTAGAAAACTTGGTGAATGTCAAAATCCAAAACTTTGTAATTTCAAATGTCTCAATCGCACATATTCTCAGATTTCTGATGTAGAAAGTAGATTGATTAACAAAGTAAGTTAATTGCAAACACAGGAAGGCAATTTTCAACTGCTTGCCTTTCTTGCAATATGGACAAAAAAAAAAAAAAAACTTTTAAATTTGTATATATTGATATTTAAGCGTTTTCTACAGTGTAACTTTTAAATAATACCCTGTTTTTTGCGAAAAGGGATGTAAACTATTATTTTTTTACTTCCAGATTTCTAAAATAATCTAAAAAAAAAATAATTGACAGATTAAAATACTAATTTCAACAGAACCTATTTACATTTGCAGTATTTCAGCAACGTTGACAGCTTGTCCATTGTGTGCGATATGTTCCTATGGTGCACATGCGCACCGTCAGTCAAACGGTATTGTATCATCAAGACACTCTGTGGCCCTTCCCCTCCGATCAATACGCGTGCTTGTTGCCAGACATCTATAAGTATACCAGGGAGGACTCCTTATCCCTCACACACTTCTCAAATACCACACACAAACATACTCACGTTTGTTGATGTGCGATGGCCTTGGCGGATCCCTCATTAGCAGCCACATTGACAGTCGGGCATCCCGCCGAGAGAGAGAGAGACACACACTGACAGACAGTCGAGAAATTCATCGAAATTCCGGTGTCAGGAGTTAACTCTCACCATGCCTCAGGCAAGCTGGAAGAGAATAATATGTGACGGGTCGAAAGACAGGAAGCAAACAGTCTTAAAGGGATCCTCGATCTTAAAGATCTGTACTCTCCAATAAACTACAATTGTTCTCTTGTACTAAAATACTGTATGTTGTACATTTCTGTGTCCCCACATGATTATAGTCTCATAGCCTCCCTGAGTAAATGCATTCATCAAATCAATGAATGGATGTGCCAGAATGTTCTCCAGTTAAATGTGGAGAAGACAGAAGTGATCATTTTTGGGCCAAAAAAGGAAAGGTCAAAGATAAGCAGGCAGCTTAGCACAATGTCACTTACAGCTACAAATCAAGTCAGAAACCTTGGCGTAATTATTGACTCAGACCTAAAATTTGATAGCCATCTAAAGTCCGTCACTAAATCTGCTTATTACCACCTAAAAAATATAACCAGAATTAAGGGGCTTCTGACTCAACAAGACATGGAAAAACTTATGCATGCATTCATTTTCAGCAGATTGGACTATTGCAACGGTATATGTACGGGTCTTGATAAAAAAAAATCAGTCAGGAAGCTGCAGCTAGTACAGAATGCTGCAGGCAGAGTCCTTACAAATACAAGGAAGCTGGACCACATTACACCGGTTTTGAAATCGCTACACTGGCTTCCATTGAGTCAAAGGATAGACTATAAAATACTACTGCTCGTCTACAAAACACTTAATGGCCTTGGACCAAAATACATGCTTGATTTGTTAGATTCCTATGACACATCTAGACCCCTAAGGTGGAACCGGTCTCCTGCATGTTCCAAGAACAAGAACCAAGCAGGGTGAGGCAGCGTTTAGTTATTATGCTCCTCACCTCTGGAACAAGTTACCTGAATGTCTGAAGTATGCTCAAACTGTTAGCTCCTTTAAATCAGGGCTAAAAACGCTTTTGTTTAGCACTGCATATCCATAACTGTCTATATATCTCAGTCTACTTGCTTTCTATTCCTCTTGTGCTCATCTCCATTGCTGATTTCAATTATTATTTAGTAGTTTTTGTTTTGTTTTATTTTATTTATTTATTTTTATTCTATTTGTGATTAAATGCGATTTTTATGTATAATTTTATTTCCTATTTTGATTGGCCTGGTTTTTACGTTGTATTGATTTAAATGTGATTTTTATGATCGTCATGTAAAGCCTTTTGCCTTGTGTTGTATTGTGCTATATAAATAAATTTGCCTTGCCTTGCCTAGAAACAGATTAAATGTTAAATCAATGGCAATATTTTATAATATTTAGTACATATTTTGACCAATAGTTGGCACCATGTTTTGCGGGCTCGGAGTGATGACGTAATTGGGACGTTTCCAATTGTGTACAACAATTGTCTATTGCTGCCTAAACTTGCTAAGTAAAATGCCACATTGTGCTGCTTTTGGATGAAATTTCCAGTCAAATGGAAACAAGGGGAGTGATGTGAGTCTCCACAGATTTCCTATTGACAAGAAGAGGAGAAAGGTTTGGGAAAAGGCCTGTAGACTGACAAATCTTCCCAAAGACCCAAGGCTTTGTTCTCGCCATTTTTCTCCTACCTCGTTCGAGGCTTTTAGTCGACGACAACTTATGAAAGAGCTCACCGGAGTGGCTGGATATAAGCGGAGACTAAAATCAAATGCTGTTCCAACTATTCTCCCTCACAAGAAGCCTCAACGCGCTCGGAAAGCGAGTGAACTGCGCGCAATAAAGCGCCAAAGACAATAAACTGCTGGCCGCTCTCTTCATTAAGCAGGCAAGCCGCTCCTGTCGCTGCAGCGGTAGGCGAACCTTCTGGCGTACCGCTAGTCACAGAGGAAGCTAATAATTGACCTCTACTGTCATTTCATCAGGCAGTAAGTGTGTCTGTTCAGTATTCACCTAATATGAGTAATGCTGCCACTCAAACTGATCCGGACACGTCCAATGCAGCGATATAGTAGCAGGCTGATGCGGGCCGAACACTTAATATGGACCACCCTCACGTAACTAAACGTGAGTTGGATGTACAAGACATGGAGGACACTTGGTCCAGATGACGAATTTAATGAGGACAGTCAGCCACAACACGACTCCGATCCTGACTATCACATGTGTGCATACATAGTTTATTACCTCCAGTGAAAGTTTATAATGTCGAAAGTCATGAAAATAAAAATGCACGAATGACAAGGTGTGTTCAAACTTTTGGCCTGTACTGTATGTAAAGCAGACGACAGCTCTGGATGCTAACAATCTACATAACTATATTGGAATTAGTTTGATCACGCAATAGCTCACCATGAAGATCTGCTAACAAAAACCGGAGTTATCAAAGGCATACACTCTCTTGCCCCGTTGTCATTGAGACACACTTGCCGTGAGTACATCACCAGTTTTGCCCAACTCTTGTCTTATCAGATATTTCCTGCTCTGTATTTTGCCTTTGCTGCTCGTCTTTCGAACAACCGACAGTGCTGTCCTGCTCTTCACTTTTCCGCTCTGGTTCATATTGAAAGGGCAGCACTGACGACATGTTGGGGTAGCTAACGAGTGACACGCTGGAAGTTCGGCAACGGGCCCTGTGACTTCACCGCACTGCGACGTCAACAAGGATGGCGACCTATCACATAAAATAATTTTACAAATTTTATTAAAACGAAAACATTAAGAGAGGTTTTAATATCCAATTATCATAACTCATACTAACATTTATCTTTTAAGAATTACTTGTCTTTAAGATTGAAGATCCCTTTAAAGAGCATACAAGAAGATATGATGTGTTATGCACGCTAACATGATACTTAACCATGCATTGATGACAAGTCCACTTTGCATGCAACTAAACAACCAATGCTTGTTTTATTAGAGCATATTTTTAACTATCCCCAATGATGGGCAAAATTTTTAATTGACCCAGTAGTTGTATAGCACTTCCACATCTGCCCCCATCCACTTTATTTTGAGGATGAGTACTTTATTTAATTGGAAGAGGAGCAGAAAAAGAGGTGTTCAGTGGTCTACTCAGTAAACAAAAGCACAGTTGGAGTACAACCCGACTCCCCACTTGTCCAAAAAGAGGATTGAGGACATAAATAATTGATACACACCTGACTCCATCGACCGCTTTGACTTTTTTATACTCCTCACTGCTTGATTCATTCAGTCCATTATTTTATACACTCTGTCTCTTCATTATTCTTTTGCTCACTTTTCTATGGTATGTCTCCAAATCTAGACCTATTCACCCCCCCCCCCCCCCCCCAAGCTTTGGCGCTTGCATGCTGCTTTGCTTTGCTTTTTGTCTCCCCATAGGCATCAACAGGTCTTACCCTATTTACAATCCTGTGTCTCCTTTCGTTCTTTTTCTTCTCCCCTGCATCTCCTCTTACATCTCCTCCAGTCGCTTCTCTTGCATCTCCTCTATTTCTCCTCTGCTGTCGTCTCTTGCATCTTTCCCTACGTTTTCTAGCTCTTCTCTTTAATTCCACTTCACTGTGACTTTTCTCATTTCTCATAATATAATTACCCCAGCAAGTCATCTTCCGTCATTTTTTGTAATCTCCCTTTTCTCCTCATAAACCTTCACATTTTTAACTTTTATATCCTGTAGCCTTTCACTTCTCCTTCTGTCTCTTCTTCTGTCTCCCCCTGCTTACTTACATGTCTAACACAATCTCATATTATTCCTCTTGCTTCATCAGCTCATGTGCTTTCTTTCCTGTCCTTTGCTGTTCTGCATCCTCTCTACTTTTCTACCTCCTGTATCTCCCCCCGCAATCTTGCGCATCAAAATCGACTTCCCCGGCCACAATCTCTTGCCTTGTGGCTATTTCTGCATATCTTCATTCTACTTCTGTAGCATGTAGCGCATGTTGGATTTACACTACAATATTTGTCAATAATTTATCTATGTTAGCTTTCTGACTTTTTGGTTGATTTTTCACTTCAGGTTTTAGAAATGCAAATGTTTGTTAGTTTTGTGGGAAATACTACTGCTGATATTGGAAAATAACACAATGAACCCATATGAGAGGAGCCACTAATGAGTGTACATTGAGAAGTCAGGAGAACACATTGAACTATATTATCACCTCTTTAAATTCACTACCATGACCAGGCAGTCAACTATAATATGAGTTCAAACGGCGGTCAGTGAGGCCGACGTCTGAACCCCCCTCCTCCCACTTCTCCAATATTTAACTCCCTATGATTCCTCACAATCCTTTCCGTACGAAGAGGAGGTGATAAATTCTCAAAAGATGTTGGGTTGAAAGCCTTCCAATACTTTCTAAATCCCCCCAAAATCTTGTTTGTGGTTGTTTTAGGTCAAAATAACATTTTTTTAAAAAGCTTGTATGTATGGAAGTGAATTTGGGAAACGAAATGACGTTTATGAACGGAAGTTAGGAGAGTCGTTAGGGCGCTTAATCCTGGAGTGTAATATAATGCTCACCCACGTCAGCTCTAATTCGTCACCACATGAGAAAGGTAGTCAGTAGAGAAGGCAAGGATCTGATGGTTTCATGAAAGATGAAATGAGATGGTTAGTTTAGACTGAAAACCAAGCCAAACGAAAACTTTAAAATTGTCTGATGCTGATGATTCCACCCACCCCATATCCTGACGCTTCTGCCAAATTTGATGAACATAGTCCATGTGTACGTCTGTTTAGCATTTAATTGTGTCAAGTAGATAAGGAGCAATGTAGCTGGCAGACATAATCGTGGTTTCAAAGCTCCCATTTTCTCAACCACATGATTTTTAAACATGGCATCAGGTCAAAATGCAGTCACTTAAGCCTTAAACAAGGCACTCAAAAATAAAAAAACATGGAAATACTGATGAAATGAATTCCAATATTAAACAATACAGTCAAACATTCGCCAACATGAGACCATTTAAATTCTGTAAGGTAATATTCTAAATAACACGTTAGTGCAGTACGTCATTGCACGGTGTCTTCATAAACGGTCACCTATTTTTGCTGCTTTAATATCGAGGTGTATGGCTTAAGTGACAAAAAATAAGTTTTCCAAGAGTTAAAGCAGCAGAATGACGATTTAGTGGTTAGCAAATCCACCTCCTTCGACTCCAGCCCACATTCCAAAGCATGCCCATTAAGTTTCTTGATAACTAATTCATCCAAAAATGAGGAAGTACTGTATAATGTAAATGCTTGTTTGTCCGTATTCATCATTTGATGGTTTATAGGATAACGCATTTTAATGAAGACAAAACAGTTGTGTGCAGGACTGCATATATTTGAATTCTGTAACTTTCTATATACAGTATGTCTAGGCCCATCATATACTGACTCCCCAGGCTGCAGTTTAAAAAAACACAAAACACACAAATCGATGCTGTATACAGATATAAAATATTGTTCATGTCAAAAAACTCTTTAGGGAGCCGCCTGACATCATCATCAACAAGAGTGTGAAAACACTTCCTTTTAACTTGAAAAAGGAAAATCTGCAGGAAGGGCCATTGCAACCTTTCACCGAGATTTTGACTTTCTTTATATTTTTATATCGCTCCACGTGTGAATGCAGTTAGTTACTTCTCCAGATATTCTCCCACAATGCGGCGTATAAACCTTTCCTAGATGTTGTGGCAAAGCAAGGTTAGGTTTTCAAGGCCATTCGATTTTTGGATTGGGTATTATGTTTCCAAAGAATCATGTCATTACTCCTTATTAAGCCTATAAAACAATGTGAAATGTTGAAATCTAAATTCCACCTCACAGGTAAGAGCTTAGCTTGTATTGAAAATTATTAATTGTAACTTGATATGTTTTGCCGTAACAGCACTCAAATTGTGCAGTGCTTACTCTCACTGTTTTATATTAAAGGAAATTGTGTCAACATCATATTAGAGGCTTACTGGTTTTTAAATTTGGTGGCCTATCAAGGACATGCTTTGGATTCGTACAAAAATGATGTAATGATTTTAACTCCATTTTTATACAAAGTACTAAAAGGTTAGTGTCGTATTTTTTTAAATCAAGTGATTGACTTTTGCATTTATAGTAGTGCTGTCAAATGTATTGCGTTAACGGGCTGTAATTTTTTAAAAAAATTAATCACGTTAAAATATTTGACGCATTTAACGCATGCGCGGAATGACTAGCTCATGCATTGCCTCAAACAGATTACAATGACGCCATTTTTTGCAATTTGAGAACTAAGAGTGTCTTGTTTTGTGCTTTTTCTTAATAAAGGTATACCACACGCGACGTGCTGGCACTTTGGTTCTTTATTAGCACATTCAGCTTCAACATTAACATAGTTAACACAGCAGGCCGTAACTCTAACTCCCTCCTGCATCATGTGAGTAAACAACATTGGCGCCGCGTGTACTTCAGGGTGCCTCAGATAATTCTATATCAGAATATTACAAAAGGCGAGTGGACACAGGTGTTCATTGGGCTGCGCCGTTTATTGCCATAAGCTTTGGCAACTCCTTCACAACAAGCATAAGTATCATTTAGGGAAAGTACAACAAAAATAATATTCCTATTTCTCCAAAAAAATAATGTTCACAAAAAGAAAAGCGATTCAATCTGAATTAATGAGGCCCTATTCTCACACAATTAAACAACAATGCAACGAGAACTGGCATTCCCAGTCAAAATAGCTATGCAAAATACACATAAAACTTACTCAAACTTTGATCAAACTCTATTCAAACATTTCGTTTAGCTCAACAAATACACTGGATGGCAATATTTAGTCACAATATACAAATTATCAGAGGTCTCAAACGTTCTGAAGCCTGCACTCAAATGACCGTGAAGTACAATGGATGCACCAGTAAACAGGGAACTACGCCGTCAGTCGAGGGACAAAACACACTCTTTGGCTTGATTTCTAAGTAATTTAAAACTCGCAATTGACACCTTGCGGTGTATTTCAATCACTACCTTACGTAGTTAAAGACAATGTTTTTTTTGTTTTTTTTTTTATGTGTAATTTAATGTCACCGCTTGGCGACGTCAACAATGGCGAGCTACTAGTTTATTTTTTGATTGAAAATTTAACAAATTTTATTAAAACAAAAACAGTAAGAGGGGTTTTAATATAAAATTACTATAACTTGTACTAACATTTATCTTTTAAGAACTACAAGTCTTTCTATCCGTGGATCCCTTTAACAGAAAGAATGTTAATAATGTTAATGCCATCTTGTGGATTTATTGTTATAATAAACAAATACAGTACTTATGTACAGTAAGTTGAATGTATATATCAGTCTTGTGTCTTATCTTTCCATTCCGACAATAATTTACAGAAAAATATGGCACATTTTAGAGATGGTTTGAATTGCGATTAATTACAATGAACTACTTTTTAAGCTGTGATTAACTTGATTAAAATTTTTAATCGTTTGATAGCCCTAATTTATAGGTATAAATGTTCACAATGTTTTTATGAACTAGAAACTACAATTTCTGGATAAATTGCAATAGGGCTTTGTTGTGGTGATACAGAATTATCACGTCACTTCCTGTTGATTTGGGAACATTTTGTGAAGACGTCCTGTTGATATCAGGTCACTTCCTGTTGATCGGGGGATATTTGGGGGACACATTCTCTTGATATCAGATCTTTTCCTGTTGATTTGGGGACATTTAGGGGACACATCATGTTGATACCAGGTCACTTCCTGTTAATTTGGGGACACTTCCTGTTGATTTGATTTCTGGAACATGTCCTGTTGATATCAGGTCACAAAATGTCAACGGACTGTCATGGTAAATGGTCAAAAACCACAAGAACTTATGTTTTGCTGCCATTGAAGTGATTTGGACGTACATGGCTGTCAATGGCATCCCATTTGAAATGAATGGGACAGTTTTTGGCAAATTTTGGGGGAACCTTACATTTTTGCCAGTTTCTGGATACAGCTTTTATGCCCTTTACCATCTTAGAATTGTTTATCTGTAAGTTATGCGATTTGGTCAAAAATTGTGAAAAAAGTAGCATTTTTTTTTTTTTTTTTTTAATCCACATTAACGGGCGAACGGAAAATTTAGGGGGCGGTCGTTTGAAAAATTCCCTGCGTCATGTGAAAATTCCGGTCATTTGGATAGTGGAACTGTGACGGTCGGTCAAACGGTTTAAGCTGTGCGGCACAGTGAAGAAACTCCATTTAAGAAAAAAAAAAGAATTTTATTATATGGGCCTTTGCCTTCCAAACCCCCATCTAACTAATCATAATAGTTTATACTCATAATTGTTAGACTTTGTTCTCAGAGTTACAATGAATAGTAGTAGTACACGAAAAAGAAAAGGCCTGCTGGACTGACATTAAAAAATAGTATGGCATCAGATGCGCTCAACAAAATTATGTTTCACCAACTTAAATATTGCAATAAATGTGCAATATTTATCTTGAATAACACTGTGTGTTTCTTCGGAGGTTCTGTACTGATGAGCTCATTTCAGAAGCACCAACAAGATGCTTGCAAGCACAACAGAGGGATACGTTGGCCTGGGGAGATTTGTCCATTGTCTTCTGTTCTGTCAGTGGGATAACAAGTGCAGATTAAAATGGAAAAGGCTGGCTTCACAGGCTGCGGGTGACTTTGGGCGTCCTTAGATTTCTGAACTGAGAGTATTTGCTCTTCTTTTGTGCTCACGTCCTTGGCAAACACTCGCTGATACGCTCCACCCTTATTCGCCTCTCACTGCTGCAATGGTATTGTGTTGGTGATCGATGTTGCTCATTCCAGTGATGTGGTAGCTTGGCCGGCCCTCATTAAAAATAGAGAGCGTGGGGCGGAGGAGTCGATGTGCGTGTCTATACATCTTTAAAAGGAGGTAAAGGAGATCCCAAAGGTGCCAGCTTTTCCACCAAACACAGCTGAGGAGTTTTGGAGGTGTGGTAGCGTATGTAAGGGGTTGTTGCTGAGGTCAGAGCCAGGACCGTTACCTTGGAAACAGCCCACTAAATAGCTTCCCGTACCTTACTGCTGACAGTGGGATTTTTTTTTTCACTTCTTTTCGTCGCTGCATCGCAGGGAGTCACATCTGGCACCACAGAGAGAGGGGCTCCTCATGACAACAGAGCAATGGGACAGTTCCACCTCACTCAGCCCTCCTTTATCTACCTTTATTCTCTCTGTCGCTTTCTTCTCCTCCTCGGCTGTCTCTGCTCGGCCATCCATCACTGAGCTGCAGCGGACGTTGGCGGGGTCTCTCAGCAGTGGCATGGAGGGGCTGAAATAGAGCCATTTGTCTTCTGTCACAAAGACACAAAAATAAATTAAACCCGCACTCTCAAAAGTGCGTACATTGTCAGTGCCACAGCGGAAACACCTTCATACAACTGTCAACATTCTTTCTGTTAAAGCCATCAAAGAATATAAACAAGTGTTGTAAGACGGTAACTGTCACATTATGCTCCTGGTCAGATTGTGTTTTGTTACAGAGCTGGTTGTGGGAGCGTTTCAGACGTCGCAACATATTGTTCCCCTTTCGATGTTCATTTCACTTTGGTTTTATCTTTGCGTTTATTTCTCAAGGACTATTGCCATTGTTTTGTCCATGTAGTTTTCTGTGCGGTTCAATCAATGTCTCTTAATGTGTGAGCAGCCAACTCACTCACTTCAACCAAATCTACCCTTGGGTATAAATAAAGTTACCGAACCTTACTACTCAAGGTCGTAAATTAGCTGGAGCCTTTCCCAGCTGACGTCAAGTGACAAAAGTATGACCTAGACTGTTCCACGGAAAACGCTTTCAGTCATGCCTTAGGAAATTTTTGAATTTTTAATTTGCTTAATGTAATAAACTAATAATGTATGATTTGGAATGTGGTGGCCAAAACAATCTAGTAGGCAAGCGCAAACAAACTCAATCTAAATTCGATAACAACACACTGTAGCTTCTTTGACAGATCCAAAGTTGCGCTGACATTGCATCATTAATTGAAGCCAATTCAGCCTGATCTTGAGGATGTTTTAACCCTTCTAGTGGCAGTCACTCACCAACATTGCCTTCAAGTGAGAGCAATTGAATATAACCCCTGTATTGGTTGTCTTAAGATGACATTGTATGAGCATTCATTTGAAGAGGGAGCTTCGGCCTCTTTGGCTGTAACTCCCCCCACCGTTCGGAAGAGGTGATCTGGGCCACTGCTGCGTGCCTTTGCCAAAAACAAAGCTGCGTTTTATGACATACAAACACACATACACACACACATGAGAAGAGGATTCATTGTGCAGGCCTGCTGTGTTGAGTGACTGTAACGTGTGCTGTGCAACAGCTGCTCTATTCCCTCCCCACACTTAAAGCACAGTTGGCCCATGCTGCTCTCAGTACAATGCACTACACAGCAGTAAACACTCTTATTTTTCAATTCTCCTATTAGTTTTCCTCCAACACGCCCCTGTTCATTTTGTGACCCCCCCCCCCCATCACTCCAATACCACATTGTACTTGTACTCTCCCACTATTCAACGGCAGCTCTTCACCCAGAAGAACTTTATTTATTGCATTAATTCAACTCAAGCTGTCCTTTTACGATGTAAATATGTTTTCATGTCTCAATGTAATCATAGTGGAACAAATCACATTTTTTTTAGTCACCTGAAAGAAATCAATTGAGTTATAGCATGTTTGTAAAGGAGCCAGTTATAAAGTCTTCCAAAGGGTACGTGTAATCGAGAGCAACACTAGTATTCTAACTAATTGGCTGTGTGATACAAACTAGACCAGACTGCATGATTTTTTTACTTCAAGTAGTCAACTTGCTGTTTGCCGGCGGCTGTGTTCGTCATCAGTCACCGTCTCTGCCACTGATGTGACCATGCCTGCAACTCATTACAGCGCGCCACCTGTTTGTCCCCAAGCAAGTCCTCCTTGAGGTGATGGGGGGGTTAGTTTAACAGGAGTGTCCGTGGCAGAGCACAGTGTAGGGTTTGTCCGGTAGTGTCAATGGCCCCCTTTGTCCCTCTCCCTCAATTATAGACCTCCCCCTGGCTTGTCACTCTATTGCTGCAGGGGTTCAGACAGGTGGGGGGTTATTGAGCCTTTGAGCAGCAAAGACAAGACAAAAGAGCTGATATGATACAGTCTGGAAGACTGTTCTTCACAGCAGCTGAGACCAACGTTTGCTGTCAGCTACATTTAATATGATATCATTGAAAAAAAAAACAGCAGTAGATGAATACATAGCTTTGATGTTGTAGCGGAAGATCATATGTTATGTTAATTGACATACTATACTGTATGTACAGTAAGTTAGGAAAATCAAAGACTGCCATATGTTCCATTTTTACAAAACCCTCGACGCTAAGTTCATCAAAGACTTAAAAGATATATGCAGAGTTATGCAAACGTTGGAAAATGTAACTTTGCTGGGAGACTAAAAGGAAAGAATTACCGTATTTTCGGACTATATGTTGCAGTTTTTTCCATAGTTTGGATGGGGGTTAGGGGTATGCCATCTTAGGCACCCCACGATTCGATTCGATTACGATTCGGGGTGCTACGATACGATTCTTGAACGATGATCACGGTATTGACGATGATCACGGTTATCATGATTATCGATGCATCGTACATTCCTAATTGATAAAGTAGCCAAACAAATTTATGTCCATTATTTATTTAAAATATCTTAATGATTCAACAGGAACTATGGAAACATGCCCATACAACAAAAAGCTGCCCTTAAGCTGCTTTATAAAGGCAGTACTTATATCTCTCGACAATACAATAACATTTACACAGGTGGAATGAATTCCACATTTTCTGGAAACAAAGTGTCTTTAGAAATACTTCTTTTAACCAATTCACTTTGTTTTCACAGATTTCTGTACTATTTCGCATGTTTGTAGTGTTACGAACTAACGAATTAGCTAATTAGTTTAGCGCTCAGCGCTAACTCTTAACATCTCAAAAACAACAACACTAAAGGCTAAACAGTACAAGAGGGTTCTTGTACTCGCCTCTTATAGATGCACACAGGTCTCAGCAGCACACCAGGACATTTTCAATTTACATACTGTACCTGTAACTTGAAACTACAGCTGGACATCAGAAAGTCAAGGAGCAACGAACTATCTCTCTTCCCCTCTCGCTCTAAAAAAATAACGCGCACAGAAACGCGTCCCCGCCTGTCTCATACACAAAATTATTTTCCAGTCTTTTGAAAAGGAGTAAATCTCTCGCTCGGTGACCGGCACCATCATAACGTTGTGCATGCGTGCGTCCGTTAAAGGTGTCCGGGCGGCAGACATGTCTTGAATTTCGTTCCGCTACGAGCGGCTGTCATAAAGTTGTGAGGGAAAATCAACGTTTTTGAACCTTTATGAATCGTAATCGAATCGTCACGTGTCGAATCGCGATGCATCTAATAATCGATTTTTTGGAACTCCCTTACTGGGGTTCCGACTTATACTCTGGAGCGACTTATGTGTGAAATTATTAACACATTATTATATAATTTCACATGTTGTTTTGGTGTTTTGGAGTGACACGGATGGTTTGGTAAACATGTTATCATGTTCTTTATACCATAGTTATCTGAACTCTAACTCTTAATAGCTATGTTACGTTAACATACCGGCCAAGTACGCATTTCGTTGTTCATGCATCATGTAACAATATCATACTGTACACTTATTCAGCATGTTGTTCTCTATTGTATTTTATTTAAAATTGCCTTTCAAGATGACATATCTTTTCTATGTGTTGGATTATATCAAGTAAATTTCCCCCCAAAATGCGACTTATACTCTGGTGCGACATATATGTTGGTTTTTTTTCCTCTTCATTGCGCATTTTTGGGCTGGTGCGACATATACTCAGTTGCGACTTATATTCCAAAAAATATGGTACGTTTTAAAGGTCTGTAATTATTCATTCATTTGCCGAGCCACTTATCCTCACAATGGTCGCAGGCGTCTGTAATTACTAAATTCCAAAAATGTTGGGTAATCATGCTTCTTATCAAACTGCAATATCAATGATGTAGCAGCAAGCATACTGTGTCATTATTGCAACGGAATAGTGTTTACTGATCAGATAATGTATTATAATTACGGATAATTTGTTGTGCATTCTATTAAATGTTGCCAATACTGTATACCAAATACATCAAATTAATCTGTGCAGTTAATATTTCTGAGTAACATATTTATTTTAGTACTTTTCAGCGTCATATTTGGTTTTCTCATGTTTATTAATGCTTCAAGTTTACAAACATGCGCACAGTTTTGCCTGCCAAAATCATGTTGAAATTTTTGCTGAAAGTCTTGAAAATTGACAGGAGCCTTTTTTATGGAAGTATAGCATTGTCCCAAGTAGGAATGCATATATATTTTATCCCTTTCAGAAGAAAGCAACGACTTTTCTCATTTTAAGAATGAAGGGGAGATTATAACAGCCGTGATAAGGAGTTTACTAGTTCGCCGAGAAAGTGGATAGTTTAATGTCACTCATATAAACTACAGTTTCACACAACGCTGCATCGAGATATCATTTATCTTAGCAGGGAGAGCTGTGAGAGCCACTTTACAAGTGTACCAAAGCTTGGAAATAAAGAGCATTTATCAATCCTTCCTCTGCCATGATGTTGGTGTATCTGTCCACCAAAACAGCAAGATATCACCATGGTACACGAGCACCTACGCACACTGGGTGTTTGTCGCTTTGAACAAGTTCCTATTTCGAAACTCAGCAGCAAATTCACTCACTGCTTGCCGTTCCATCTATTATGGCCACCAACGCTCAATGCTGCCAGGAATGCTCCATCCCACATACACAAACCATAACCTGCGCGCTGCTACCACTAGTGTGAATAGGCCTTGAGTTTTGAATGTCTAAAAATTCCACAATTTTCATGAATTTTTTTAGGTTATGGTCATAGGTACACGTGACGAGACGTACACACCCATGCACCTCCCTCTGTCTTTCAGTCAATCAAACTTAATTTGTACAGAGCTTTCATTGCAATGTTAGAAGTTAAAATCGCTTCACATGAAATTCCATTGTTATCTAGTTTACCGTGTTCTATGATCTACTGTCTACCACAATTTTGCATATATTTATGATTTCAAATGGATGAGATTCATTCTTTTTCAAAATGCTTGGGAAAATGTAGCATCTGTGAATGCAACTGCACTTTACCCATGTGAACACAAAAGTAGCTTTTCTCCTGAAAAGCTATATCATGTGGAAATCTGTGACACCAACGATGATTCCGATAAATGTTGCTAAGCTAGTTAAGGAATATCACCACTGCCCAACATTGATCATCATTCTTGAATTTTTAGAAAAATATATATTATGTTGGTCAAACAATCAAAATTTTCTTACACATCATGCATACAGTGGGGCAAATAAGTATTTAGTCAAACACTAATTGTGCAAATTCTCTCACTTGAAAATATTAGAGAGGTCTGTAATTGTCAACATGGGTAAACCCCAACCATGAGAGACTGAATGTAGAAAAAAAAATGAAAATCATATTGTTTGATTTTTGAAGAATTTATTTGCAAATTATGGTGGAAAATAAGTATTTGGTCAATATCAAAAGTTCATCTCAATTCTTTGTTATGTAGCCTTTATTGGCAATAACGGAGGCCAAACATTTTCTGTAAGTCTTTAAAAGCTTTTCACACACTGTTGCTGGTAGTTTGGCCCATTCCTCCATGCAGATCTCCTCTAGAGCAGTGATGTTTTGGGGCTGTCGTTGGGCAACACAGACTTTCAACTCCCTCCACAGATTTTCTATGGGGGTGAGATATGGAGACTGGCTAGGCCACTCCAGGACCTTGAAATGCTTCTTATGAAGCCACTCATTTGTTTGTCTCTGGTGTCCCTCGACAGCTCTTTGGTCTTGGCCATAGTGGAGTTTGGAGTGTGACTGACTGAGTTTGTGGACAGGTGTCTTTTATACCGATAATGAGTTAAAACAGGTGCCATTAATACAGGTAACGAGTGGAGCCTTGTTAGACCTCATTAGAAGAAGTCAGACCTCTTTGACAGCCAGAAATTTTGCTTGTTTGTAGGTGACCAAATGCTTATTTTCCACTCTAATTTGGAAATAAATTCTTTAAAAATCAAAGAGTGTGATTTTTTTCCCCACATTCTATCTCTCATGGTTGAGGTTTATGCATGTTGACAATTACAGGCCTCTCTAATCTTTTCAAGTAGGAGAACTTGCACAATTGATGGTTCACTAAATACTTATTTGCCCCACTGTACGTACACTGCAATAGGTTCATCCAAGACTCAAATTTGTTTTTGATATTTGCATTAACATCTAGATTAGGTTCATCCCACCTGTCTTCAGTAAAGGAATGTGCATGCGCTATTTTATTACCTTTGTAGTTTGTTTTTTCCAGTCTAAAAAGTTCACCACAATTAATTTGACTGATTCATAAGCTTTGTGCGCATGGTTCCAAAAACACTCCAAATGTTATTTCCCCCTGTTCATTGAACACGCTGCCAATTGCAGAGGAGCAGCTCATGAGCTATTGATCATGGCTGCACTGTGTCAGAGCTCATTGTCATTAGGTAGTGTGAGGCAATGGAGGAGAAAGACAGAAACGAGATGTTAATCTGAATGAAAAATCTCCTTTCCATCTTTTGTATCTTACACCTAAGTGGTGTCACAGTGTTCTTAGATATGAAGAAGAACAAGACTCTTCAACACAAACACCGACAGCTGGACGGCTGTCTTGTTTTTGTGCTCTCACATCGTATACTTTGGTGTGTGTGTTTCTTAATTCTGTCCATGTACTGTCTGTACCTTGCTGGACAGATGCTGTGGTGCATACTAAAGCCAAGTGATGGCATGAGAAGCCTCTCTCTACGGGCCAACTGATCCCAGCTGCTCACTGCTGGTTCTCTGGCTGGCCATCAAGGCGACAGTTGCCTGCACAGTTGACAGCGACATACAAGCAGTGGCCAAACCATTTATCTTATTCACTGAAAGAAAGACTCAACAGTGAACACATTGCATTATTTCAGTCGAAGAGATTATTATATAATGCCATTATGAGTGGATGTTGCTTACGACAGTTGTGTGGTGTAGCTGTAGGAACCGTAAGCGTGATCATTGAGTTCTGATTGGGAAGAGCGAAGGAAAAACGAAGAGGCCAGGTACCTGCATAATAAGGCAGGGTGTGACGGAACAAACTCACAACCTGTTCGACCATAATGTATGAGGGGACGGTACCCCGTGAAACAAAGAAACGAAGCAAAAAAAGGACCAATTTCTAAACTTTTTTGCAATGACCTAACTTGTAAATGCTATTGCAATCAAACAAAAAACTACATTGATGACACAATTCAACCAGGGTACACTCTTATGCATGAAACAGTTCAAAATAATGGAAAATGACTGTAGTGCCTACCTAATGCAGTGTCACCTCGACATACGATCGCTTTGACACACGATCTTTACGACATCCGAAGTAAAACTTGACTCGCCATTTATTTCTACATGCAAAGACATGCTCGAAACACGACGATTTTTGACAGTGCCGCAGTTTGTTTGTTTTGCCGGAAGACGGGCGCATGGCCGATTTTCTTGTGTGAGAAATCAACACTGGATCCAATGTAGGTTAGTGCAGGTGGAGAAAAAAAAGAAAAGGTGACGCTTACCAGTGAAATGAAGACATGAATGATAGCAAAATATAAGCATGGTGTGTACATCCATGAACTCGGACGACAATAGGGCCGTAGAATGTCTATCTCGGCCGGTGTTGTGCCGAAAAATAGCCGCCCCATGTGAAATGTCCCCCCTGTCGGGAGCGCTTATTTATAACGCTTTATTGAGGTGAAAACATCAAATGTTTTCGTGGCCGTATTACAGTAATGGATTTACGACTGTAAAATCAGTTTAAATAAATAAATTACACAAAATACTAGTACTGTATTTTAGTAACAAATCGTGGACTGGGCCACATAACCATCTCTCAACATAAATGTATTAGTCTACAGGTTTTCACGACCATATTCCAATGACAATCACACAGGTATTACATTTATTAGTTCAAGCAGAGTAAAATAATACTTATTCACAGTACAAGATTTATTAGTTCAAGCAGAGTAAATTAATCACAGTACAAGAAAGTCGTTTCCGTGTCCATCGGTTGGTAAGAAAAAGCTGTTTGTACGAGTGACGTATGGGCGCTCCCTTCAGGGGGGGACATTTCACACGGGGTGTTGTGCCGAAAAATAGCCGCCCCGTGTTAAATGTCCCCCCTGACAAGAACGCTTATTTAGAACGCTTTATTGAACGTTTATTTTATTTATTTCATTTCATTTATTTGTTTATTTATTTTATGATTGAGCGCCCACACGTCACTCGTACAAACAGCTTTTTCTTACCAATCGATGGACATGGAAACGATTTTCTTGTACCGTGAATATATATTATTTTACTCTGCTTGAACTAATAAATTTCATACCTGAGTGATTGTCATTGGGATAGGGTCGCGAAAACCTGTAGACTAATACATTTCTGTTCAAAGATGGTTATGTGGCCCAGTCCACGATTTGTTACTAAAATACAGTCCTAGTATTTTGCGTAATTTATTTATTTAAAACCGATTTTACAGTCGTAAACCTATTACTGTAATGCGTCCATGAAAATATTTTGACGTTTTCACCTCAATAAAGCGTTATAAATAAGTGATCCCGTCAGGGGGGACATTTCACGCGGGGCGGCTATTTTTTGGCACAACACCGACGGTCCTCCTCCGTTCGCCAGTCTTTATAAGTTAAGGTGACAATTCTTTTTGTGGTTACATCGCCAAAGGAATCGCCGGCTTCGTCAGGTTTGTAATCATTTATTCAATCAACTTGCCTAGTGTCCGCTGCTGTTGACGCCATGATCGAAACAAGAAGTAAAGTAGCGCTCTCTTGCTCACCGTCATGTCAGCCCTGCGGTGCATTCAGGTACAGCAAAAAAAGTCCGCCACATTAGAACTCGATTCGTTACATTATTGCAGGTATTTTTATTATTATTGCTATTGTTATATTATTGTTATTCTGATTTTTATTCATAATTTATTTGTTTTGCTCTTTGTAATTGCTATTCGCAATAGTAACAGCAGTATTTATTAAGGATTTAGTGTAGGTTTTTGGGCTGTGGAACGAATTAATGGAATTATAATGTATTCTTATGGGAAAATCCTGCTAGTCATATGACAATTTCGATTTACAAACAAGGTCCTGGAACGAATTAACTTCTTATGTAGAGGTACCATTGTATTTATGTTTGAATCCATTCAGACTTTGTTCAAATTGTTCAGATAATGCTCTTCCTTCTGATTTTTACACACTGAAAAGAGCAAATGCTCAAAAGTGAAAGTTACTGTACTTTTGACTTTGTTGTCTGTTTTATTGCATTAATAAGCTTATTAAAAAGATCTACTAAAACATTAACAAAGCTCATGAATGATATGTCAAACAACAACACATTGCATTTGTGTGCGCATGTAGACAAAAAAAGTGTATACGTCATAGACTTCACTATCAGTTGACAAGACAGCCCCCACAAACTTTGTGCCACGCCTTCCCATTGGATGCTGATCAAGGCAGAGCTGAGCTGGCTTTCACTGTTATAAACTCAAACACACTCCGCGTTAAAACACCGGATTTAGGTGGAAACAGGATGAATATTTTACTGCATACAAGCAGGCAGGATTGTTTCAAGACTTATTTGGTCGAGGATTCACGGTAATTATTATTTAAAAGAACCCCATGCATGGGCTTTCAACTTAAAAAGTTCTTTGTGAGTGCGCTGCCACATTGGCTTACACAATAGCGTAATTTTAGCTCGAAATATTTATGTAAAATGAACAATGTTCTTAAGTTACAAATTACTTCTCCCAAAAAGTAATTGCGTTAGTAACTCAGTTACCTAAATGTTAGAGTAATTAGTTACTTATTAAAGTAACTGGTGTTTAGACATTTCTGCGTCCATACAAAAAAATAAAAAATAAAAAAAAATCACCTTTTACGTGTTTTATTTTATGTAACATTGCAATCTAAAAACGACGAGGGCCAGATAGCCGGCAAGACGTGCTTACGTGCTGAGGCAATAGTAACAGCAGAAATTAACCTCAATAAGTTGTGATTGTATATCGAAAAAATAGCAAATTTTGCCTATGTTGGGTAAAATTAAGAAGATTCTGCATGCTTTCCTCAAGTATTAAGTTTCTGATGTAAAAAATGAGTGATTTTTTTAGCTGTTGAAAAGTAAATTTAAAAAATTCAGTTGCTATTTTGGCCAATAACCAGCGTAAAATTTGAGAATTTTATAGCCATTTTAAGTTTTGGTATACTTGTATAAAAAAAATAATCAGGATTTTATTTGGGAACGACTTTGAATGTTTTCATGTCGCTGCTCATGGAGACTCATATATGCCTAAGGGAGGGGCCTGTTTCAGTTTTAGGTCGCTAGCGGCTTTGGTTTTGAAAATATTTGAATTTTAAGTTTTTGAAAATAGGCCCCCTATGGATCGGCCCTGAGCCCCATGTTCCGTCAACTGATGGTAATGTCTATGTATACATTTATTTTGGTTATCCCAGTCCTATCAGCTTTCATTCATATCTGTCCAGACTGGCAACTGTTGCTCAAATTTGAAGTATTTGCCGCATATGTTCATGTTTATGAAGATTGATTAATAGCTTTTCTATCTTCTTTCAGGTTACACAAGTTCCCATCGAGTCATGCGAACAGTACGACACTTGTGGCGAGTGCTTGAGCTCTGGGGACCCGCATTGCGGCTGGTGTGTGCTGCACAACATGTAAGTCATTATACATCACATAAACATAGACACAACGTGTGTTTAAATCAAAGACCAATTCAAGTTTGAGTAGAGAAGTAAAAGAGGGCACTTGTGCATTGCTTACATTTCCTTTTTGTTAGATGTGTTATTTTATACAACCCAAAAGGCATTGAACGTCGACGTATGGAGTGACACCCACTGGATCAGAAATGTAATTACATCACAAGCAAAGCTAGAGAAGAAAATGAATTCATCCATTTGTTGTAAAACAAATAGTGCTTGATCAAATGACCTCTTGAAGCAGCAAGGGCAAAATTTGAATGCGGCATAGCCTGGAAAAAATATTGCAAAACACCTTCGTGTCTTCTCTGTTCTTTATTGAGCATGAAGTCATCAGTCTGAGTTGTTTCTCAGCTGTCACAACCCAAATTCCTACTTAAAAACCTCCTTTATGCGGGGTGTCGAGATACAAACGCATCCCCTCTCTCAGAAGCTATAGGTGCATATTTGCGTGTGTCAGAGCGCGGCTGCAATCATCATTATCGCGATGGCGGCCCAAAAGTGCACTTAAAGTAATTTGCATCACTCCAAAGCTGGGACAGGACAAATAATTGCCTAGCGACAAGGTAATTCAACATGTGCATAGGTAGAAAGAGGGGGGACATGGGCTGGGGGGGGGGGGTCTGTATTCATTACTGTCTGCGTGCCTTCACACAGAAATCATTTAGCACCACATTAGCTTCCATCCTTGCATGTTAATCATATGCTTTTGTGTGGGTAGAGCGAGGGGATTGAGTGATAAAGTAACTTGAGGTCGTCGGGAGTTTTACATCTGCTGCCACACAGCAGTTAAATAAAAGCGAGCGATATACTATGCCATAATTTTTCAACTAGTAGCTATAGTTTGGTCAGCATAGGCTGTAAATACAATTAGATTTAAAATTGGCCAGAAATAAGATAACATTAGCCATTTATTGGACGTTGTCGGGGGTTGATATCGCTATCTATCGATCTATCTATCGATATCTTTATGCAGTTTCCACTAGAACAGAGTGATTTTAAAGTGGTCTAACAGCTGAAAAGTGCCAAAAGCTATGTGTCTCTTTAGCATGTACAGTACATGTGCGTGCCATTGTGTCTATACTTTGGTCTGTCTACCTTTACACATGTCCATACACAAGCGCGGACCCCTGTACTGTGCTATTGGGAAAAAGAAGGTCATCATGCAGCCATCTGTTCTCCTATCGCCTCCTGTCCTTGGTCCTAATTCCTCTCACATCGCCCTGACCCTTTCATGAGTATGGCAGCACCCCTGTCAACGCGTGCCTGAACAGTTCCTGCAAGGCAATGATGAGGGTGTTGATGAACTCTTCCTACAGCAGTTGGTCACTCCACGCCATCACATTTCTACATATTTTAAGAAGGCAGTCCCAGATCCATGTGCTCCCTCAGAATGGACCTGCCATGCCATTAAATTCACAATATAGGAAAACAACAAGCCAAAGAACGTAGATATTATTTGAATTGTTCATACTGTATATCCACTTTGAACACAGTTAGAGGAAAAGCTAAAGAGATTTTTTTTTTCTTCAGATAAAATCATAGTTCGTCTAAATTGTTTTTACTGTTTCATACAATCCACTAGGTACTTTAGTCACACAGCACATACAAGAGGAGTGCAAAGTATCGTCCATGGTCACTTATAGAAATGTGCCAATTACCAGTTTCAAGGTATACTGTGGTATGAAAATGTCAAAGTTTCAAAACCACAAAAAATTTCCTGAAGTATTATCTATTTTTTTATGTCCCAAAAATGTATGAGGAAATCCCTCACTTGCAGCTGCAAGGCTCAACCCTCCCTCACCAGTTGTCGCTCAGTCTCAATGAGTCAGCTGTGCTACACGATGGCTAGAGGAGGTGAAACTCCTGACCTTTTTCCTCCGTTGAACAAAACCAAATCGCTGCTATGGCAATACTTCAACTACAGAAAAGTTACAGACGACCTCAGCTTAGAGGAGGAGGGCCAACCGACATGCAAAACATGTTTGCGAAGGGTGGCTGCCGAGGAGGCAATACTGTCAATGTGATTTTGAATTTATACAAAATTAAATGTTAGTAAACACAGTCATGAACGCTTAGCACCAACTACGAGATTTAACTCCAGTGTGTTTAGTGTGTCTAGCGGTGGTAGTAAAACGTGATGTTTTTTTCTTTCTGGCAACATACAGGCATACACATGTGCTTTTTATGGAAAATAATTCAATAATTTTTTTTCTGATGGTAATAATGTTGAGCTGTGGCTGTGGGTTTAGGCTCACCTAAAGGACTTCATTGATTTTAATTTTATTTAGAATGTTTTTTTTTTTTTTTTAATTTATATTTTTTAATATTATGCTGATGTTTCAATTTGCTAATATGTTTTGAAAAATAGCTGGAACACGTTGAGTCTGGTGTACCAGGCTAATCTTTTTCCCCCAGTGGTTAACAATTTAACATTTAGAAACTGCATTTTATATTTCATGTGATATTGAAATTGGTTTGATTCACTAAAACCTTAGCTTGTGAAATGCAAAACAAAGAGAAAACCAGAAGGACCAAATACTTTTTCACAGCAATGTAATCGGGCAAAGAAGAAGCATATTTTGGAATCAGTATTATGTATGTTCTAATATGACAGAACCATTCATCAAGCTTGATTTTAGCAAGTTCAGGTTCAAATTATAATGTCAGTAACCCAATATATACACTGGCAATCTTTTAACTTGTTTTCCAGGTATGGTAGCATCACAAAGTAAAATTCATGAAGGTAGCTGTGAAGTGTTGAACAGAGGATAATAATAATAATAATAAAAATAAATCAATCAAAAAGATTTAGTTCCCCTTTAATTCAACCAAAATATTATAGATAAGGGGCCCAAATAGTACAGATATGTAATACATTTACAGGATTCAGTATTTTCTTTCCCTTCCAGAATGTGGTAATTTAAATGAATGAATATTAGCAACATATTTTACTCATAATTTTTCATTATATATGTATTGCACCACTGAAGCAGCTGAATTTCCTCTCTGAAAATTGATTGTCTTATCTAAATTGGAAATATTCTGAAGGATGAAACTGGATCTAATTACTTAATTGGTTAAAAAAAAAAAACTTAATTGTAGAGTTTTTACCTGTTAGCCGATAATACCGGCCGATAAAAGCATTTTAAAAATTGTATCAGAGTTTATCAACATCGTTTTTTAATTATCGGTATTGGTCCAATATGCATGATCCCTTCAAAGTGAATGTAGAAGCCTTCTGCCTTTGTACAAGGGCTGGTCACAGCTTAGCACAGCAGTTATGCTTATTGAACATTAGATTTCTCCAAAGTAAGGCAATGCAAGGCAAGGCAAATTTATTTGTATAGCACAATTCAACGCAAGCAATTCAAAGTGCTTGACATCACATGAAGATCCACGAGCAGAGATAAAATGATTTGTAAAAATCATATTAAATCAAAAGAGAGCTAAAGCAAAGGCAACTGAAACAGAAAATAAGATTTTGCATAAAAAAATCGAATTAAATTACGAAAAGAATTTATAATAATCGAAATCAGAAATGGAAATAAAGCTGAAAATGAATAGAAAGCAAGTAGTTTTATTTTGAAATATACACCGGTAGAAAGTTATGAATATGCTGTGATAAACAAGAGCGTTTTTAGCCCTGATTTAAAGGAGCTAACAGTTTGAGCACACTTCAGACCTTCAGGTAACTTCTTCCAGAGGTGAGGAGCATAATAACTAAATGCTGCCCCACCCTGCTTGGTTCGATTAAGATGTTTAGGCTTTTTTATGTGAGCATTATCATTATTAAAGCATCCAATGGGGCATCACAATACAATTAGCCATAATATGTTAAGCCCGTAAATTATTGAAAAATCATACAGTGTGAGATCCAGATTTATTTTTAGTTTATGTCTCTGTAAGTGGGAATGCATCTGAATTAATTTTTAGACCTCTACCTATTTTCTAAGTGGGTGAACTTGCAAACTAGACAAGAGGTGCAAATATTTCTGCTCCTCACTATATATCCGTAACAGATTTTTTGAGTTGGACAATATCTGGATATCGGTTATCGGTTAAAAAGTCATTTTTGGACAACTCTACTTACCGTATTTTTGGACTATAAGCCGTACCTGAGTATAAGTCGCACCAGCCCAAAAATGCGCAATGAAGAGGAAAAAAAACATGTAAGTCGCACTGGAGTATATGTTGCATTTTGGGGGGAAATTTTACTTGATAAATCCAACACAAAGAACAGATATGTCATCTTGAAAAGCAATTTAAAATAAAAATACAATAGAGAACATCATGCTGAATAAGTGTACAGTATGATAATGTTACAGAATGCATGGACAACAAAATGCGAACGTGGCCGGTATGTTAACGTAACATAGCTATTAAGAGTTATTCAGATAACTATAGCATAAAGAACATGCTAACAAGTTTACCAAACCATCAGTGTCACTTCAAAACTTCCAAAATAACACGTGAAATGATATAATGATGTGTTAATAATTTCACAACTAAGGCGCTCTAGAGTAAAGTTGCACCCCCAGCCAAACTATGAAAAAAAACTGCGACTCATGGTTCGAAAAATATGGTAATTGCTAATGAATAATGATACTTGTACTGTAAATTAACGCGTTTATGTAATTGTTCTAACTATTATTCGAATTAACTATAATTAATAATGTATTTAACCTGACTTACTCTAGTACTGGCCTGGGCCTTGAGTTATAGAAATCAAAGGTGACCTAAAAATCAGTCTATGTTTATATAGGCTATAGTAACTGAGAAAATCAGAATGCAGCAATGAAATAATGATGTCTCCATTAAAGTGTGAACCAACTAAAAGTGCATCAATCAAAAGCAAGTGCATCCTTCTGCCTTCGTCAAGATAGTGCCTTCATCTCTTGTAGTTGAGTTGACATGTCTTGCCAGCTGTGCTACCCACAGCTGTGATAACCCCCTGCTCGCTGCGTCCCTTCTTACCCTCCCCAAGCTGTTGATTCTCCTAAATTATCCACCCCACGTCTGAGGACCCCCTGCCAAAGCAGCGTTCACAACTAAGTCGCACATCTCGTCTCCCACTTAAGACATTCTGCCCTCTTGAGATGGTTGCTTTTCTGCACGTAAATATCCTTCGCTTTGATCACACCCCTCACTCCGCTCACAGCTGCCATCCACCATATCCTTTAAACCTCTCGTCCTAGAACATTTCTCTCTTGCTAGTTTTCACTTTTGCTTTCATTGGTTTTTCATTGAATACAGAATGTCATCACCCTGCTTCACTGCTGTGATTGTAAGTGAGGTGACGAGATGGCTGGGAGGATCACCGCTGTCCCTGTCCTTTTGCTTTTTAATTTCTGTCGTTCTTTGTCCCATTCATGGGAGGCCGTAGATCCTTTAATTACCCACAGCTGTTAGGCCTCCCCTGTGTACTCGGAAGAATCGCAAAGGGGCTGAGAATGATGGGAAAAGAATGAGAGTGTGTTTGATGACGCGCACTCATCAACCCCGCCAGCGTTTTGATTGCACCTCAAAGGGAGATCATCTTGAACGCTCTTCCCTCTCAGTCCCACTGATGGCATAGTTGAGTCTTTGTGTGACCGCGAACCGAAAAAGCATCCACTCTCCTTCCTTGACAGTATTTCATTGATTATGATGTAGACATGCCCTGAAAGAAGCTTTTACATCACATAAGTCACCTTATGTTAATTCTCAGGCCATCCTTTAGGCAGCAGCCAAATTTCAAATGAGGAGTCTTGGTTGCTATGGTCACATACTCGGGGGCGCTATTTGTATTTTCAACTGATAACTGATCTATTCAGCCTGGGTAGTATTGTCACTAGAATGCAGTTTACTAGAGCCTCCCCGAGAAGGGAACTCCCTGAACTGGTAACCAGGTAGTCGCAGGACACAAATAGACAAACGACCAGCCAGACTCATATTCACAGTTTGGGAACACTTAGAGCCCACAATTAACATACTATGCATGCCTGTTAAACATTAGCTTTAAAGAATTAAAAAAAAAAAAACTGTCATCACTTTTGGTTCTAGGGAGTCCTTGGTATTTCATTGGCTTTACGGTTATTAGGTCTGCTTCCAAGTCCCAGTCAGGTTGAGGCAAGGGTTTGCATAGAGACGGTACACTATCAACTTTCCAGGATGCTCAAATTGCCCCCCCCCCAACTTTTACGCAACTTTATTTGCATTATATAATGAGTTCAGTTATATAGGTAATTCAAATTGTCTTTCCAAATGTTGTAAGGATAGAATTGACTATCATTATGAAGAGAATTACAATACTTTCATTATGTTCAGACTTACATTTACCCTTTTCACTTGCTGAGTCCATTTTTTTATCCCCCAAACGCAAGTTTGATTGGCTGATGACTTGACCCCTGCCCCCCCCACACACACACACACATTTAGTCCCCACAGAACTACAACATGCCACCTCCTCCGCCCCCTCCGAAGACGAGGGATATTATAAGTTCTTTTTCCGACAGCAACAGCCACTGTAAGTAATATAAAAAGACATCAGTGTTGTGGAGATGGGGAACACACCACTAATTTTGCTACTGAAAGTCCGACCTTCATCAGAGTTAGCATAACATTTATCCGTGTGAGTTTCTCAAATTTGAGGAGGAAGCTGCTTTGAAAGAAATATCCTCCAGGATGTTTTCTACTGTTAACGTTAATTGAGCTGTAAGTTAGTTAGTTTCACGTACTTCTCCCCAGTTTTCATTTTTATTTTATTTATTTGGTCTTAAAGCAGCCCAAAGGAGCTTTTTTTTTTTTTTTTTTTTGAGTTTGGCTGTGCTTGTGGACAAAAGCAGTCCTTTTTTTTACCTGAAGGAAGGCTCCATTTTACGGTGTATCACCTGAACCAATACATATGCACTGCAAAATCCCACCTCTTTCTAACTGGGAAATTTTTTTTTCCATGTTTTCAGAGTAAATCTACGAGAAATAAATGAAATTATCTGCCAGTGCATCAAGTCAATATTTCTCAGATTTCATGAAATAAGAATAATATCTAGCTGAAAACAAGCTTAACAGACTTATTTTAAGCAAAATGTTTGTATATTTAAACTTACGAAAAACTTGTTTGTCAGAAATGTTCTTAATTCAAGAATAGATATTGTTCAAAACATTATTTGAAAGCAATTTTTTCTTGATTTAGGTAAAAAATGATCAACTTTTAGATGTATAGGCTTAATACGAACACATAGTAATATTTACTTAAAGTAAGTGGAAGGATCTGACGCATTAATCTGTTAAGTAGCCTTAAACACTCAAAACAAGATGAAGAAAATTATTCGACTGGATTTAAGAAAAATTATCAACTTAAGATATATAAATTTTTCATTAATCATTCAGCCTAATCAATTAATAAGGTTCATTTTGGTGAGAAATTTAGGCCTGACCCAGGTTCACCCAATCTTTTTGGTCTTATTAATGTCCGTCCACAGCAAAAAGTGTACATGCAGGTTATTCTGTTACAGTATATCACCCCTACCAATATTGAGACCAAACCTCCGCCTTTTGGTTGATGGTCACACCTATGAGGACACATCTGTATCTTCTTACCTTTGTGGCGGCAGTGTGCTGAAGTCAAGCTTCTCTTTTTAAATGACAAGAATAATTAGCCAATCCATGAGAACATGTAGATAATCTCATTGCAGGTGTTTTTAGCATTCACATTGCATTTGTCCCCTCCCACTTGTGTGTGTGTTTGCGTTTTTGTTTTGTTTTAATTGACCAGAGGCATCAATGTATCATGCGTAATCTGCAGCATGAGGTGTGTTAAAAACTAATCATAGCCTTACATGGAAATGTGTAGCGGTGTTGGCATTAATATTTCCAAAATATCTTTCGAGAGTAGGGGTGGGCAAACCGGTCCTTGAGGGCCACCGTGGGTCCTGTAGCCTATACTACGAACGGAGTTCAAGCTCCCCAGAGTAATCCTGTATCCAGCGGGTAACCGGTGTTGACAAAACCTGGTTATCTAGTTTGTGGTCAATCGGTGCTACGATGCTGATTATGAGGCTGATTAGTCGAACCTGTGTCAACCCAATCAGAGTTACTGCGCATTCGCATAAAAGTGGGCGGAGACCAAAGTCAAACACTACTTGTGACGATGGTACGGGCACCTTACCTCGCGGAGGAGGAATGCGCAATAATCATGCGTTATGTTATTAAGTTATGAGGAATTAAAATCCACCCTCACCGCGAAATCCAACACCGCTTCAGCAAGTAGAGCGCAACAGGTCTGTTGGCAGCGAATTACAGATCGTGTGATTTGTGAATGCGTCAATATGCCAGTTTACTCATGTCCATGAAAAGAAATAAAGCCTGCTGCCAGGACAATAAAATAAGATTTGGTACGTTAACTGTAAGAAATAATTTAGCATGGATCACCACATGTAGGATGATTATGTGTTTATTCCCATTGACTGTATGATTATGTATGTCCTTTGAACATCTTCAGTGTAGAGCCTAGAACGGGCCTAAAAAAATCCAGCCCGACTCAGCCCGAGCCAATCAATTAACTTGATTTGCAGGCCCGAGCCCGAAACCCCCCGGTTGCGTTTTGTGTGATCACATTTGTGACGATGCCTGTTGCATAATGATTTAAAAAAATTAAAGCCCGTCTTTTGTAACGAATTCCCACAGTTAAACAAGACTGTAAGATGCATATTCAATAAACATTGATATCTTTTATATTTGTGTGTCTGTTCTATCTGGCGGATAGTGGATTCCCACAGTTAAACAAGACTGTAAGATGCATATTCAGTAAACATTGATATCTTTTATATTTGTGTGTCTGTTCTATCTGGCGGATAGTGGATTTAACATTTATTTTAATCTCTTCGAATTGGCAGAAAAAACGCAAGTTTTCTCAATGTTTAAATAGTCTACATATTTTTATGATTATTATTAATGCATTTACACAACGAAATAATGATGTAAAAGTTTATTAAATATATTTCTTGTATGAAAGCAAAGCTCCACATTCGTTTACATTCAGCGAAGACGACACAGGTTTTTGTATATCGTTTTCAACAATCAGTTTGAAGCGTTTCCATACCCACTCCTAAACTTTCCGAATCGCACGGCATTCTTACTCAGATATTCATCATATGCATCATATGGAATACATATTGTCCACTGGCGAAAGAGCGCAAGGACAGGCACACAATCTGCGCGGTTGTGAGGGCCTGAATTCGGCGGGTTACATTAGTGATGTCTGCCTCGATCAGCTGGCATAGGTAACGAATTCCCTCCGCTGAAAATCTATATCTTTCATGGAGAACATCGTCCTGGTACACCAGCGGATTCTGGCGGTCTCCAAAAACCCGTGCCCTCCATAGAGAGGCCCTCACAATCCGCGTGCCAATGTGGTACGGGTCGTCCAGGTACGTTGTCATTGTCAAGAGGACATGTCCGCGGAGCAGTGCTTTTTAAGTAGAGCGTGGTTAATTGGAATCCTGGGGTTAAGCAAGATCTAACTCTGAGAAGACAGGTTTGACGTGTGGCGTGTGTTGCCATGGCAACATTCCCCGGTTTCAACATACCCACGTTTCGTAGTCCCACTTAGCTGAGAAGTTATGCTGCACGTGATGAAGTTACTCTCGAAGTTACCCTGCTAAGCCAGAAAACCGGCTTCGTAGTACAGGCTGGTCATTGGTCTTTGTTCCAACTGACCCAGCACAGATAGTTTAACCAATTCGGTTTCAGCAGAAATTAGAAGCACCTGACTGCAATCGACTGATTGCACTTGTAAAACAGCAGATTGGTGAAAGGTTGTCCTCTTAATGGGTTGCAACAAAAACCTGCACCCACAGCGGCCCTTTGTGGAATAGTTTCCCCACCTCTGTTTTAGAGTGACAGATGTTAAACTACAATAGATCGTAATAGTGGCTATGTAAACGTCTCTTTCACAAGCAAATCATTTTTTTTTTTTTTCTGGCCTTCAGTGAAAATTGAGTCGCCTCTATTTGTGAGAGTTAAGTACGCGTAAAGACGTACAAAGAAAGGAAGAGGATGAATTTGTATACGCTCCTAATTTGAATAAAAGCCTATGTTTATTCTTCAACCTCTAACCATACTGCATACTCTAAAATGGGGATGTTCCTGATCCGATCACTTGATAGGAAACCGTGCCTGATCACGTCATTTTCAGAGGATTGGAATCGGGAGTAAAAAATCGTGTTTTTAAATTTTATTTATTTATTTTTATTGTGAGTATTAATTCATTGGCTCCCATTGTCCATCCTATGTCTATAACTGTCAATGGCAGTGAATGAATAAAGCACTACAAGCAAAACATAGCAAATTTATATAATATTCATATTGGCACTACTGAAACAAACTTAGCCGAGCAGAAATGGTCCAGCGACAGCAAAAAAGTAAAAAGATAGCTTTATTTATCATATATAGATGACCCTTTATTTTTTTATCTAAGCTTATTTTACATAAAACAAGAAAATTTAAACGGAATTTGTTTGCAATCTTATTAAGCGCTGCACAACTGTTTTGAAAAAAAATGTAAACAAAATTTTTTTAAATCCCCTTTTTTCGCCTCTTTGAAACCTCAGCTTTACTTATAACCCTTTTCCTGTATATGCCTTTAATGTTGGATGGCTTTGTTCAAATTTGGGTATGAAAAAAGACATTCGGATATGTTTTTTTCCCCCTTTTTCATACATTTTGGAGCTATCGAATAGTGACTCTGTATTGGCAGACCCTCAAAATCAGGTGATGCAAAATATGTGAATACTGTCAACTCAAAGCTCTTACAAATTTCACACTCATCTTATGGCATTACCCCTAAATGTGAATTTTTACAAACCACTTGATTCCTTAATAAAGGCACAGGAAGTGTAAGGGTGCAGATGGATATGTAGCCACTTCTTAACCTGTAAGTAATACAGCCACTACTTTTCTGTCAACTATTTTAGCGCATCTTTGACTCAGTGTTATATAGGTTGTTTTTTGTTTGACTACATGCAAGCATTTTATTAACTATAGTTAGTTAAATGTGTACATGTTAGTGGACTTGTTCCATTTTGTACTAAATGAACATCTTTCTGCCTATGCTTTTGGAAAGGGCCTTATTTGGGTGTATTGTGAACATATGTACAGAATGTATATTTTCACTTACGGGTGTTCATGGAGCAACAATGCATAATACATGTTCCCTGTGTAACTTGATAAGAAAAATAAAGGTGGAAGAACATTCTCAAGAATTTATGAGAGCCTTTCATATTAAAGAGTGATGTGTGCTCTTTTTTAATGTCATTTGCAGCCATTTATTTTTGTGTATCTGTAATGTCAAAAGCAAAGTATCCCTTTAGTTTATATTTTCCCCAAAAAGTAATCACAGTACACCTCAGTGCTATTAGCATCTAATTTGTGTGAAGTAAGGTTTCTCGTCAACATTTGGCGCACAGCTAATGAGAGAGGCAAGGGGTCAGGCTCTAACTACACAGAGATAATGGCCATGACCTGAAACCATGGCAACAGCAGCCGTCCAACATTACGCTCCTACCCCGCGCACCCACACATACCTCACCCATTCTACGTTCTCTCATCACATTTTGCTTGACTAATTTCAACATTAATTTAAAAACTGAGAAAAATTCAAGTCATTCAGCGTTCACTGACCAGCTTACCATGGATTGTAAATTGTGAATGCATGCAATACAATGCAATGTAGCAATTAAAACCACCGCTGCGTAGTCCGTAATATAATTCATTGTTGTCATACTCATTCGGTTTTAATATTTTAACAATGGTTAAATTCTAATGAATGAATGAATTCAATTTTTACACTTTAAAATAATATTTAAATGTTGAAGGATAGCCTTTGCATTTTGAGGTTTGATGATGGCAGAGGTTTGATGGAGGAATGGATTACAATATGTGTAGTTCTAATAAATCCTATGGTTAAAAGGGTTTGACAGTCAAATATATACAGTAACATACTGTGCAGTAGTGTCTTGACTTTCATAGTACTGTATGTCCATTTATCACTCTTGTAACTCAAATCACTGGTATATCTAATCCAACAGAAATGTATGTTGAAATTCATGTAAATTCCATTATTCCCTTCTAGACTAGTAGTCAGTGAGCCCAAGCATTATTCTCACAAAACATTGTATGCTTGTAAAGCTTGTAAACCAATGTAAATACAAACTGATATTCCACTGGGAAATTCACCTGATTTTTTTTCACTTCACTGTAGCTGTGAGAGCCTGAAGCTCACTCAAGTCATTGCTCACAAGCCTAGGCAAAATAAATAAAATTGTCTTAAAAGTAAGCTTGAAAAATTTGGGGCAAGTCTAGAAACAACTGTAGAAATATACTTATAACCTAATCTTATGTTGTTATCATTTATCAATGTGAGTATACAAAATATTAAAACAAGAAACAAAATGTTGAACTATGAGATGGGTGCGCTAACTCCTTTCCCGATGGGAGCTTCACAGTATTACAATACTACAATAACTTTGTACTTTGCTGCTTTCTAAACTCCCCCTGAGAGTGTTGTGCATATCAGTGTATGTGCCATATGTCTGCGTATGCATGAACCATCTTTCTCATGTACTGAATGCAGCTTGAAGTACTGACAATGTAATTGCACCCAAACGTTGGATAAAGATGTGGCCGAGAGTCAGCAAGGTTTGATTTGTGTGCTTCAGATGGATTATATGTACCCTAACACATATTGACATGCATGCATGCCCACAGCTTGTGGCAGACAATCAGCCAGCACAGTGGACAGAGGCTGACCCGTCCGAGTCCAATTAGAGCTGTTGCAACCAGACAGCCAAAAAAGAAGGGCAGACATTCTGGATATGGATAGACTATAAGAGTGAACAAACACTTTTAATAGGCAAGATTTAAAGGGTTGTGGCGGACTTTTAATGAAGGACGTGGTGGATTCTAGGGTTGTCGGAGAAATGGTCTTGCCATTAGGAGAGAACAGTGTGTCATTTACACTCTACTGTAGAGCTACAGGGTACAAAAAAGTTTCACGTGAATATAATAACATTTGGACCAAACAATGGCCAGATCAAATAAGTGAAAACAGTGAGAAGTAGATGACAGGCCAGTTGTCTGCATGTTCATTTGTATAGATCTACAGCACTGAAGTAAACTTTGATTGAGAATAATTTGTCACAGTGCCTTATCATAAACCTTTATTACTTTACAAAAGGCACTGGAAAGCTTTAATATTAGAGGTTTACGCTATCATTAACTGTACCACAAGTATGAAATGGAATCAAACACTAATATAATGGAAGCACTTCTAAACATAACCTACAGTAAACACTCTGCCATTAGATGATAAGTGACAAGCATATGGCAACTAATCAGTTGGCAGCTACAAAGCTAGCTTCTACTGAGGAAGTTAAAGCAATCTACATATTCATTGTGCTTAATGTCACAGATGGAGGGACAAAAATTTGCCACACTGGATTCACGGATGCTTCAATTGAAAGTATTTTTTTTTTTTACAATGAGATGCATTTTTTACGCATATGCTCCAGATTCAATCATGAAGGGAATCTACATGTTGAGACGCATTCCTTATTATTTACTGTGTATAGAATTGCTAATGTATTTTGCTACAAAAAAATATTTTTTTTCAGATGCTCCCAGAGGAACCGCTGCGATCGTGCAAATGAGCCATATCGTTTCGCTGCCTCCCTGGACCAGTGTGTGAAGGTCACTGTGTACCCAGACAGCATTGCAGTGTCTGAGCCTAGCGTACCAGTAAGTTTTCACACACACAAATGCACGCAATGCATACATTATGTGAAACTTATACATTAATGTAACAAAAATAATAATTCTCATCTCCACATCTGCTACACACATACGAAAACAGAATCATGTGAAATACCTCCTTGTCTTGATTATGTGTGATGCATAAACATGAGACGTAAGGTTCATAAGAGCTTTGTGTTGGCGTTTCAGCAGGCACACATTTGTTTGAATGGTAGAGAGCAACCAATATGAGTGCCAAGAAGTGTTTGTGTGGGAGGCTGAGTGGGTGGTAAAAGTTGCCCAAGTGCAGAGGAGGACTGAGCATTCGGGCGCTAACTTAGGCGAAGATGTACACATGTGTTGGTGCGTTCTTATGCTCATTATCATCAGAGAAACGCATCCAAACATGACTAAACTGGACAATCTCAAATATTTTACAGTTGTTGACTCAAACCATTGTTCAAGAGTTAAAAAAATGCAAGGTTTGGAGATTAGGATCTCTGATTAATTTATCTAATTATGTTTCAATGTCACCAAAAGTGGTAATATTGGTCAATGTTGATGGACCCCCTGCTCCTTCTGCATGTCGCATGCTTCTCAGGCCATTTCTTTTGTCAACTTTTCAGTACTTTGGTGCACTGTGCTAATTGGGTGTGCACTGCTTCATAGTGTGCTTAAAGCCCCCTGTTAATATTAGCTCCTTAAACACCTTGTGACCAGAAAAATTACATTATCACACATTGCTCTTCACCAATGCATTGTGGTAAACGAAAGTCATTTTTTATCAACGGGAAAGGAAAAAACAACACATGTAAAAAAATTACCATGAAATATATCATGTCATTATGATCAAATGACAAAGTTGGCGTGTGCAAAAAAAAAAAATAGAAAATTTAAAAACAAAAGCAAGAGTGTGCTATAGAACAACGTGCAAATACTGTATTTTTTGAGTCACCCTTGCAATATGCCACGTCAGTGTGGATGAAAAAATGCAGCACAGGAGGAGCAGAGAACATAATGAAAAACATGAAGAAAAGTTAGTTATGTTTGATTTGGGTCAATTGCGTTTGTGTCTTAGTCAAAAATGCCTTCAACATCTTTTTCTCTAGAACTAACTATCTTTGGAACACACTGGCAAAATTCACAAAAATCCACAGGGGCAGTTAACGATCTCCATGACAACACTGCCTACTCGCTAGGAGCGATATATACAGAGAGGAAACAATCCAATCACCTTTATTACACCTCTTGCCAATTATGCTGCCAACATCTGAAAACCTCCCACTCCACCACCGGCAAGGCGACTGAGTGAACAAAAAAAAACAAAAAGGCCTGACACTCAAGAGACAAGCTTACTTTGTGTAGCAGCAAGTTTTGAGTGTTTATCCGAGATACAGACATGTCTCCCAGCATGAACGCTGAGAGGCTAATTAACGTGAGAGGTTACTCGCGGAATTCCATGTTGGACAAAAGGCACTGATTGTTGTGCCGCCTCTAATCAAATCAAGCATCCCAACATGATGAATGGCGATGGACATTTGAAGGCTAGTTTTTACAAGACATAAACACAAAAGAAAGTGTTTTCTTTTTTTTTATAATGGAAATAGGAATCTTTATTCATGATGGCACATTGTGCTGATTGCTTCTGTTGTATGCTGCATTTAAAAGAAGACGTTGGAGCCAAAATTTGAAGGATTCGACCAATTGACCGGCTGTGTTGCTGAGCTAAAGATAAACTATATCAATTCGCTACGTAAAAACATACATATTTGTGGTTGTATTTCTACATGACTGGTATTTAAAAAAGAACATAACTATTCTCTATGGATGGGAAATGTGCTCTCCGCGAAGAGTGAAAATTTGCCATTAATTGATCATTTCCTAAATGGGGTCTCTGATTGCTTACATATGGTAAAAGATGGCAGGAAAGAACTTAAATATGTGATATTAGTGTCATATTGGTTAATTTGTTTAAATTGGGCTATAGAAACACGGACGGAGAATTACACTGGGTAACACAGTTTTTGTTGTTTTAGAACAGTAGAACAGTTGTTTTATAATCTCCGTAAGTTTGAGGTGCTGAATTAAAAATTGATCTCAGGTTTTCTGTGTCACGTCATGCTTTTTTTAACTACAGAATCTCTGTTTTCTTAAAAAAAAAAATGTAAATAATATACTTAACATTTTGCATGTTTTATAACATTTTTTGAATATTCACATAGAGCAAAATATGAAACAGACATGACTGCAATATTTAACACTATTATGTTAATTCAAAGGATATGACTAGCGTGCTTGTAGTAACAACATAGGCACTAGACTCAAGTCCACGACACATGACACAAAACCGGTATATAAAACTGTTGGTGTCAGGATAAACGATCACATAGCTAAATGTCGGATGTTGACTCATTAATATTAATTTTTGGTCTAATCCTATGTTACCCACTAGACCACAGGTGTCAAACCGATTCCAGAAAGGGCCAAGTGGGTGCTGGATTTTGTTCCGACCGATTCCGTGCAGAGAGTTTAACCAATGAACTTCCTACTGAAACAAGCAGCCCATGACAAAGTTTAACTGATTACACATGTAAAAGATCTGATTGGTGAAAAGGTGTCCTCTTCATTGGTTGGAAAGCAAACCTGCACCCACTTGGCCCTTTCTGGAATCGGTTTGACACCTGTGCACTCGACATTACTAACATTGCATGCGCACTTACTTTACCCTATCAGACTCCTATCTAATCTATGTTCCTTCTTATCCTTTGGTATCACCTCCCCACATGGTGTTTTTTTGGTTAAAGGAGTCATACTGAGACAGATACTTTCTGAATGTCATACCTGGAGTAACTAAGCACATGATACCAAAATATGGTGACAGTTATACAGTGGTATGAAAAAGTATCTGAACCGTTTGTAATTTCTCACATTTCTGCATAAAATCACAATCAAATGTGATCTGATCTTTGTCAAAATCACACAGATGTAAAAACGGTGTGTGCTTTAACTAAAAAAAAAAAAAAAAACAATTATAGGTTTTCATATTTTAATGAGGATAGCATGCAAACAATGGCAGAAAGGGGAAAAATAAATAAGTGAACCCTCTGTCTAAGGAGACATACAGAGCAACTGAAATCAATTTTTACCAAAAAATATAAGTCAGGTGTGTGCCCAATCACTGACGAGTGGTTTAAAGCTTCCCTGCCCACTATAAAACACACACCTGGTAAGAATTGTCTTGATGAGAGGCATTGTCTCATATGCATCATGGCTCGGTCAAAAGAGCTGTCTGATGATCTGCGATATAAATCTATGGCAAAGAATGGTGTTCATGGGAGGACTTCACGGAAGAAGCCACTGCTGTCTAAAAAAACATTGATGCTTGGTGAATCACGTTTTTCACTCAATTTTCAATTTCACTCCACAGAAGTTTTGGCAAACTTTTTTGTGGAGTGATGAAACCAAAGTTTAATTGTTTGGGAGTAACGCACAACGTCATGTGTGGAAGAAAAATGGAACAGCTCACCAACATCAACACCTCACCCCCACCGTGAAGCATGGTGGAGGGAGCATCATCGGTGCTGTTTTTTTGCCCCAGAGCCTGGACAACTTGCAATCATTAATGGAAGAATGAATTCAAAAGTTTATCAGAATGTTTTGCAGGAAAGCCTGAGGTAGTCTGTTAAACAGTTAAAGCTAAAAAGAGGATGGATGCTGCAACAAGACAATGATCCAAAATACAGAAGTAAATCAACTTCATAATGGTTTCAGAAGAACAAAATCCACATTCTGGAGTGACCAAGTCAAAGTCCAGACTTGAACCCCATTGAGATGCTGTGGCATGACCTAAAGACAGCCATTCATGCCAGACATCCCAGGAATCTGACTGAACTACAGCAGTTTTGTAGAGGAGAATGGGCCAGGATTAGTCCTGATCGATGTGCCAGGCTGACCTCCAGCTACAGGAAGCGTCTGGTTGAAGTTATTGCTGCCAAAGGGGGAAGGGGTACAAAATATTAAATGTGATGGTTCACTTACTTATTGTTCCCCCATTCTGTCATTGTTTCCATACTATCTTCTTTAAAATATGAAAACCTATAAATGTTTGGTTGGTTTTAGTTAAAGCAGGCACTGTTTTTTTCATCTGTGTGATTTTGATAAAGATCAGATAACATTTGATGGTGATTTTATGCAGAAATGTGACAAATTCCAAAAGGTTCACATACTTTTTCGTACCACTGTACTTCAATTGTGTTTCTCTGCGTCCAAAAACAGTGAGGAGGCAATTTACTGTATTTAGCTAGCAGAGAACAGCGCATAGTTTCTGCTCCTAGAAATAAAATTAAAACAATATTAATTCCTGGCACTTTCTACTAGTTGCTGCTTTGAAGACACAACTTACCTACAGCCTTCAAAATAAATTACATTGATCAAATTTCAAATGATCTACAATGATTCCTAATGACAAAAATTGCTAAAACAAGAGGATCGCCAACATGCTTTTGATGAGTACTGCAATACTCTGCTAATGAGGGACCCCAAATCATTCGCTGCTGGGACATTGTTCATCTCTTAAAAGGGCGACAGTTAAGCTGCTCGGCTGCCTCGATGGTCCCAGCAGCCCTTCGGTGTTTAGTTCAGAGGCAGATGAAAACAAAGAGAAACTTCAAACAATGTGGCCCATATATAACTGCTAATGGAACAAGACTACGAAATGCCACGGAGATAATTATCCAGGCTGCTGTCCCTTTTGGATGAAAAGTGCGATCACACGACACGTGTCTGCAAAATGTATTTATAAATAAGTTTATTCACTAGCTGAGCATCTGAAAACTGCATCGCCTGTGTCACCACTCTCTTGAGAATGACTTCAAAGACACATTTCCATATGTGCTTGTGTGGCTTTTTGAATAAGTAATGCATAACATACTGTATATTGTCGCTGTTTCATGAAAACTTCATCTAAACAGTATATCCACGTGATCACGATTTTGACTTTTGAACAGAAACAGATTCAGCATGTTTTTCAGGGTGTGCTTTTTAACATATATTGCTAAAAAAACAATGTTAGAGATGTTTAAACCATGTGAATAGCGGGCATCCCCAGAGGCTGCTTGAACTCTTCTTTGAATGTACTATACTGAATTTACACCACATGGAATTTGATAAGTTTTGGTAAGTACAGTATTCATTATTCATGTGCATATGGTTGTTTTAAAATGTATTGTTTTTTTTTTCTCTTTTCGACTTGCAGTTACTGGTGAAGGTCAGTGACGTGCCAGACCTTTCAGCAGGAATATCTTGTTCTTTCGGCAATCTGACAGAGGTGGAGGGGCAAGTGAACGGCAACCAAATACTCTGTGTATCCCCGACTGCCAAGGACGTCCCCCTTATCCCTTCTGACCAAGGTACATAAGATTGACACAAAGGACCCCGTTTTGTTGTAGAGCCCAAATGCAACACACTGATGTTTTTTTTAAGTATTTGGAAATGTCTAAATATAGGCAAAAGTTTTGTAAGGGTCTGTATTCCACATGTAGCAGGTCAGGGTATGCCAATATTTGTTGTCTTAATCACATTTCACAGAGTGCATGACATTAAGCTCACAGTTTGTTGATTTAATAGCACAATCTCAACAGGAGCATCTTATTGGATGGAAGTCTGATAAGATGACGCTTTTTGATTGTCCATGATCATTTCTAATGTTGAGTCTAAAAAGACGAAATGAACATGCAAAGTTAATAGCATGCTGGTTGAAATGGGTAAAGTCTGTAGTTAGTTACAACTGAAATAAACGCCACACATTTATTTAAAAAAAAAAAAAAAAAAAAAAAGTTAATTCAGCATCATCTTTAGACCATTCCACATCAGACTCACACTGATCTGGTATCAGCGGCGTATCTGAGAGGTGTGCCTGACAAGAGGCCCAGTTGCATTAGCACATGACGAAGGACAAGATTGGTACCCCCCACCCTGTGGATGATTGTATGGCTGAGCGCATTAGGGCCCTTCGGTAGTTTGCGGACGCAAAGGTTCTGACATGATGGCTTCAGGACGACAGGGAAGTTAATGTGATGGATTAGCACTCTGGCACTGAGAGACGGTCTCCTCCTGTGAAATATATTACCGGTACCTTGACAAAGAAACCACACTTTACTGGGCAAAGAACTATACTTGGTAACTCGAGTGGGACTCACTCTTTGTGATGCAAGAAATATTTTTTTAAATAGTGTTTGATAAATCCATTTAATTTCATCATTTTCAGATTTGTGTACTGAAACAGTTATTTGCTACTTTTTTTTGTAGTCAGAAGGTGTACCAGGAGCTGAAATCCAAATAAGACTTTAGCAGAATACGAGGATCATTTTTTAGTGTTTTAGTGTTTACCAGTTTAAAGATGCCGTAGGGAGCTGTTGTTTTGCCACCGATCAACAGGTGAAGGTTCCGGTGCATAAAAGGCTTTCTGTTCAACCAAAAACTATTTTGGGGGTATCAGAAAATGTGTGCAACCAAGTGCATTGAAAAGCTTGGTGACTATGATGAAAAAGGATGTAAAGGTAAATGTGTATTGTAGTTGTATCGAATAATAAAAATGGAGTTTAAATACACATTGACTTACCTTCGTAGTTTCATCAGCAAAAGCAGTTAGGGAACACCTCAAAGTTTTGAGATCGAGGGTTTAAACCCAAGCTCCATCCTTATTGACTGAGTTTTTATTTTCTCCCCTCTGCCTATGTGTGTTTTTTTTACCGTTGCTCCAGTTTCCTCCCACATCCCCGAAACATGTTTGATAGGTTTACTGAACACTCTTAAAGTGTCCTTAGGTGGGAGTGAATAGTTATTAGTCAGCTGGGATCCCTCGTGAGGCTACAGTGGGGCAAATAAGTATTTAGTCAACCACTAATTATACAAGTTCTCCCACTTGAAAATATTAGAGAGGCCTGTAATTGTCAACATGGGTAAACCTCAACCATGAGAGACTGAATGTGGAGAAGAAAAAAAAAAAACAGAAAATCACATTGTTTCAATTTTTAAAGAATTTATTTGCAAATCATGGTGGAAAATAAAGTATTTGGTCAATACCAAAAGTTTATCTCAATACATGTACCATTTGTTGGCAATAAGGGAGGCCAAGCGTTTTCTGTAACTCTTCACAAGCTTTTCACACACTGTTGCTGGTATTTTGGCCCATTCCTCCATGGTATTTTGGCCCATTGCTCCATTTCCTCCTTTAGAGCAGTGATGTTTTGGGGCTGTCGTTGGGCAACACAGACTTTCAACTCCCTCCACAGATTTTCTATGGGGTTGAGATCTGGAGACTGGCTAGGCCACTCCAGGACCTTGAAATGCTTCTTACGAAGCCAATCCTTTGTTGCACTGGCTGTGTGTTTGGGATCATTGTCATGCTGAAAGACCCAGCCACGTCTCATCTTCAATGGCCTTGCTGATGGAAGGAGATTTTCACTCAAAATCTCCCGATACATGGCCGCATTCATTCTTTCCTTTACACAGATCAGTCGTCCTGGTCCCTTTGCAGAAAAACAGCCCCAAAGCATGATGTTTCCACCCCCATGCTTCACAGTGGGTATGGTGTTCTTCGGATGCAATTCCGTATTCTTTCTCCTCCAAACACGAGAACCTGTATTACTACCAAAAAGTTCTATTTTGGTTTCATCTGACCATAACACATTCTCCCAGTCCTCTTCTGGATCATCCAAAAGCTCTCTAGCGAACCGCAGACAGGCCTGGACATGTACTTTCTTCAGCAGGGGTACACGTCTGGCAGTGCAGGATTCGAGTCCCTGGCGAGGCATTGTGTTACTGATAGCAGCCTTTGTTACTGTTACTGGTTCTGGGATTTTTGCTCACCGTTCTTTATATCATTTGGACGCCACGGTGTGAGATCTTGCATGGAGCCCCAGATCGAGGGAAATTATCAGTGGTCTTGTATGTTTTCCATTTTCCAATAATTGCTCCCACAGTTGATTTCTTTACACCAAGTGTTTTTCCTATTGCAAATTCAGTCTTCCCAGCCTGGTGCAGGTCTACAATTTTGTCTCTGGTGTCCTTCGACAGCTATTTGGTCTTGGCCATAGTGGAGTTTGGAGTGTGACTGACTAAAATTGTGGACAGGTGTCTTTTATACCTATAATTAGTTAAAACAGGGGCCATTAATACAGGTAACCAGTGGAGCCTCGTTAGACCTCGTTAGAAGAAGTTAGACCTCTTCGACAGCCAGAAATTTTGCTTGTTTGTAGGTGACGAAATACTTATTTTCCACTCTAATTTGGAAATAAATTCTTTAAAAATCAAACAATGTGATTTTCTGGGTTTTTTTTCCCACATTCTGTCACTCATGGTTGAGGTTTACCCATGTTGACAATTAAAGGCCTCTCTAATCTTTTCAAGTAGGAGAACTTGCACAATTGGTGGTTGACTAAATACTTATTTGCCCCACTGTATGTGGTACAGATATTGAATGAATGTTAGTATTTCTTTGATTATTTTGCTCATTTCAAAGTGTTATTTGTTCTATAAAATGTACAAATTTAATGTACTTGAATAAGGCCATATCCACACGCAGCAGGTTTTTTTTTTATACCGAAGATCCTGCCCAAATATGTCGGGAAAAATAATTGTCCATGATACCCCCATTCTTCGCATGGGTTCTTCAATATGAAGCAGAGCAAGAGTTTGTGAAAAAAACTGGAAGCGAAAAAGCACCTGTCTAATTTACTCCAAATTTAAACATTGGTCTCGTGTGAAGTAGGAACAAGGTTTGTCGAAGACAGTTGCCACGTTTACATGGATCCAAATATTCCAATTACAATCGGAATATTTGTTCAAACCGAATAAATGTGTTCCATATAAACACCTCATTCGGAATGAACAGGCCCAAACCGAAAGGAATTTCATTCCGATTCACAGGGGTGGAATATTCCTTTTCCCAAACCGATTAGAAGTAAAATTATATCATGTAAACAGGGAAGCGGAATGGTGTCTAGTTGCATTCTTTCTGCACATGCTCCGTACTGACGTGGTGACGTCACTTTGTGACGTAAGTAACGTCACTTGCAACATGGCTTCCAAGCACAGTGCACATAATTGGAGTCCGGCGGAAAGATTGTATTTAATTCAAACTTTAAAAGAATTGAATATAATTGCTCGCTTAGACGGGCGTAAAACGAGGAACAGTGAACTATTTAAAAAAGTTCACGAGAGGTTACACGAAGCCGGAATAGACCGGAGCGTTGACCAGATTAGAAACCGGTGGAAAACCGGCTACTACAAGGCAAAAGAGCAAAACAGCAGAAGCGGATCCGATGATCGATCTCCATGTTTTGCAACGTGACGCTTTGTTTTGATTAATCTGCGCATGTCAGACGGCAGTTGTCAAACGTCCTTTCGGAATAAAGGCAGTCACATGTAAACGCTGGATCGGAATAGATGAAGTGACATGTAAACAGCTGATCTGAAATTTCCATTCGGAATGATTTGAATCGGTATGAATAAAAGTCAGCATGTAAACGTGGCTAGTGACGTTTCCACAGTTAAATCTTCGGTTATCAGTGTCCACATGATGGCGCCACAAACTCAAAATTCGCACATCTTCACTTTGCCCGGCGTTCTTAAGAACCCTCGTTTAAATGTGCATGTGCGTGTGGATGATAGGCCAAACCGTAGAAGTTCTTCTTTTTGCAAAATACCCTGCTACGTGTAGACATAGCCTCAGTTTCACAAATACTTATACAGTCAACTACAGTGAAATAAAGTTTTTGAATTAAATCATGCACTGTATTGTTGTGTTCAAGACCACACTCACTGAGGACTCACCAAAACCAAGACTTTAGGGAGTCGAGGTGTTTAATGTGGAAATTGTATTTCAAAATCGTTCGGTTTACATTAGTTTCTCTTCTACAAAACTGTGACCAAGTGCACAAAACAAGGTCTATCACAGCATGCTTGGATGAGATTATAATGGTAAGGGGTGGCGGCACCAAGAAATTAGACATAGGCTATTTGAACTGTGAAATGATGATATAAATCCCTGTGGTCATCGTTCCCTGGTTGTACACCCTTTAGTTTCACTTCTCAGCACTTCCATCGCTCTTCTGGAAGGTGAATTAGATTGCTGTGTGGATTAGGAGAAGATTTGGGGGTGTGGATGACATTTACCTGAGGGAGAACATTCATATCAGTGCCCCAATGCTTCATTCCCTGTGGGAGTTATGGGCAAACAGAGCTGTCATTTATTCGCAGGATGGAGGATTAGCACCCCCACTGCCCTGCCTATCTAAAACACACAGTGATTCTCACACACACTGCACATCATCTATTATTCAAGATGTTTGGTTTCATCACCCTCCGGCCATCTCGCCTCACCAAAAACACATAGTTCTGGTCCATCAGCAGCTGTTACAATTGGTAATGATAGCTAAGTACCAAAAAAAAAATCCAGAAAATAATTCCATGTCCGGTGGTGTAGGTTCATGGCAATTATTTGAAGTAATAATAGACATTTTGATAATAGTATTTCTAGATCGGTTATGTACTTAGAGGTTTTGGAGATGTCAAGGATCATAAACCATTTGATGGTGGAATGCATTGAAGATACATGGATTTTTAAATGTTTAATGCAAATTTGAATCCAAATGCAAAGGACTATTAAAAAATAGGAATGAGCTGCTTTCAAGAGAAATCAGGACTGTGTGGAGGTTGCGTGTCTACATGGAGTTTGCGAGGCTACATGCGGTTCCTCCAAGTTTTCTCCCATATTACAAAAACATGCTTGTTGGATTAATTGTAGACTCTAAATTGTTAGTGAGTGTGAATCATTATTTATTCCTTGCAATTAGCTGGCAACAATTACAAGTTGTATTACACCTCTCGCCCCTAAGTCATCTGGAATCAGTTCCAGCCTGTTTACCAGTGATGTTGATGTTGGACCTCTTTTCCAGCACACCCATGCCGAATTAGTTTTGATTAATTTTTTTAACTGTCAAATATTATTTTCTAGTTCATATTAAACATTGAACTGCACTACAAGTAAAAGATGTTGCAATGTAACATTGTGTTGTTGTTTTTTTTTTGTTTTTTTTACATGATACCAGCGTTCAAAATTATGGAGAATCCATTTTTTCAGAATTTTTTAATTCTTAATGAGAGGAGTTTGTGATAAGAGACAACTTAGCAATGGAACTTGGGAGGTTGGTGTTAAACCGGAGCCTGATTCCCAACAGGTGCTTTTGAGAGAACAGGGCATTGTGGGTCACACAAGCCTCCTACACACTGAGTGTCATCTAAAATTCAGACTGCTCTGCACAAACAAATGCACCCAGCTCATCAGTCTCACACACACACACACACACACACTAAAAAACATGCTGTATTTATTGAGTCTGTATGCCTTTGTTGATGGATTAGATAGATGAGTGTCTGTTTTAGACAGAACAGACTGTTAACCACTTGGATTGAGGGGGAAACAAGTAAAAAATCCAAGGATATGTTTTTAAAATTTTGGGCGAAATATAATAATTGTAATAAACTTGCCATGGGCTCACCAGCTGTGGGAGGAGCCTTTGGGGTCGGGTGTAGGAGAGCTGGGTGGGAGTCGTCACCCAATTACCACCTGATGGCCAGTTGGCTCTGATGGTGAGAGAAGATGCTGATGTGATATGGCAGATCCAAATGTCTTGTGAATGTCTGCTTGGAGCGTCTGGCAGAGTCCCCTAGCAGAAGGTGCTGCAGTCCCCACCTCTGATATAAGTTTCCCTGCATAATGATAGACATGGGGGACATTGAGCCCAAGTGGACCATGTTTCGGGCCTTTGCTGAGGTGGCCGGCCGGAGCTGTGGCCATGCATTGCTGCAGAGATTGAAGAGGTGTGGGGGGTCATTTCCACCACACTTGACTGTAGGCATGACACACTTATCTTTGTCCTTCTCACCTGGTCGCCGCCACACATGCCTGAGACCATCGTAACCAAACAAATTATTCTTCGTCTCATCAGACCATAGGACATGTTTCCGGTAATCCATGTGCTTTGTTGACATGTCTTCAGAAAACTGCTTGCGGGCCTTCTAGTGCAGTGTTTTTCAACCGGTGTGCCGCGGCACACTAGTGTGCCATGAGAGATCGTCAGGTGTGCCGCGAGAAATTATCTAATGTCACATTTATATATATACAGTATATTGTAATGTCTGTAACTGTGCGGGCCTTTGAAGGGGCCATCAGACTGCAGAGTGGTGACGTAGCAGGAAGCAAGCAAGGAGGGAGGGAGAACGGCGTGAGAGCAAGTTATTGCTGTTATTTTTTTTACTATTTTCCATTGTTGCCACAATAAATTGGGAAAGTCATCACCGACTCCTCTCCTTTCTATTTCCCCATTTGGGGCTATTACAATATTTTTTTATGTCGTCGGGCGGAGTTGCAGTAGGAAGGAAGGAGTAGGTAGAAAGTTCTCGGTCGTTTGCAGATGACTGAAGTTTGCCCGTGTCGCATTCAAAAACTGCTCAGTTTTCTAGCCATCAACGACCTTGCTGTCCGCGAAAATGTGGACCCCAACACGTCTACTGCACGTTATTTGGTTAGACTCGTCATGTGTCGATATACTCGAAAGTGTCCTTTCTATTTTATCCATATGTGACGACCGTCAATCCTCCCCCTGTGTTATATTACAACACATTGTTGAGAACAGCAGGGTGGCTAATGGCTAAAAATCCGAGCAGTACTTGAACGCGACACGAGCAGCACAGCGCCATGGTGCCAAACAAGTTTAAACGTCATCTCTAAACGAAACACTCGTCGCTTCAAAAAAATTCGATGGACTACTACTACAACTTTTTTTTGTAACATAAAAACTACGAAGGAAAATGAGAAAGCCCTCAAAGCCAGTTTACTTGTTGCTAAATCCAAAAAGTTCGACCTCGCTACAAAGCCATTGTCTGCGAGATGCTCGGCCCTGATGTGGTTAAAGACATTGCTCAAGTCCCCCTGTCTGATAATTCTGAGCTTTTTCAAGCCTAACTGCTATAGAATAAATAAAAATAAAGACTGAGAGCTGTTGAAGAATAAGGATATCAACTTTGTGTTCATCTAAACAGGCTCAAGTTTCACACTGAGTAAGTATACATACTGAGAAATTATTTTATAATTGAATATACTGTATAGAAAATAATTTTGGAACATTTTTGGTTTGTGGTGTGCTGCGAGATTTTTTCCAATGTAAAAATGTGCCGTGACTCAAAAAAGGTTGAGAATCACCCTTCTAGTGTACTGTCTTCAGAAGAGGCTTCCTCCTGGGGTGACAGCCATGCCCACCAATTCAATGTAGAGTACGGGATATGGTCTGAGCACTAACAGGCTGACCCCCACCTCTTCAATCTCTGCAGCAATGCTGACAGCACTCCTGTAACGAGTCACATGACATTTTGGAGGGAAAATGACAAGAAGTACTCAATTAGGACATTTAGGGATGTACGACGTTCCCATGAGGTGTACTCACTTTTGTTGCCAGGGGTTTGGATATTAATGGCTATATTTTAAGTTATTTTGAGGGGAAAATAAATGATCTCAATTATATAAGCTGCACACAGACTACTTTTCATTGTGTCAAAGTGTCATTTTGTCAGTGTTGTCCCATGAAAAGATATACTTAAATATCTGCAGATATGCGAGGGGTGTACTCACTTTTGTGATACACTGTAGATCGCAGGCGGTTGTCTCTTTGAAAAGTAGATGTTGGAACAAAAACACAATTAGCATCTGTGTGCTATCCGGTCTTTGTCCTGGTTAGTCTGGGTACAACTTGGATACCTCCCAGAATAACATAATGAACTTGTCCAGAATAAGGAAGCTACTACTGCCATGGCCTGATCTCAGACAAACGGGAAGACTGTAGGATTAATAAGATGGACATAATGGATGTTCTCCCAAAAATTATTTCCACAAACGCTGTTGGATGATTTCACATAAACAAAATATCAATAATGAAATTATTTGTCAAGTTGTTGAAACGTCAAATTATATCTAAGCAAACCCCTGACCCAATGGATATCACTGGCACCACAGCAGATTGTAAATTGATTGCAATCTCAATGCCACATCAGAAGAACGCAATGACATCATTGTTTTTTCTGTTCTCTCCTATGATCTGTGGGCAAAAACTCAAATATTGTTCTGGTAGAAACCTGCGCAGAAGCCTTAATATCCTCAAAAAAATATTGCCTCTGCATTTGTAAGACTACCATTGACAATCATTTCTCGGCAAAATCAACCATTTCATTTTCAGTCTGCCTCTTTGCATTTTCCAACAGTTTTACTGCTATCAATGATTGGTTGGCTCAAGAATCTACATCCATGACAAATTAGTTATATTGAAATGAATACGTTGCAGACATACAGGAAGCAAAATCTCAATCATTCCTTGCTAAATATTTAGAACCACTCCAGATTTCTGATAGTACAATATAGATAAAGATTGACTCTGGCAAAATGAATGTGCTTTACCAGAGTGTAAATAATCTTGTTTCTAATTTCCCTCAGATTGGTCGGGTGTCGAGCTAAGACTCAATTCAAAGGAGACCGGTCAGATGGTCATAAGCACCGAGGTCAAGTTTTACAACTGCAGTGTTCACCAATTGTGAGTAACTCTGTCATCTCCACTTTTGCTCCCAGACACCAGGTATGTGTCTAATTGGTTTGTGCCCTGAGGTTGACTGGCAACCAATCAAAAGTGAAGACCACTTCTCTCACCTCCAACTCTGGTTAGGAAAAATGCCACAGATGCCTGGATAGTTTAATATTATTTCTATTATCTGATCTGGCTCGGACAGAAAATGATCCAATGGCCATAATACTAACATGTAAGGAACTATCACTTTCTAGCATTTCTGTTTGACCTTGTTGTAAGGCTACATGTTCTCTACTAAGTGCCATTTTTGACTGGAATTTAATTGGGAGATCTCTGCGTGGCTTCATTTGGCTGTGTCAGTTTGTGCTGTGTTGAGTGAGCTCCAAAGCACTTGCTGACTTGGAAGTATCACTAAATTGAGAGCGGGAGATTAGGTGGTTTCACAGCAGCCGTGGTAACAGATGTGCATGAATCCAACAGCACCTTCTTTCCCCTCAACATGAAAAAAAAAATGTTACAGCAAGTGTAGTGTTTCTCCTAAATCAAAGGCGGGCAGTGTTTTTGTCAAGTTTGCGTACAACACAGTTCAGTGACTCATTGCTCACCCTATAGCTTCACATATCTTTTGACTCTATGAAATCCTCGTCTAAGCGATAAAGAAAAAGCAATTACCGGCTCTCACATCAACGCTCTTCATTGGCAATGAAACAAACTTGCACGCACTTAGACACACACACATAACGAGTAAAGGGCACGCGCCGCCTCACAAACCATCGAATGCCAGCCGGTGCTCTCGCACATTGTGCGCTCTGTGTTAGCCTCAGGGGGATTCAGCCTTATTCTTTTACATCCGTGGGCTCAGTCAGAGATCCTCCCATGCTTTTTGCACCGATTAATATTTCACTTTAAGCGCCAGCATGAGAGAAAGCAGCAGAAGCATTGCTGTAGCATCAACACTGTTATTAACTGTGCCCGAATGCACATTTTAAATGTCGTTCTAATCGATTAAAAACTGTTGCAATGAACATGTGTCATGTCTTATACCTTATCCATGATGCATGCTTCAAATTGGATCGTATAGCAGTGGAAGTCAAATACACCTGAGGTTTTACAATTCAAAATTTGACCAAATGTTTTTGGAATACCCAGTCCACAAAGTCAAACAAAACAGGGGCAGCGCAAACACGAACCGTTAAAAAAAGAGGATAATATAGTTCATGATAGGTGATAGCAGTGTCATCATAAGCATCAGATAAAAGCAATAAAGCAAAAAGCAATAAACTTGAACTGAACTGTGTCATCATAAGCATCGCCACTGGTTATCAAATTTAGTCAGTTTTAACCTTATACTGTATCTTTACAGTGGTTAACTTATTTTTATGATTATATGACTAAAATATTCTGTTGTCATACATTTGCTAGGATTGGGTGTTCTATTGCATTTATAATGGCTACATTTTTTCCCACGGAGAATTTATTTGGAAATCCAAACAAATTGAAGGTCAACTATTGTACAGATACAGACTGTTCACTTTCACTTTAATCCCTTTTAACATTTACTGTCTTGTAAAAAGAAAACATTAAATTGCAATCGGTACAATTTACATTAAATTAAGTCGGCATAGATGAGATGCTTACTAATTTCAAGGCTTTTCCGATATAAATAGTCAGAAAGATTAACCGGGATCAATACAAACAGGGTCTGCCTGCTGCATGTTAAGTACTTTTTTTGCTGATAACTTGGGCACTTGCATAAATGCAGCCCGGCAGGTATTAAGCAGTGATTCAGTACAAGCTGGAAGGCTCGGAACAAGAAGCACATTAAACACTGAATTTAAGACTATAACGTTCAACTGTTCAATATGTTCAGTCAATTCATGGTTTTCTTTCATTCAGTCATTTTCCTTCTTTGAAGTTGTTGGCATTGGTTTATCGATTAGCATGTACTGTTGTCAGATTGTAAAGGATTTTAGGAGAAACAGAAGCCATTTCAGATAGAATGCATCTAGTCAATGGCAAACTCATCTTTTGAGACTTGCCTAATCCTGACCTCACACTCTTTGTATAGCATTGTCTCCATAGTATGTTATACTCATCATTCAGACACACCCAACACCTATTGCATGTATTGCACTAAAACAGTCATCCACACAAAAGCTGGTAATCACCCACAATGCTGTGCTAATAGTAATTGCTGGCTCAAACTGTGCCAGTGTCTTATTTGTCCTCATTACTTTACGTCCCCCCACTGTGTCATCCACTCATATCACAACAGCTACTCTTTAGCAGGTTAAATATGCACCCTCAATATATCCACACTGACCAAGTTGTACGTTTTCAAATGTGAAGACACAGGAAAAAAATACATGCTGTGAGAACTTGGCCTTGAAGCTATCAGGTCCAGTGCCAACCACAAGGACACAACAGCAGGTGTCCACTTGGGATCAAAACTAATTTCCTCTGTAGAGTGTCAGCCAACTTTGGCAGAGCTACCACCCCCACCTTTTGACTCTGCTGCTGTGTGTGTGTGCGTGTGTGTGAATTTGTGTGTCCATGCAGGTGTCTGTCATGTGTAAACAGCGCTTTCCGCTGCCACTGGTGCAAGTACCGCAACTTGTGCACCCATGACCCGTCCAGCTGTTCTTTTCAAGAGGGACGGGTCAACGCCACTGAGGTTGGTGAAAAGCACACAAAAGACTCATGAGCCTGCACCGACCACACACGATGTTATAAACAGATTACTACTTGCACAATGTTTGATCCGTTTCCCGTTATGATGCAGTACATTTGTACACTTACTGCAAAATGCAACAACAAGACTGTAAATAAACCTGAACTTTTCACGATACTCGAATCGTTCTTCTTTGAACCTGTTACTTATGTTAACGTGCCTCTGTTCCCTGAGTATATTCTTCTTCTCATCTGTCATTCTATTTCTTCCCCTTTTTGTGTCAAAAGAAAATCAAAAAAAGGATGGTCACGACTCAAAAAAATTCAGATATGTGTGACTTTAGAGGCATATTTTTATCTCAAATTTAGACTCAATTCATCGCTCAAAGTCAATTTTGGCCACCTTATGCTGTATTTTTGTCTTTTCCTCTTGGTAAAATTTGAACCACCCTTTAAAAAATGTTAAAAGGTGATGATCTACAGAGCCAAGACATTACAGTGCGTTGGGACTTGTCTTTGAGACCTGTGAACCAAGGTTTCAACGTCAACTGTGATGAATATACATTGTTATACATATTGGTCATATATGCAAGTCCATTTGAGACTGAAAACTGTGAGCGTGAAAATAATTATTGAAATGGATATTTTAAATTTTACATTTTTGAAATAATTACGGTCAAAAATTAGGCTCTATTTTAATGTCACTCACACGATATAGCTCACATCAGAGTTTCTTCATTGAGGCACTAATAAAGATTAATTATAGCCTAACATTATGTTCTTATTAGGTCACTTTTTTAAAAGGATAAATGCAGTACATAAAAGAATTAACAACATGAGTTGGAACTACTTCTGGATTTGCCATCAGCGTTCAGTTCTAGTCAGTTTGCCAATGTTGTTACTTTAGACTTAGATACCTGAGTACGTTTACTGTTCATCAACCACGATGGCGTTAGTCTACTTTAAACACTGTGTAATTATTGGCAAGACTAGTTGACACCAAAGTTCTTTTGTGTCCGTCCTACAGGACTGTCCACAGCTGGTGCGCTCCGAGGAGATTCTGATCCCGGCGGGGGAGGTGAAGCCCATCACGCTAAAAGCCAAGAACCTGCCACAGCCACAGTCTGGCCAGCGGGGCTACGAGTGCGTCCTTCACATCCAAGGGGTTAGCCACCGTGTCACTGCCCTCCGATTCAACAGCTCCAGTGTGCAGTGCCAGAACAGCTCGGTAGGCTGGCTTTCCTACTGTTAATGTGCTCTTCTGTTGTTGAATTCTTTGGTATCTATAGCAGTGTCACCATTCTAGAATGTCAGGCTATTTCTGGAAACACAAGCCACATCACAATTTATCTTTCCAAACTGTACTGTGGCATCCTAAAATGAACTGCCCTACTTAATGAAAGAGTAGATGTCTAGAAAATACAATTACCATGCACATTGTCAAAGTTACTGGGAACACTGCAGCATGGTTCTTCAAAACCCCAAGTCAAGCACACACTGACCTCCATTATATTCCCATGGGGTGCCAGACATACACATTTTATGCCACACCTTTCTTGCCCTTTCTTTCTCAAACACACACACTTACACACACACACACACCTACACACTTGCCCATACACAGACAGGAACTCAAAGTCACACTAAAAAGCATAAAAGGCACTTCAGGACAGCGTCATTCAAGGCTAGAAGGGGATTCGAATGTCCACCCAAACGTCCTATTTCTTTTGCTTTCCCACTTAGACAACTCTTTCATGATGAGATGATGTAACTTTATTGTAATAGTGGAATGACATGCTAGTTCCACTGCATCTAAGTTTTTCTTTTTTAGCTACCTCACATTGAAATCCTGCAATTCCTTTTTCCAGTACTTATACGAAGGGATGAAAATAAGTGAGCTGCCCGTGGATTTCTCTGTGGTGTGGAACGGCAACTTTATTATTGACAACCCAGAGAACATACAGGGTGAGTTCAGTCAATAAGGGCACACAGTGCATGCTACACTTCCCTGCACCAGCATGATGAGAGGAGATGGACTTGGACATGGCTCCATCGTTCATACACACTGCACAAGCACATGGATGGATATTAAAACTTATGGGCCCTATTTCCGTAGCTGGTGCAGCTGCACATGCGCATAAAAACCAGCACTTCTTCATTTTCATACAAGCGCTGTCTAAGTTTTGGCGCTAGGTAAACCGCTGGTTTAACACGATTTTATCTCAGTGTGGCAATGAATGAATTAGCTCCATGGACATGTGTATTGTTTTTTATTCATATATGCTCTTCTTCGTGTGTGCAAATACGTTCTTCTTCGTGTGTACATTCGCTCGTACTCGCATGCGGAAGACTCCGGCGTCGTAAAGTCGAAATCATGTAATACGGGTACGTCGTAACCCGGGGAACACCTGTAAATTGTTGTGCCATTATTAAAATGAAGTCAAAATACCAAACATCATTTAACAGAAGACATTTTAACAATCATTATATACGTTATACATACTATGTATGTATGTATGTATGTATGCATGTATATGTATATACAGTGGGGAGAACAAGTATTTGATACACTGCCAATGGGTTCTCCCAGTGTCAAATACTGTATATGTGTGTGTGTGTGCGTGTGTGTGTGTGTGTGTGTATATATATACATATATACATAGATATACATATATATATATGTGTATATATACACACACATATATATATATATATTAGGGCTGTCAAAATTATCGCGTTAACGGGCGTTAATTAATTTTTTAAATTAATCACGTTAAAATATTTGACGCAATTAACGCACTAGTCCCGCTCAGACAGATTTAAATGTCAGTACAGTGAAAGGCCAACTTGTTAATTGTGTTTTATGGAGTTTTTCCGCCCTCTGCTGGCGCTTGGGTGTGACTTGCATATGTTATGTGGCGTAATGTTGCCCTCTGCTGGCGATTCAGTGCAGCTGATTATTTGGGTTTCGGCGCGCTTTTCTGATGTGATTATTTGTCGACGCGAACTCACACTAATAGACAGTGCTATTCAGACCAGCTAATGTCCGCATCCAGTATTCAGTGGCAGTTCTCATAGCCCCATCACACTGTTTGTGTCTAATACATGCATCGCTTGTGAGTTATATTCTTCCTTTGTTTATATTCATGAGCATTAGATAGTTATTGATGATGTGTATTTGAATTTGTTCACATATATGGTGAAATGCAGTTACATTGTTAGATGCTTGTGAGCTAATTGGCTAGTGCTACTGCTCAAATGGACTCGTGTGTGTACATTTTATGTTATTTTGTGATTTATGCAAGTTATTGACACATTGCCTTGTTATTTTCAGTTTTACAAAAATACAAGAAACGTGCTCCTGTCAAAAAGAGATGACTTCAGTAAAGCCCATGCAACTTTGCCACACCGTCTGATTTCTTTTTGGAACTTATGTTCGCTATCTGTCAATTTGTGTAATCACACACATTTGGGACAGAATAGGGCTACTAGTTTATTTTTTGATTGAAAATTTTACAAATTTTATTAAAACGAAAACATTAAGAGGCGTTTTAATATAACATTTCTATAACTTGTACTAATATTCATCTTTTAAGAACTACAAGTCTTTCTATCCATGGATCACTTTAACAGAATGTTAATAATGTTAATGCCATCTTGTTGATTTATTGTTATAATAAACAAATACAGTCCTTATGTACCGTATGTTGAATGTATATATCCATCTTGTCTTATCTTTCCATTCCAACAATAATTTACAGAAAAATATGGCATATTTTATAGATGGTTTGAATTGCGATTAATTGCGATTAATTACGATTAATTAATTTTTAAGCTGTAATTAACTCGATTAAAAATTTTAATCGTTTGACAGCCCTAATATATATATATATATATATATATATATATATATATATATATATATATATATATACACATAGCGGAAAACATTCAGGTGACTTGATTTGGCCAAATTTCAAATTTGTCCTATATGCATGTGTGATACATCATTGGAAAGCTTTAATCTCAATTTTCTAGGGGAAGAAAACATTTTAACAGGAGGGCATTTTTAAACAATTTTTCTTTTAAACCCCTAAACCCTAACTCGAGGTGAGAGAATGAGACAGCATAATTTAAGGCACCGTGATTTTAACCAGATATTATCGTGTTGTTACCTTGTTTCGATCCAAAAAGTCAGTCAGTAGCATGTCTCATCGATTGTCAAGACACAGCTGTGAATGGCCACAGCCAGACTTTTTGGGGATTTTATGGGTGAAACACTGTAATATAACAAGGGTCGCAATGCAGAAATTGCAGACATCAAGGAGTGGTCAAGATTTTGTTTTACAAATATTTACCCTTATAAATTTTTTTCATTTTTCAATTTTCTTTGTTTGGATCAGTTATTTATCATCTAAACTATTGGGGAAAATGTGACAGTGACAAAAAAAATCCAATTAAGTGATAGTTATGAGGTAGATACGCGTGACCTATTTACCGACACTATTTTTTTCATTGTGACGTAATTTGTTTAAAAGTTTAAAATATGTGAGTGAATAATTTTTTAAAGTCTTTTTTTTAACCAAATACTAGACATCAATGATTCTAAGCTTAATATTATAGACATTTCGACTAATAAATATACCGTAATTATAATTCTTTTTATGGCTGGGTTGAAACAAAAGTGGTTGTGCGGTGTCTGTAAACGGGGGTCTCCAGGATTAAACGGACAAATTAAAAATAGTTCGGGGGCTTAATGTGCCATAAAACTGCTATGGCAGCATATAGACATATTGTTCTATCAAACACAACAGTTCTTTTGGCTTAAAATACAGCTGTTTATTTCAAAGAGGTTTTTTCGCCACATATGGAGGAAAACACAGACAAGGCAGAAAAATCAGTTTGGGGTCTCGCGCCCCTCTTTAAAATAAACTGCTGTATTTTAGGCCAAAAGACTAATAAGCATCCGGTTTTCTCGATTTTATTTTCGATTTAATTTCACTCTGCGGCTCGGAGCGTCATGATAACGTTGCCTCTTAGGGTGTGTTGAATGTTAGATATCTCGGCTACATGGATGGTAGACCTCTTGGCTGCAACTAGCAATGACCAACCTTGCCAGTTGCTCCATAAGACTTCATCTAAAACTTTTGGAATGAATTAGATTAATAGATTTCCATCTGATGTTATGTTCTGGTAAAAATGAAAAATTTTAAAAGGATGGATATCCACTATTTGCTACGACGAGAGGATGCTGTGCTAGTGCCAATTAGTCGTTTTCAACCAGCCCTCTGAGGACTTTATTGCCGACGAAGACTCCATCGATGCTTGATGCCATTACAGAAGAACAGTTTAAGGCTAGGCTTGAGTGCTTTGACAGATTTAAAGAGGACGAATAGCCATAGTGTTTTAAAACAAAGCTACTATGCAAGTGCTGATAGCTGTTGGCCCAAGTTTTTCAAGTAAAATGTTTCACAGTTTCAGAATGTCTCTGATAACACGAGTGGGACTTGTAGCGTGTGGCTCCCTCTACAGGCCGCTGAATGTGGAGGATGCATTCGATGTGTTGATGTTCATTTGCTTCATAATTTTATTTTTGATTAATCAAATGTTTTTGTGTACATATCCTATATTAAGACATGCGACTTATAGTCAGATTTAGTTGCATATATGGATTTTTTTTTCAGAAATAAATTAATATTAGGCTGTGTGGCCTATGGTGAGATATCATTCCATATATGGATTTTTATCCTAAATAAATGAATATTGGGCTGTGTGGCCTATAGTCAGGTACGCTCTATTGTGTAGAAATTGCGGTAACTATATCATCTTATTTTTGTTTCCATTGAGTTTCAAATGACTTGCTGTATGTAAAGCAGCTTAGTTACCGCAAAACAGCCCAGTGTGAGTGCAGCAGATAAAAGTAGGGTTACCAATGCTGCAGCATCTCACAGCAGAAATGGCCCAGTTTGCATGCGCCCTAAATGTCACCAAGCTTTGCAACCCATTCATCACAATTACAGGTTCAACCAAATTTGTGTGCACTTTATGCAATTGAATTTGCATCCCTGTTTTCTGTGTACGTTCCAGTGCACTTGTACAAGTGCGCAGCCCAGAGGGACAGCTGTGGCGTGTGTCTGAAGGCCGAGAGGAAGTTCCAGTGCGGCTGGTGCAGTGGCGAGGGGAGGTGCACCCTGCGTCGACACTGCCCCCCTATCAGCCCCTACACCACCCGTTGGCTGAACTTGTCTAGCAAAAATGTCAAGTGCACCAACCCACGCATCACTGAGGTCAGTACACTGCACGTTTCAATGTTCTTATTTCATAATTCAATCCAAAGAGTCTTATCTACTGTAAAGTGACCAAGGGGTAACCCTGGGATTAAAAAATGAATCCCTGGAAGGGTTTTTAAATCCTGCAATCCCGGAGTTTGGCTTGAAAACAGATGCATTATAAAACGCCCAATCTCTAGTGATGGGCAAAATAAAGACACTATTCCAAACTTTAACAAATAAGTCATTTGACAAATAAATTCCTTTCAAAAACCTGCTTGGTAATCAGTAAGCACAGTGAGCAAACCCTGCAAAACCCAATCCTAAATTCTAGGGCAAGCTGGTCCGAGCACAGGAGTCAAATTCACGATGTACAGCAATCGCTGATGTAAAGACTGATTTGTAATTGCTTACAGAACAATAATCATTTAAAGGGCAATTGAGCTCAGGGAAAAGATAATACAGTATTTGTACATTGCTCCAAACCTCTAAAGAACTAAGACTACAAAAAAGCAGATATTATATCGCAGCTCCTCAGACATCCTGTTTGATTCCTTTATCTCTCTCTCTCTCTCTCTCTCTCTCTCTCTCTCTCTCTCTCTCTCTCTCTCTCTCTCTCTCTCACTCTCTCACTTTCAAGAATGAGTGCAGCCTGTGTTAATAGACTTTATTGTGTTTCGTCATCTCCCAAGGTTATCCCAAACCCTTTCAAAGGACCTTTGACATTAGTCAATGAAAAATCTACCCATAAATATAAGAGCGATTTTTTTAATGTTAGAAAGTGTGATGTAACCTTTGAAAAGCATTTGCTTTTAAGTTGTTTTTGTTCCTCATTTTTATATTGGATTTATTTATTTTTTCTAATTAAAGCTTTAAAAATATTTAGCAAATGGCCATACAGTTAAAGAAAAAAAAAAAAACGAGAAAAGATTATTGATTGAAAATCTTGCATATTTGCAGATTTTCGCTAAATTTAGCATAGCCATTACAAAGGCAGTGATATTCACAAAACTGCTCTTAAGGGTTATAAGCTTGAAAAGTGCTTTGGAAGTGCAAGGACGCTTGGGTATATGCTGCCACTTTCTGACATGTAAAAAGTACCATTTACCCTCCCTTTCATATTGACTCAGTGGTACATAGTTACTCTCATTTCTAAATATTTTGCAAAATTATTACTAGTTCAGCATTTACCGGGACTTTGCCTTATGTTACTTTGCAAGCAGTGTACTAAACCTCTTAAAATAGCACAATATTATAACTACCCTTAAGTGTTATTGTTAAACATCATCACGAATCCATTTAAACACCATTTTATAGTTTTCACAGCATATCGCCTAATCTCTGCAAATATGATTTTCTTTATGTAGCAAAATTATCACAGTTCAGTAACTCCTGAACAATTTGCACTTTTCAAACATGCAGCAACCTAACATTCATGCATGATGTTCTATACGGTGTTGACCTTGAATAGGTTACTATCACTAAGGAATTGAGAGGTCCTACCCTTTAATTATGCTCGCAAACACACCAGTTCATTGTGGTCTAATCATGCATCCATTTACCTCCTTATATGTTCATTTACTGTAGCCAACCCCTTACCATGTACCCCAGTCAATTAAGATTTCCCAATTTAGACTTGGTTAATTAATTTTCGGTACTTAAAATACACTTTGTGTGCATTGCATCTGTTTATGCCTAACATGTTTCTGTATGGCTAATAATTACTGAAACTTTTTGTGAAATGATATTAAAAGGCATTTGTGTAGAATTGTACTGTTCAAATGTAAGACCACCGACTAAATCCACATTTCAAAAACTGTATATACCTACACATTTCTAATAATAATAACATTTTTTTCTGAGTGACCAAATTATGCAATTGGATTGATATCTGCTGCGTGTATACTTATTAGGAAGTGCTTTGTTCGCATCTGAGCATCAAGCAAAAAAAAAATACAAATTGTAAATGAATAAACACAAGTGGCTCTGCATGGCCTTGATCCAGTCTTAAAATAGTTACTATTTTGGATAGGCAGCAACTAAATTAGAATGAATCAATGCCCTTGTGTGTTTTCAATGACAAATAATGTATCAGGCACTTTTGGGACTTCTAGCATGAGGAAAGTGCACCATAAAACCGAACAACATTAAAGTACTCCTTTGCACAGCTCAGCAAAGGGAGTTTGTAAGCCCCAATGCCTTCAACGGATGTTTGCATAGTTTTGTTCAAATTTAGCCGGTAGTTGTGTAAGGCATTTTTATAATAGCAGTTTGTCCCTGAAACAGATGACGTATTTTTTCAATATTTGCTCTTGGAGGGAATTGTTGAAAAATCCTTAAAATCGGAGCTCTGCCAGCATCCCTAACCTGATTGTTTAACCAATGAGGTTTCAGCTGAAACAAACAGCTCCTGACTGCAATCATCTGATAACACTTGTAAGACACCACACCAGATTGGTCAAAATTCGTCCACTTGATTGGTTGGAATGAAAACCTGCACCCGCTATGGCCTGGAACAATTTGGACATCTCTGTGTTATCTCTTGCACTCTATCAACATAAATTAGTATCATTTGTTATAGATAAGGTCGTGTTAGACTGTCATATAGTGAGACAGTATTGTTTAGCTCAGCAAGTTTTGCAAGGATAGCATAAGGTCCCTCAGAGTTTGAATGGGTTGAGAGCAGTGTTGTCACAGATTACTTGAAAATGTAATTTAATTACTGATAACTGATTACGCCTCAAAAAAATAATATAGTTACTTTAGATTATAGATTATTTTATTATCAAATTAACTTTAAAAGTATTGTATCAGGTATTTTTTCCCCTTTGCCACTTCAACATAAGAATAACAACAAAAAAATGTAATCGTATGTAATAGACATTTCGATAATTGAATTTAAAGGGGAAGATCAGAATTTTTCACACAAGGCTTAATCATCGAGTTAGCGTAGGTTTAATTAGCTGATGGAGTCGATTACCACAATTGACTCGCGCTAGTTTAACCACTCCAGAGCCCTGAAACCAACAAATAACTGACAAACTGCATGGAATTTGTTGAAATCAACTCAACCAACTAAATAACTGCCTGCTAACTCAAAGATTAAGCCTAATGTCAAAAATACTGAACTTCGGTTTAGGGTTTAGGGGTTAAAAGCATATCAGTGACAATGTAAAACAATGCAAATTGACGGCATAATAATCAACAATACACAAAAGAATTGCACAGTGCAATGAACAAAAAGGTGGGGGCAGACGCAGATGTGCGCACACAACCAGGAAGTACTCCGTACAAACACACACGGTCAATTTGGCCACAAAATGTGGCGGCAACTAAGCACTTTACACTCAATCGGACTTACAACACATCCCAAAGATGACGAACATGTCACCTCACGACATAAACACAACACAAAAATAGATGCAAACAATGCTTTCCAACTCAAAGCGATGACTACCCAGCGTTGCAACGGCAAAGCTAGGAAACGGCCGTGCATGTAGGGGGTCCAACCTATTGCTGGAGCCCTCCTGAATGAAGAAAAAATACTCACGTTCATTTATGGATGTACACAAATCAACATTCCCTCGCACATCTCAAAAGGTGGCTGCACTCGGCTCAAATGTGCACCCGCGTTTGCACACGCCTTTCTCAGTCCCAAAACACTTAGCGCGTATGACTCGAGACCAGTACCGGAAGTAACTGAGCGATTACCATGGAAACAAACATGTAGCGGACACCTTTCTAGCATTCTCTATTCAAAGTGCTTTTCCTATATGACTACAATATTCTTCATTCTACACACATTATCAGGCAATAACAAAATAGTAACGCACAGACACTTGGGAAACTAACTTTAATCACATTACTGGTTTGGGAAAATGAACGCGTTATATTACTCGTTACTCAAGAAAGTAATCAGATTACAGTAACGCATTACTTAGTAACGCGTTAGTGACAACACTGGTTGAGAGTAAAAAATGTTCTGGCCTGCTTTGTCCATACTTTTGTATCTGAAATAAATTGCTTCCAAAAAGTTCTTCCCCCTTTGTCTTCATGTGAGTTCAATTTCGTAAAGCTCCGTACTTGGAGATATTTTGTATACATATTGGCACGTTAGTAGATGTGCCTACCACAGGATAGGTGTTTTGAATAAGTAATGTTTTTTATTACGTGTCATGGCACCTCCCACCATGGGCCATTAATATTAATGTGATGCAATGAGGGGGAAGAAGGGAAGAAACATCCAAAAAGGTTTGATGGGCTTTTGAAAGAAGACGTACTTGTGACGACTCCTTCTAGCTACAGTATAGAGGTGTCTTGGCCTTGCACTGAATGCAAATATTGCCTTAGGAAAGAAAAATCTTCTCACTTCCTCACAAGGTGTACACAGCCTGTTTTGTACCTCAGCCTACCCAACATGAAGGTGGGACTGTCAGTCAATGGCTGTATAAAGTAATTCTCCCATCCTTTTATTTTTCTGGTAGGGACCGTCAACTCTAATGTATGGTTATACCAAGCAGCTCTGCACAAAACAACATTTATGTTGTTATTTTGTAAAAAACCTGACTAATTTGTTGATCCTTACTTTACCTCAATTCGGCAAGCTTCCACACGGTTACCTGCTGCAGTGCTTAGAGGTTTCACTGTACAATGGAAAGCACTTTCTCAATGGAAACCATGAACCAGTTTATTGGCTTTTTGATCAGGAAAGTGAGGTCTAATCCCAGATGGTGTTATTTTTAAACCCAATGGAGCAAATGGACAACACTAACCTCATTCTGTATGTCCATGGCTTTGACCTTGGCTTTAGCTTGAGCAGACAAATTACAATGTAATACTATATTCTGAATTATTCGAAGTTACCCCTATCCTGATTTGATTCATATTTTTTTTCTTTTTTTTTTCTTCCAAAATGCTTTTGATATCAGTTTGATACTATAGTTTTGTCCGAAAACTCTCCAGGCTGTCGGGTTGGTTCATTATTGCTTTTCGCAATAATGTTAAAAATATTTAGTTTAAAATGACCTGCTTCATCATAATTTTGCTCACAATTAGTTCATCTGAAGCACCTGATACACATCCCAAGAAACTCTGCCTTTTTGGTACCTCTCTGTTGCCTTGATTTATTTATTTGATTCTCCAAGCAAGCATAATCCTCTCAACTGGACCTAATTATTTTCTTGGAAGTTTCTTTAGACCTGTTATTCTGTCTCACTGTTCAGTTTAGGTAATTTCATCAAACTTAAGTCCTGCTGTGATAGCTGGAAAGATCTGTGAAGTATCAAAACAAATCATGACATTAAGTGGACAGAGTTTTGATCCCTTAAGCCGGAGCAAGATGGAAAAAAGCTCCACAGCGAGAGATGGTGCACGCAATTTGCAAGATGATTGGCTGTTTGCTGGGATTTACACTATATTGACAGTGTGACAATACAGGCAGGAAACTGTTCTACTTCCTTAATAGATTACACACAGACTGTAGTGTGGCTATACTGGATAAGAATAGAGGGCTAAGGGTCGCCAGAGTAGTTGTGCATGTCTGATAATACAACAAAAAGTCAAACATTTAGAACTGTTTTCGTAACTAGACATTATCATCCTCGTTAAATAATCTATGCTTTAATACAGATTTAATAGATAATAAATTAATGTAATCAAATATTAATATCTGTTTAAACCAATCACCAAACTACTTGGGACTGAATTTAATTTGGATGTGTAAAAACCCATTCGATCTGGCTATTTTGCAACCCAACTGCTCATTTTAGTCAGATTTGTTTATAGTAGAGAAATATGATACGCCCTCTACTATATTTCATCCAACCGCCTCCACCCCTATCCACTATTTACTCTCTAATGTGACTCTTGTGATCTTTTTTCACCCCCTACTGCTTATGTAACTGTCTTTAAAGCCTAATCAAATAGCTGCCGTTTCTTGGCATGGATATATTTAGACATTATGACATTCCTTAACAGTCCAAGCTCCCCACCCTACATACTCTGAATGCCCAAACAGCGCTGAAAGATTTATGTGTGCTCAGACCCCTTAGGCGATGCAGTGACACACTTACTTTACATCCAGAGCAATTAATGTCCACAGGATCTAGATTACAATGCCAATGTCCCATAGGGACGTCGCAATCCCCCAATGAGTAAAGGTAGGAGAATTTTCAAGCGGTGTTTTGTGGCCCCGTAAGTGGGTACAACCGAATGTTGGTTTTCTTCCACTCAGCCTGCACAGTGGATAATTGCATATTGATTATTGCTGTAGTCTAGCTTCTCGTCTCGGCTGTTGTATGCCATTCAAAGTTCTTTGATTTCAGTTGATCTCATTCGCACAGAAACACAATGTATTCAGCAGATAGATTAGATGCCACCACCAACATTACTGTACAATCTCTGCCAAAATGGTTTTATGGTTGTGGTTCATCTTTTGTTTCATGTATCTGTAACTTTATTCATATCTGTGAAGTCACAGAATGACCTTGATGTTGGTGCTGATCTTGGTAAAAGTGTAGATGAACGTTTTAAAAAGGACATTGTTGGACACCCACCACACACACATACATATGTAACATTTAAACAAGGATGTGTGCAAATTGTATTGTATATATCCACTGCAATATACATTTCATCAGATAGCACTACTCATTCTAAAGTCCTTGGGCGGATTAGATTTAAATTACACACTACACAGAGCTTGAATTCCTTTTGGGGGTGGGGGGTCTTCATAAATTGAACAACAGCATTCACAAGTGAAAGAAGACCCTACAAACGAAAACTTTTTTATGTTTGTAAAAATACAGTTTCATGGAATAGAAATTGACATTGCTTCTGATAGTTTTTCAGTAGCGAAGGCCTTACGTGTTCTGATGTCTCACCATAAATGTTATCATTGTGTTGCGTTGCAGTGCAAGTTTGGACATTACTGCTATGTGTCTTCTGCCTTGTGAAGGTGACCCCAATGGCCGGGCCCCCCGATGGAGGCACACGAGTGACCATCCATGGCACCAACCTTGGCCTGGCTTTCTCAGACGTGGTGGGCAATGTGGAGGTTGCAGGAATAAGGTGTGCTCCTGTCCAAGATGGTTACATCATCGCTGAACAGTAAGTCTCAAAGGTTATACAATACTCTATGTAAGATTTGTCCATAACATACAGTACAGTAGTACTTCGACATTCGAACGCATTGACATACGATCCTTTCAACATCCGGCGTAAAAGTGGACTCGTCATTTGTCTCGACATATGACGATATGCTCGAAATACGACGATTTACAGTAGCGTCGAAATTCCATTGTTTCCCCGGAAGATGGCAGATTTTCTTGTGAGAAACATGGGTCCCAAGAAAATTAGTGCAGGTGGTGAAAAAAAGAAAATCGTGACGCTTACCATTGAAATTAAGATGATATACAAATTATGACCATGGTGTGCGCGTCAGTAAACTTGCTCGACATTACGGCAGGAATATGTCTACGATTTCAATAGGTCGTCCTACGATCTCCGCTCCATTCGCCAGTCTTTATAAGTTAAGGTGACACTTGTTATTATTGTTACATCAGCAAGGTTTTTAATTACTTATTTCAGAACTTGTGCAACACACAAGTGGTAGAGTAGTTGTCCCCCAACCCAGAGGTTGTGGATTCAGTTCTCTGCCCTGATGAACTCGCCTAAGTATCCTTGAGCAAGATACCGAACCCCACATTGCTCCTCACCAGAAGGTAGATGGCGATTTAGTGTAAAGCGCTTTGAGCGCCTTGAAAGGTGGAAAAGCGCTATATTAGTATAACACCATTTACCCACAACATGGCTACTGTCCTGTGTAGCTGACGCCAACAGCAACAGAACATGAAAAGAGAAAGTAAAAACTTCCCACTCTTCCGCATCTCTCTCACGCTCTCGTCAGTCACACGGTGCATTCAGGAACAGCATGCAAAACACAACCGCAACATTACAACCCGATTCATTACATTATTATTATATTATTATTCCGACTTTTATTTATAATTAATTTGTTTTGCTATGTGTAATTGCTATTTGTACTTGTACCTTCAGTATTTATATAGGATTTAGCATAGGTTTTTGGGCTGTAGAATGAATTAATCAAATTATAATGTTATTTTATGGTAAATCCAGCTCGACATAGCACCATTTCGACTTTCAAACCAGTTCCTGGAACGAAATAAATTTGTATGTAGAGGTACCACTGTACTTATTCCACATATGTTTTGATAAAATCAATGGATTTGGACATTTGCTTCAAGGAATTGAATCATTTCTTGCACCACACAAGCATACTGAAAATAGACTGATTGGAACCAATCTGAAAACGTTTAGCCCAGGCATCATGTGCAGCACGCTGCCACACTACCCTGCTCTTTCTATGAAGCTCATGTAGTTAGCAACCATCACATCACAGCTGCCTGTGTTTACTTGTGTTTACCTCCTTAATTAGCTCACACTGTGCACAGATCATGTTCAAACCCATCCGGTTGACCTTGTTACCCATCAAACATGACTCATGCGCCCCTATAAATACGCCCCCCCATTTTTGTATTCATACATCAGAATTCTGCCAGATGGGGGGTTAATCCGTTTATTATTTTAAAAAAAAAAGGGGGGGGGGTATCCTTCTATAGTCGATCAATAGCTGCAATGACTTCTACATAGAGAAAATCATTAGACGAACAAGAGAACTGAGGTTAACATTTGTCAACTGTAAATGCAATAAATATGCAGACATCAACAATATAGGATCAAAGTATAAGATTTTACAGTACTTCAACACAACAAATAACAACCTGGTCTAATGGGATTTGAGAATAGGTCGTAAAATATTTAATAGGCTTTCCATTATTAATTGCATGGAATTTTCAATAAATATACAATATGTGGATTGTTATCGTCATATACTGTATGTTAGATATACCATTAAAATACCCCTTGATTGGTATGCCACCAGTTCAGGTTCACTTTTCCAAAACCAGCTCAATTCACCAAACTAAAAATAGGGCATGAAAATTGGTCAGGTGTTAAAAAGGTGAGAAGACTGTGGAGGAAATATGATCCGATACACTGTACAACTTGTAGGGCTGTCCCAAACGACAAATTTTCTCCTGATTAGTCAGCCAACTATTCTTAGGATTAGTCGACTAATCTAATATTTTTTTTCCCCTTTTTTTTTTACTAATTTAGGAAAGAAAAATTTTCATGGCGCTTATTAATTCACAAAAAACATTTGGAACACTTAAATTCTTTATTATAGTACAAATAACCACGTAAATAAATCACATTAATCGCATTAACTAGTGCAAAATAATGGAATGTAAACAGATTCAGAACACTGACTCCGCCTTTCCAACATGATTCTAAACAATTCTTAAAAAAAATATCTAGCATTAATATTATAGTATACTACTATATATAATGGTAATATAATGATTGCCAATTAGATTTTTTATAAAGGTTGTCATTTTAAAGCTGGCGGCACGGTGGCTGAGTGGTTAGCACGTCTGCCTCACAGTTCTAAGATCAAGGGTTCAATCCTGGGCTTCGGCCTTCCTGTGTGGAGTTTGCATGTTCTACCCGTGCCTGCGTGGGTTTCCTCCGGGAACTCCGGTTTCCTCCCACATCCTAAAAACATGCATGGTAGGCTGATTGAACACTCTAAATTGTCCGTAGGTATGAGTGTGTGCGTGAATGGTTGTATGTCTCCTTGTGACCTGCAATTGGCTGGCAGTTCAGGGTGTCCCTTGCCTACTGCCCTGAGTTAGCTGGGATAGGCTCCAGCACCTCTGCGACCCTCGTGAGGAAAAGCGGCATGGAAATGAATGAATGAATGAATTTTAAAGCTATTCTTAGTGTAGAATCTGAATTCTGTAGTATGTGGGATTAACTCCAGAAATCATAATTTCTTTGACATACATGATTTTATTTTGAAATGTTCACCCGAAGTACGTTCGCTAAACCGCTAACAGTAAGCTTTACACTCCGCAAAAGAAAGCTCTTTTTGTCATTGCATGTGGTATCAGTAATTGCTGTTAACCAGTGATTTTTCATGTTTGAAAAGGCACCTTTAAACCACAAGTTTGCGTTTTGGAGAAACACTGCCAATGTTTTTATAGCAGGCCATAGTAGGTTGTCTTTTTTCCCCATTAGCCTCAATGTAGCGATACTAACGTTTACAGTGTTTAATATAGATGTGTTTCCTTATCTTGTATGTCTGAACCTTAATTCTACGGCGTGTTGGTGACCAATAAACATCTGTGAAAGGGACAGGAGTCTCATATGCCATCAACAAGCACGTGTACACGCAGCCGTGAAAATTACCGCCCTCATTTTTATTTACTGTGCAATAAATGGACTCATTGCATATCGCGACAGGCTTAGCAACTTCAATAAAACATGTCATTAGTTAGTTAAATGGACCGTTTGTAATTGTGTCCTGTCATCTTCCAAAATTACAACTGGGTGACGGCCCTTTAGGTGTTCATTCCCGGCCGACGTGCAGCCAAGCTTTGCATTGAAGCGACAGGACACAACAGTGTACCCTCCTTTGTTTCATTGAAATAAGTCAATGTTTTGACCACTCTGGTGCGCTTTTTTGGCTTTGTGCCGCTTTCCCTGCTTGCATACATAGCGTCCGACATTAAAAAAAATCTCCCGAAACCCCCCCGCACCCTTCTTGAAAAATTGCTCCTCAGATCTACACAATTCACGTACACAATTCACGTAGGTCACCCTTTTTTTAATTCTAAACGGCAAATTTTGCCGAAAAGTGAGCGATTTCATGCCTGAAAAATAATGTACACTTCGTAATATTGCAATTAGAAACACAACAAAACAATGCACTGTACTAATTTCCAGTTCAAGGTAGATGTAGGGAACCTCTTGTTACCTCACGATATGATACGATTTGCGATACAAAGCCCACGATAACGATGATCTCACGATGCAGCGTTACAATGATGATCGATACATTGGTCAGGCAATCATTCTAGGATATTCTACAACACAACTAATAAGCCAACAAAACAAGCTATTTCCATCCTTCTGCTGTGAATTGGAATGAGTTTATCACTAGTAGACATCCAATCCGTTTGAGCTGGGAGGGTGGTCCCTCCCACTTTTAAACAAACTAGACGTCTATGGCGGTCAATGGCAACTAATGAGTTTAATTTGGGCGCATTTCAGGCCATTTGCTGTTGATTTTTAGTCACTTCCTGTTGATATTGGGACATCCATGGATCACCTCCGGTTTATTTTGGGTTACAGAATTGGAAGTGACCCAATAATCTCCCCAAATGAATAGGCAAAGACTCAAACTCAACAGAAAGTGACCTAAAATGTACAAAAAGTGACCTGTAAGCGCCCCAGCGATATATCAGTTCTTGGCTGAGGCTTATCGATAACCTTTTAGGATACAAAGTATCACTATATATCACCATTTCAATATTTTGTAACACCCCTAGTCCAAGGGGTGTTTTCTTTAAGTGGAATATTATGTCTTCACCTCAGTTATTTTGTTTGTTAGTTTGTCTGTTTGCATGCATCTGTTTGATGAATGAATTGGTTCCATTTTAAATGTTGACCTTCAAAATGGCCAAGTTACACTTGGTACAATAAATAAATAAATAAATAACTGAGTGGTTTCTCATCTCTGGACCGTCAGATATCAATCTTGCATTTGTTTGTTTGTTTGTTTGTTTGTTTTTTTAAAGCCATATGATAATCCTATGACTGACACTGTTAGAAAGGTTTTAAATTCACAGAATGCTTATGACTGCACAATACAGTGACAGCTGATTCTAATATTTTGTTGGCCTCAATTATATTATGAAAAAAAAAATCTTGTGGGCAGAGCTATTTAGATGAAGTAGTGACAAACCTCTCAAACTATACTGTACATATAATCTAATTTACTGTACAATCATATCTATAATATGCAATGTCAGTTGTATACCTGAGTGAGTCAAACAAATGTCATAATTATTATTATTGTAAAGGCAACATATTGTATGTTATATGCTATACATTGTCATTATAGTCGTTATGTAGTGGCTTCTTGGTGTATTCTGTACTGTAAATGTCAGCAGGCTGCTTATTGTTGTTTTCCCTTGTTGACATTATTTCATAATTAACATTTGATGATGTCTTGCATATATTTTTGTTTTTTTGTAGAATTGTGTGTGAAATGGATGCTGCCCCTGCAGACAGTCAGCCTGGTCCAATCCAGCTTTGCGTCGGGGAATGCCGACCTGAACTCAGAGCTAGATCAAGTCAACTTTACTCCTTTGTGGTACATTTGAACCCAATAGGATAGATCCATTTGTCTAGTCAGCCTGCAGTTATTCGCTTGCATTACTGTATTTGCATGACTGATCTGCTCATCTTTTTAAATATTTTCCGTAGACACCCACAATCACTGGTGTGTCACCCAGCAGAGGTCCAGAATCTGGGGGTACCAAAGTCACAATAATGGGAGAAAACCTTGGGGCTGGTAGCAGTGTCAGTGTTCTCTTTGGGAACCAGACGTGTGAGTTCTTTAGGTAAGTCCCACTGTTACAGCGCTAGCAATGAATCTGACAGATTTTTGTCCACACACAGTTATTTTGGATGTGTGATTCTGCCTGCTGCTTGTTCCTTCATGTTTACAGTGACACATAAAGTCAAAATGCCCTTAGGTTTGAAGAAATATTAACATCATCATGCTTGACATCAGTGAAGATATTTTGAGATTTTTTTTTTTTTTTTTTCAAATATTGTCTGATTTTGAATTTAATGCTTGCACACAAAACATTGACAATATCAAAAATGTTCCATCATGGCTTGAGAAATATTTAACACAAAACCAGAGAGAAAGACTCTCAGATTCAGATTAAAGATAATATGTATATTTTATAATTAAATATAGTCAATTATATGTTCCGCTAACATTCATGTAGACAAGCTATTGTTTTGTAACATTACAAACTTAAAATAATTGTTACTTTGGCCAAACAAATTCACTGCCTAAATCTATAAAGTCCAAATTGATTGTGTCTCTAGTTCCAACTCCATGTTAACGCTCAACAAATTGCCTTGACTTGTGGTGTAAAAACTGTATTTGATGAGATAATGTTGCCTCATCAAGGATGGATTATTACTAATGGCTAAAATTCTATATTTGCTACATTTCCTTCTCGTGTACATTTCAGCAAGGCCTAAATGACCTACAGTATTGCATTTGTTGGATTATAATACCTTCCATTGTGAGAATATTCTGCACCCGTGGACATGTGTTTATTCAAACCTTCTTTACTCACTCTTTCTTCCCACGGCTGGCTTCTCCTACTTGCCCTCCTTCTCCTTTTCTATCTTCTGGGTAGCTATTTTAAGCTGTTATACTGTAGGCCGACTGCAATACAATTAAGGTTGAAGTGCCAAGTCGGCTTTTAATGAGATACAGGCCTAATTACTCGCTTGTGATTCTTCGCTGTATACCTGCCATGGGAGGTAGATGCTGTTAATGAGCTTGGACTAGATGGGACATGAAATAAGTAATGGAATGAGGCTGCATATGTGGACAAATTAGAAATGGACTTAATGATTGTGCAATAATGCGTAATGGTCATTTATTTAGAATGGATGTTTTGATTGGTAAGAATGAGGACAAGTCCTAATTGTAAGAACAAGGAGAAATTATTGTAAATTTCCTTCCCGTTTTAATAGCTATGATCCCAGATGCATCATTTTTGTTTTTTTTTTTCCACCGGGCTTGAAACAAAAAGTGCTTTTCGTGTTTACTATCCAAACAAGCACATATGTATTCAAATCCGTATTCAGATCTGCTCTACTCAATCACACACCCTCGTTTCACATGTGCATCCACTTCGGAATTTGATATCAAATTCTATTTTGCTATATCTAAGTTAGCAAGCTAATATCTAAGCGAGTTACGGTTCAAATTTCTTCACATTTGGCAGCATGTTTTTTGAAACAGATCAAAATTTGAGTCCACGCGGCCCATAGGTCTGTTATACATTTTCATATCAAGTGGGAGTTAACCTTCCACTGAGCAAACTACCGGTAGTCTGAAGATGAAGGACTAGCAATTAAAAGAAACAGAATAAAGCAAGGGTGTCAAACTAATTTTGTTTTGCAGGCCACATTTTAGTATTTTGAGTTCATGTAGGCTAGACCAGTGTACTTTGGACCAATCAAATTAACTCACTGGCTGTCATTGCTAGTACTAGATATCCACTATGCGACTGATTCGCCACTCCCAGTCAAAATGGATTGGACGTCTAGTGCCGTCTGTGGGACTCGAATGCAAGCATTCACTGCCCGTCTTTCCTGTTTAAGTGAATTGGACGTCTATTGTTATCAATAGAAGCCAAATAGGTCACTTAAGTCACTTCTTTGTTACTTTGGGATACTTATGGATCAATTCCTGTACATTTGGGGGGATTTCCAGGTTATTTTGGGTCATATCCTGTTGGTTTTGGTGCATGTTTGGGTCACTTCCTTGTTATCTAATCAGCTGCCATTGAGGGGGCATATGTGACTGCAGACACAAAAGTGACCCAAGTATAATAATGCACTCAATCATGAAAAAAATAATAAGTCTCCAGTTTGACAGCACAAGTGTCAAAGTAAAAGCATGTGTTTCACTATGTGGGCCATACATTTAACATGAATGGAATAAATGTAAATTTGGGTCAAAACAGAAGCATGTTATTCACTATGTTGGTCGTATGTTTAACACAAATGGAATAAATGTAAATTTGGGTCAAACCTGTCCAAAACCTGGTCTAAGATTTCAGTTTGTATCGATTTAGTCAATGTATTAAAATGGGTCCCTGCGTGTGTTACTTGCCGAACCCCTGACACTTTCTCACCGAACCCGTGGGTTTCGATCGAACCAAAGTTAAGAACCATTGCCATAGAGCATAAGATTCTTAAAGATCCTAAGAAATGGTGACCATGTCAAAAGTGAAAATGAGTGCTTCATTGTAGTTTTACATGTAGAAAACTAGTTTGGCACTCAAATGTTGCTGTCTTTTCCCATTTTATAAATAGTCCATCCAAAACAATGCATTAGGCAATGCCGACTTTTTATCAGCAATCCTGGTTGTGTCATCACAACCATAACCTAACAACCATGCCAAGCTTTTAAGTGGTGCGCTAGCTAGTGTGTCTTGACAGAATGACAGAACGGTCACACAGCAATGGAATAGCTATGGATAGCATGCTTACAGACTGCAAAAATCTGCAGTTTATTCTGGTTGTGACATCAACTTCTGTTTGGAGATTTTCAGTGGGTGGGGCAAATGGAGTTGAGAAAGGAAGACTAATTAGGATTGACTGTCATTATTAAGCCTTTTATGTCTCTTACTTGATTTGTTATATTCCTATGAAACATCCAGACCCCTAAGGTCATCTGGAACCGGTCTCCTGTATGTTCCAAGAACAAGAACCAAGCAGCGTGAGGCAGCATTTAGTTATTATGCTCCTCACCTCTGGACCAGGTTCTGAAGTGTGCTCAAACTGTTAGCTCCTTTAAATCAGGGCTAAAAACGCTCTTGTTTAGCACAGCATATCCATAACTATCTATATATTTCAATCTATTTGCTTTCTATTCCTCTTGTGCTTTATCTCCATGGCTGATTTCAATTATTCTTATTTGTAGTAGTATTTTTTATTCTTATTTTTTTTTTAATATATTCGTGATTAGATGCGATTTTTGTGTATAATTTTATGTCCTGTTTCAATTGTCTTTGTCTTTAGGTTCTACTGATTTAATGTGATTTTTATGATCTTTGTGATGTAAAGCACTTTGAAATGCTTTGTGTTGAATTGTGCTATATAAATTAATATGCCTTGCCTTGCCTCTTTTTTGATGGATTTCTGTTAAAAATATTGTTAGGTATAATTTTAAAGTCACTTGCTGAATGAAGTTATTATTATATTATCATGAATCATTGAAATTTGTAATCCGCACCGGGTGTTAAGATATTGGATTTGGATTTTGTTCATTTATTTATTTATTTATTTTATTTTATTTATTTATTTATTTATTTATTTATTTATTATCTATGGATGTGGCCCTCACATTATACATTAGGCGAAATATATATATATATATATATTTCTGAAGAAAGTATTTTATGGTAACATTTTTTGTTTTTACTTGCAGTCGGACAATGACAGAGATTGTGTGCTGCTCTGCACCCTCGCTGTCCGGTGTCAGCATTGTCCAGATCAGGGTGAGCGTGGATCGCGCCCAGATTAGGGAAAGCCTCACCTTCGAATACATCGAGGATCCAACCGTTGTGCGCATTGAACCAGACTGGAGCATTGCTAGGTAAAAACACATTCCTAACATATGACTTGCATTAAATGTACACCATTACTACATTCACCTTCTCATCAACTCAATCTTGTGAAGCTTTGCCACCAGGCAACCGGTCGTTAGCAGGCGTAAGTCAATACTGCACTTTCAATTACTTCTCTTTCAATTAGTTGGAATGTGATGGAGTTTCCGAGCACACAGTCCACAAACAGTCTCTCTCACTGAATGCAGTCCAGAGATTCACTACTAATTAAAAGAAGGAAAAGAATGAAATTGTGTACTCTCCTTTATTAAGGAGAAAAAAGTCAAAAAGTCAAGCAACCTACATAATTTGTTAGTTTTATTTTTTTATAAAACCTTATATTATCCTTTTGATGCATCAATTATGAAAACCTTAATCAACCTCGTTTTTTTAATAACACTAGTAATAATCAGAAAAAATAACCGAGCTGTCTTCTGTTGTGACAACTGTCCTTTAAAGGGTACAAGATTATATTGATATACAACTAAAAATAAAAATATGTAAAAAATTTAAATCTTCAAAAGAACAATTTTAAACTTACCTTGGCATTACAGCTCCTCACTCTGCAAACAATTTGTGTGCAACTGTATGATCCATATTTTTGATCAGATTACAAATATAACTTTGGCTTTTTTTTTCTTTTGGATGGCGAAATAGAAGATAATATGTTCATTTATAAAAAAAAAAAAAAAAAAAAAAAAAACATAATTAAATAAATTATTAAATAAATAAATAAATAAAAGAAAACGTCCCCAGGAGTTTGAGGGTTCTATGCAGTATCTTAGCTGTTCATAGAACTCCACTCGTCTATACTAATAATGAATTATTACAATGCAGTGGTATCAACAATCAATTAATTACTTAGACAAAATGTTGTATTTGTGTCCTCTTCTGTTTGTCCTTAGTGGCCACACCCCCTTGATAGTGACAGGCACTAACCTGGATGTGGTTCAAGAGCCCAGAATCCGGGTGAAGTATGCCGGCAAAGAGTCAGTCAATGTAAGTAGCATTTTTATTGATCGGTTGACTTACTACTACTTCCTTATAGATTCATCAAACTAGTGGCGTCGTTAGGCCTATTTTAGGGTGGAAGCCCCCCTAAAATATTCTTAAGCCCCCCTAATTGACTTGGTGTTGGTGATGTAAAAATAATAATAATACAAATAAATGCTGCCATATTTGCTGACATATTCTCGATGAAGTTGCCAGAATATTAGTTTAAATCACTAATCATATAAAATAGGGCTATACAAATAAAATTGAATTGAATTGAATTGAATTGAACCAGTCATTATTAACTTAAATATGATCATAAATCTGTCAGTTTCCCCTCACTTCAAAGAGAGCCCCTTCAGTATGTTGTTATCCAATCCATTCCACTTTTTTCAGTACAAACTGCCCATATCACTGAAAATCCAGTCCACGTTTGCCCTGTGACCAGTTAGCTGTTCGTACCAGCATTGTGTGTGTGTGCACCTCTGCCGCACACAGACTAGAGCAGAGCGTGAATAAATGGATGAAAAATGGACACAAGGTGTTTTTTCAAGAAAGTAATTATCACTGATGTTAGTAACAGTTAGTTAGCTCCAGCCCCCAGTTAACAGCAGAAAGTCCCATGTAATTAATTAACCAAATAAAAACCTGGTTTACTCACTACAGATAATCTCTATGTGCGTTTTACCTTTGTTGTTTTGCGGTCAAAAGTTACATCCAAGCTCTAAAATAACGCTGCTACTTAGCTGCTGCTAGTTAGTTAGTAAGAAATGCATTGTGAAGTTCCTAGTAGAGTTAAGTGTGCACTTTTATTTTTTCTTTGGGGTGACTTCCTTTCGGAGTACCAGTTGTGTTTCTCACTTTATGCATATATGAGTACAGAAGCTGAGCTCATTCACATATGATTATCATCAGTGGATAGTCATAATAATACACTAACAAATAAAATTTAATTGAATTGATTTTTTTTTCTTGTTGTTCTACTGTATTAACAAATAACAACAACAACAATAATAATAACAATAATAATAATGAATATATTATCAGTCTGTTATCTGTTTGTGAAGTTTTGTGCTTGTGCGCTACGTTCACTTACATCCTGTGCATCTCCTGGGGGCTAAGACCCCCCCCCCCCCCCCCCCCCCGTTCTTAAAACCTAGTGACACCCCTGCATCAAGCATAATTTTCATTCTCTGTTGTTTTGGAATAATGCATTTAACAGTGAGCATGCTAGCCAACTGTTTATGGACTCACACATGTTACATGCGACTATAAAGTAGGTAAGGGCATGTTATTAGGGGTGTGCATGATTTTGGGTTGACAGAACCTCTAATGGGTTTTAATGATAGATTAAGTGCAGTGGGAAATCACTGGTCAGCATGAAATCACCCCCTATAACCAAAATTCCAGCATTAGGAAACTTGATCCTCTGTTCTGTTGGCCCTTTTTCATTATGAGGATTGAGATTTGTTAACGTATTAGTGCCCTCTACATGGAAAAAAAGTGGTCGGACAACTGGGATATAATAAGGTTTGAATTGATGAGATCAATACAGAAACGTCCAGGTGTCAACATCATCATCAGAAGCATGCACATTTTAGTATATGGCAGTTATGGCAAGGAGCACAAAGTGGGCTTATCCAAACTGAGAACATTTTTGTATATGTACTACTTAAAATTGACTAATACAGTACATTATTAATGAAATGTATTATCAAATGTTGGCCTGTGGGTTGTTACATAGCATAAAGACTCAAAAGAGTTTTCAGATAATCAATACAAAAATATTCAAAATAATAATTTTCTTATCAAAACGAACAAATAAAAAAGAGGTATCCTCTTCAATAGATCTATGGCTTCAAAATTTTAGTTTTTACTGATATGGTATTTTACGTTAAGTTGTTGTGTAGATAGTATAAAGATTATTTAAAGGTGTCTACAATGAAAGTCTTAGTTCAATCATTTACTGTGTTTCAGAAAAAAAACATCCCCCATTTGCAGTCCAGCTTCATACTGCTGACTGCAGTCTAAAATTAGCCTCAAGTGTGTTGCCTGTATAGTGCCAAAGATCGCAAATCATCCTTGAGTCTGTATTCCGTCAATGTTTACCTGCATGATGATACAGTTTCCCTTAAAGATCTTTGTGAAATTTGAAGGCTATGTACATTACAAGTGTTCTGCTTTATATTTGATTGACTCGTCATGGTGTCTGCCATCATCCTCAGCCATGAAAGAGATTTGTTCATCTCTGTCCACTAGTGCAGAATGACTTTCTATTAAACGCTAAGGTTACCACTACACATCTTTCATACACCTTCACCCTCCTTTCCCTTTGTTGCCAGAGGATGGCCACACATCAGCTTTAGTAATAAGAGCAGCTGTCTGTCAGGCGGCCTTAAATGATCACCTGTCTGCTGTGAAATTACCACCCGACAAGCCTTTCTCTGGTGTCACATGCATTCATGCACATAGAGACCAGGATAAGTGGTGAAAAGTTCTTGTTGTGAAAGATATCATTTTTCATAATCTTAATTTAGGCTAAAAAAAATTTTATTTTCAAACACCACATTTGCCAGTATAAGGTTCCTGAGCTTATCAAAGGTTTCAACGAAAGTTATGATTGTGTCCTATCAGCGATTGAGACACAGTCCAGAGCACTGGCCATCGAGTGTGATGAATGCTCAATACTTGCAAATTACATATTCTTATTAATGTTCTATTGTAAACTGAACCCACAGCCATACATCTCAGCACCATCAATAAGTGGTTAATTGAATCAAGGTGGCCTCTAAAGTGGCGGACTACAGCGCTACTTATGTGTACTGATAATAATAATAATACATTATATTTCTAGAGCGCTTTTCAAGCCACACAAAGACGCTTTACAAGAAAGATGAGGGTCACAATCATAACAAAACAATCATAAAATTAGAATAAAAACAGGATAAAAGTATATTTAAAAAATTAAGCGGTATACGTAGAACATGGCCAAGAATTATGGTGGGTAAGAAAGTAAACAGGTGTGTTTTGAGTCTGGACTTGAAAAGTGGAAGGGTAGACATATTGCGGAGATCGGGGGTCGGAAGTTCCAGAGCAGAAGTTCTGGAACCAAAGGTGGAGAGACGGACACAAGGGGACAGAAAGGTGGAGGACAGAGGAAGAGCGAAGTGAACGGGGAGGACTGTTAATACAGAGGAGATTGCAAAGGTAGAGAGGGGCCAGGCCATGGAGTGCTTTCAAGGTAATGACGAGGATCTTGTAGTTGATTCTTTGTTAGACTGGGAGCCAGTGAAGTTGACGGAAGATGTGGATGACGTGGTGTGTGGTGGGGGTCCGAGTGATGAGGCGTGCTGCTGAGTTTTGGAGGAGCTGCAGTTTTTGGAGAGACTTATTTGGGAGACCGAAGAGTAGTTAGTTACAATAATCGAGCCGGGAGGTGATTAGACTACAGACCAGAGTGGAAGCAGTATGGCGGGTGAGAGAAGGGAGGAGACCAGAAATATTGCGAAGATGGAAGTAGGCTGATCTGGTGATGTTGTTGATATGGGAACGGAAGGAGAGCATGCTGTTGAGGATGATGCCCAGACTCTTAACCTGAGAAGAAGGAGAGATGGGTACATTGTTGATGGTAATAGAAGTTATTGTCATGAGAGAGCATGGCGGTGGTTCCTACGAGGAGGACTTCTGATTTTGAGCTATTGAGTTGGAGGAAGTTAGAGGAGAACCAAGAGTTAATGTCTTCTAAACAGAGGATGATGGAGGAGGATGGAAGGGAAGAGGTTGGTTATGAGGAAATGTAGAGCTGGGTGTCATCCACGTAATAGTGAAAGTGAATGTTATGTTTGCAGAAGATGGAACCGAGAGGGAGAATGTAAATGATGAAGAGGAGCGGCCCCAGGACAGAACCCAGGGGCACGCCAGCGGAGACAGGGAGGGATTTGGATTTATAGGGGCCAAATTTGATAAATTGAGTGCGGTCAGACAGCACCATCAATAAGTGGTTCATTGAATCAAGGCGGCCTCTAAAGTGTCTGACTACAGCGCTACTTATGCGTACTGATGGGCATTTATGTTTGACTGTATTCATTGTATCATCGCAAAGACTGATGCTCATAACCACAAAAACTCGGATGCGTTTTGTTTAACATGTCGACTTTCAACTCAATTTCATTACTCACTCAGCTCGTTTCTCTTGCTGTGCTTTGAATTGCATTTAGGGTGAAAATACCCTGAAAAAAAATATTTACAATGATCTCCATTGGTTGAAAAAAAGAATGTTTTAAAAGTCATGTGTCTCAAAAGACATAACAAAAAGCTCATCTTGCTCACATAATACAATGGTAATAAAGTTACCTCACAAGTTAGCAAAAATGGATACAAAACGGCGGCACATCTGCCTCACAGTTCTGAGATCAAGGGTTCAATCCCGGGCTTCGGCCTTCCTGTGTGGAGTTTGTGTGTTCTCCCCGTGCCTGCATGGGTTTCCTCCGGGAACTCCGGTTTCCTCCCACATCCCAAAAACATGCATGGTAGGCTGATTGAACACTCTAAATTGTCCATAGGTATGAGTGTGTGCGTGAATGGTTGTACGTCTCCTTGTGCCCTGCGATTGGCTGGCTGGTTCAGGGTGTCCCCTGCCTACTGCCCGTAGTCAGCTGGGATAGGCTCCAGCACCTCCGCGACCCTCGTGAGGAAAAAGCGGCATGGAAAATGAGTGATCGAATGAAGGATACAAAACAAGATCTCTGCTTCCGAAAAGGGAAAAGACCAAATGAAGGGGTAAAAGCTCTTCTTTCAAGAAACAGAAACCTGCATTATGAAGACATCTCGTAACTTTTTATGGGACTTTGTATAGCAACAAACCGCTACAGTTGTTTTTTCCCAAACCTATTTTCTGTATGACTTTTACTTATATCTTTAAATTGAGATTCGATTATAAGTGTGTACCTGAATGAGCTCAATGAACGAAAGTTGATGAACTTGATCTTCTTGTTCATTTTTATGAACGTGTACATTCTAGTGCCATCGGCAGATTCCAAACGCCAGTTCATTTTAATTCAACAGTGACAAATTTTGTTTGACTACAAGAAGAAAACCTACCTTAACATCGTAAAGGAGCTTTAATTATTTGGCGCCATTATTATACACCAGTATTTGGCAACCACAGCACCCAACTGTCACACGGTGTGTTCAGATACAACACTGATGTACACATATTTGATTGCAAGCCATACATTTTCAACAATATTCAATGCCTTAAAGCGGAATTTTTTACATTAGGCTTCATCTCCGAGTTAGCCAGGGTTCAATTCGTCGGTGGAGTTGATTTTAACCAATTCCGTGCAGTTTGTTAGTTATTTATTAATTTCATGTCTCCGAGTGGCTAAGCTAGCGCAAGTCAATGGTACCTCTCTCGCATGCCAATAAAAAATTAAAATTAACAGATCTAGCATAGTCAAAAAAATTCAAAATGCAGATCATTGTTCAAAATACCCATGCAGCCAAAACAACATCACATTTCTGCGGGACTATTTTTTTATATGCGTAATACGACCACAATAGAGAGGAGTGCTTCGGCCACTCATGGTCATGCTGCATTCGAGGAAGGTGGGAAGTCGGGCTTATACCACTCGGATGGTACCAGTTGCGACCTCAAAGCGTTTCAAGCATTTTTTATTTTGGCCATCAAAAGACATGTTGACCTCCAGCAAACCTGCCTTCTCGTAAGCGATCAATTAGTGGAGGAAAAACTACGGGTAAGGTAAATACTAGATCACACTGTAAGCTGCCTTCTTTAGTTTTACTGTTGACGGTCTGCTTTTCTAACGGCAGCGCATTTTGTCGAGTGACGTCTAATTTTCCTTGTCGGGTGTTGGAAAACTCTGACTTCCCACCTTCCTCGAATGCAGCATCAGTCTACGGAGGCTTGACTGAACAAAGGCAACGTAATGAAACGTGATTTTTGAGGCTGTGGAAACCAACAGAAGAAATGGGCAAATGAGAGTTTCCAGAAATTCCTTCTGAAGAACGAAGAACAATACAAATGCGGATACTTGCTGCTGGCTACTACAAAAACACACTTGTGGAAAAAATTTCTCTCAGCTCTGCAGCCTGTTACCTACAGAGCTGCTGGATTACATATGTTGCTGTTCATACTACAGTTATTGACATGCAACGGTAAGTTTTGATAACTTCATTCTGAAAACATAGCCAACACTATTGATTGCATGAGTCATCTGTGAGTTGTTTTTTATATGCATGCTAGTATGGGCTCATTGACTTGCGCTAGCTTAGCCACTCCGGAGCCCTGAAACTAATAACTAACTAACTAACTGCACGGAATTTAATGACATCAACTCCACCAGCTGTTCAACCCCGGCTAACTTGAAGATTAAGCCTAATGTAAAAAAATTCTGAACTTCCCCTTTAACACCTTATGCCTTGATGGTGATGATGATGATGATGAAGCTTTTTTATTTCGAGCATGCACACACACAAAAAAAAACAGTATAATTAAACAAAAATAATTGCACTCGAAAGGCCCTGATCTCATTGTCCAGCATCCTTACTTCGTGCAATACCCCTGTCTACACAATGAAAGTGAAGAAAAAGGAAAACTAGACAAAAACAACGAAACCAATACACAACGAACTAAAGTTTATTCTTCATTTACATTCATTTCAATATATACACCAATTGACAAGAACAGCAACACACATTGTCAGCAAATGTCATTATACTGTGACCAGACCATACTGTATTTTAATACAACAATTAGGGCTGTCAAACGATTAAAATTTTTAATCGAGTTAATTACAGCTTAAAAATTAATTAATCGTAATTAATCGCAATTGATCGCAATTCAAACCATCTATAAAATATGTAATATTATATATATAATATATTTTTCTGTAAATTATATATATATATTCTGTAAAATAAATTGTTGGAATGGAAAGATAAGACGAAAGATAGATATATACATTCAACATACGGTACATAAGGACTGTAGTGGGCATTTCACTCTACTGTCATTTAAATCTGTCTGTGCTGTCCTCACTCCGAAGCGTCTACTTTTTCCAAAGCTAGACAGCTAGTGAACGATGGCTTAATAATGAGACTTCTTCCTTTTTCATCTGACTTATTAATAAAATGGCCTCAAACCATTGTCCTCTTTAGACCGTCGTAAAACTACAAAAAAAAAGTACATAAGCATTGCATTAGCAACAACGTTAGCTTAGCACGCTATACAGGTTCACTAAACATAAACAAAAAGCGTCTCATACAAAAAATATGACATTTCGCTTACTAACATAATATGTACATTCTTTACAACAACCATACTTACGGACAAATCTTGTCCAAGGATCATATAAGCACAACATTACAACGTAGGCGTCAGCCTGAGACGTCGTGCAGCCATATTGAACTGGCAAGAAAACAATAAACCATGTCGCAAAGCGACCACAAGAGTTCGCTGTTAGACAGCACAAAAAGCCTTGCTGTAAAACTTACCGAAAGGCAGAATACTGTCTGAGCGGGACATGTGCGTTAATTGCGTCAAATATTTTAACGTGATTAATTTAAAAAATTAATTACCGCCCGTTAACGCGATAATTTTGACAGCCCTAACAACAATTGAAATTTTGGGATATTTTGACAATGCTTGAAATGGGTCTCTGAATTGTTCCAGGTTTCACTCCACATACAGACAAACGAAAGCGTTTGCAAGTACAGTAGTTCGAAATCTTGGTAACATGAAATCTCCAGAGCCTTACAGACTATGGATACTCTCACAAACCTTAAAAAGGTTTTGTGTATTATATGGCAGTAATTTATTATATGCTTTAAATAACATCATAGCATTCTAAATAACATTATAGCTGTGTGATGATCTTTGATTTTTAACAGTTTTGAGCAAGCAAATAAATGATTAATTTAATTGAAATCTGGCAAATAAAGGCACCAGAGAAATTCATACATCATCTTAAATTTGCTCTGAATGGAAATAGTACACAAATTAGGGAGAAGGGGTTAACATTTTAAACATGGACTGTCACTCAAATGTTGTTGTTGTTGTAGTTTTTTGACTCAGATTACCATGCAGAAATTTAACTTTAGGAAGACCCCAACACGATGCAAATGAAAATGTAATTAACACATCGAGTGCAGTGTTGTTAATAACGGCGTTACAATATAACGGCGTTACTAACGGCGTTATTTTTTTCAGTAGTGGGTAATCTAATTAATTACTTTTCTCATCTTGGCAACGCCGTTACCGTTACTGAGGACGGAAAGGCATGCGTTACTATGCGTTACTATATTGGTCGAAAAGTCTGAGGGAGACGGACTCACCGAGACGACAGAGCAGAGCAGGAGTAGGGAGAAGGCAAGTAAGTTGTGACGCCGAGCAAACGCGATGCTAGGTAGCTCCAATAATACATGTTGTAGCCGATAGTCTACAAACTACGCCCGCATGTTATGGTAGATATGGTAGACATGGTAGATATCACATGTACTGTACATAGATAAAACTAGATGCAAAATGACAGACATGGCACTAAATGAGTTAGTAGACAGCCGCCATCTTAAAGCAGTAGACTTTTTAGGACGGCTCTGTTGTAGAGAACCTTCCTGGCGAACCTAAGTAACTTTTTATCTAAAATACTTATAAATCGGCAAAATCTTGACTTGAATCTATCTTTAAATGATGAAACAGTTTTAAAACTTTCATATGTCGAAAGTAGAGAGAAGGGAACTAATGCAATAATGGGAGCAATTTTAACAACTTTTAACAGGTGATTCAGGGTAAAGGCTAAATTAGGGTAAAGAATTGGGCTCGGGCCAATTGTACCAAAAACCTTCACAAAAAAACATCACATAGTGTGGCCAATGTTTTTTTTTTTTTTTTTTTTTTTTTTTGAGGAAAAAAAAAAAAGTAATTATCACCAATTACTTTGCCAAGTAACTAATTACTCTTACATTCAGGTAATTGAGTTACTAACGCAATTACTTTTTGGGAGAAGTAATTTGTAACTATAATTAATTACTTTTTTTCAGTAAGATTAACAACACTGATCGAGTGTAGTTTATTTCGTTAAAACATGACTTGGTGTAAGCATAGTAAAGACTAAACATACTGGTGTATCTGAAAAAGCCATGCCCAAAACGCCAAAATGTACTAAAAAGTCATTATTTCAATAGAACAAACTACGCTGTACGATTGTTTGTGTCATTTGTGACAAGTAATGAGCAATGACTAACCCATGTAACTACAAGCCACAAGGATGGCATCTCGTAGTTTCAGTCAACATCTTTAAAGGTGAATTAAAAAAAAAAAAAAAAAAATCTATCTGGCATAGTGGTCCAGTGATTGTATTGAATCTCAACATTCGCTTAGATTTTTTTTTTTTTTTTAAAGAGAATTTACAGTTTGAATAAATATGGGGACTTGGATTCTTGCTTAGATGGCTCCAATTTCTAATGATGCTGGCAAATGCCAACTTGTTATGAAACATGCTGACAAGTTGACTCACTAACCTCTAGTCCAGTGTACATGGCAGAGGCTTGTGTACCACATTGGCTTGTGTACCACATAGAGATTTGTGTGGATGGGAGGTTTTGATTTGATGCCAGTTTTCACAGTTGGTTGGCAGGAAAGCAGTGTAGGAGTAACACAACACAGGACCAGCCATCTATTGAACGCTAGCCTCTGGATGACCACTGACTTTCTGACCATCATCCTACACACATCTCTACGAGGCCGCATCCTATCTTCTAGTCCTTTCACACTGCTTCCGTGACCAGAGACCTTTAGGGTAATACTAACGCCGTACTAAGACACTACACTAAATCTATAATACATGCAGCCAGAGGCACTCAGCAATGTTGCTTGGCTGCTTCACTTTGAGAGAGCAGACCGATGAGGCCGCGATTCCAATTATTTTCTCTAACCGTTGACCTCATTCCACTTTATCAACACTGAACAATGTGAAGCTTCCCTCTCTGCATGGCCTAAAGGATTGTGTTGTTCAGTCAGTGTTTGGCAACATGTAGATAGAGCTGCAGATGAGGCGCCAAGGCCCTTTGACAAACTACGATGTTGGAATATAGAAGCTGTGCTACGCCGTGTCATGGGTGCATCCACTAGTCTTTTGTTGCAAGGAACAAAAAGAAGATACTATGCTAATATTCCAAGGCTGTTACCATGCAGAGGTATGTCAGTAGAATGATTGATAGCCATTGATAGTCCCAGTCCAGCAGCAAACTGCACATTTACTTATCAAATCTTTCAATGGTCCATTTGCCATCACTATTTATTTGCTCTCACTTTGGATTCCAGCTTCCACAGACAGAAAAAAATATAGCAGCTTTTTTGGTCTTGACAGAGTTCAGCATGTGACATGATAAGAGAAAGGAGTGTAAAATACTGACAGTTGTCATTTCTGACAGTTTAACGTTGCAGACAGTCGTCTCTGAAGCCAGAAAGGCGCCACTTGCTTGTCAAAAGCTGACTGCAGACTGCTGCAGAAGTCCGGCACTTTGGCTGAAGATTTTGCAGTACTAATAGGTCTCTAAAGGTCCTTTGTCCATCCTTTGTCCAGGGTTGTAAATGTTTCAAAAGTATTAACACTTTTATCTTCAAGCAAAGGTGTTATCATGTATAGAAAAGCAATGCCCTTTCTTGAACATCTAAGGATCTCGACTTGTTTGTTCTGATGCTATCCATAAATAATTACTCACAGCCGCTCAAGGGCGCATGAGCATTGTATCAGGTAATTGTCATGTTATGCCTTTATGTTTGGAAAAAAAAAGTCATAGAACGATTGCTGTTCCCCATTGTGGTATTAATAAAGGTCATGTTACCTTTTTAAGTCTTTTTAACCAGCTTTTATGTTCCTCAACTTGTTTTGTCATCATTTGTGCTTTGCGGCATTACCTAGGAATAACTCACACCTTCAGGGACTATATTTAAACCTCTATTTTTTTCCTTTTCTTTTAATTATATATTGTGCAGTATGTTCTGGCGCTATTCAAAACACAGTAGTGATTGATTTTTCATTAGTGGAATAAGAATTAACTGTGATAATTCATCAACATGAAATTGTTTTCAGCAAGTACCCCGTTACTAATACAGCTTCCTACGAACATGTGTCAATTAATGGATTATTATTTGATTATTTAGTGGCTTAAATAATTCAATCCTTTGTACACCATTTCTGGAGTTGATGTCTTCCAGAGACCATCAGAGGAACTGTAGCAATGGGCCAAGTGCTGTACATTTGCTTCGTGCTCAGATAAAAGTCCATAAAAAGAAAGCTTGTGTGTTATCAACTACAATATCATGATGTTTTGATGATATCTGGTTATGATAACTATGTAGCATTTGTACATGTACAATGGAATACATAGCTTCTCACTGCTAAATTATTTACTTCAAACTAACGTACTTACGTCACATCTTGCAGATTCAGACACAAGACTGAAAAGAGCTGAAAAGAGAGAGTAGATGTTATGTTTTAAGATTATTTTTTTTAGAATATATACATCACGGATTTAAGTACACAGCAGCTAATAAAGTATGAACATTTGTAGAATGCCGGTCACTTCAAGGGTACACAACAATAACACTGCAATAAATTGGCTCTATCATTATATCATGTAATAGTAGTCCTTGTCTCAGTTCACTTCCCTGGTCCAAGCAAGTTTGATAGTCTACACGCAAGGGCAAAATGAATGCTCGCTCCGGAGAACACAAAACTCGCATGGTGTTGACTATACACGCCTCCACATCGATCTCCCAACTGGCGGCGCTGCCACAAGCACACACACACGTATACACACAGACACAACAGGTAGGAGGCGTGGTATTTGCTCACATTCAGCAGCTTTGGTGATATTTGCCTCTAATTAAGTTTCTTCCCCAGAGAGAGAGAGCAGCCCGGGAATGAAAGCAGATAAAAAACCTCTGTGAGCGGAGTTGCTGCTCAGCAATCAATCCTCGCCTCCCAAACCCTAACCCACCCCGCCCCTCCTCCTTTCCTCTCCCCACTAGAGCTGAGCCAGCGAGGATAGATGGGAGACAGCTCTCTCATCTGGGCAAACTGGAGAGAAGTAATAAAAGAGCTGTAGCTCAGCCCCAGTTTCTAGCTGAGAAGACTAAGGGGGAGCACCGCTATTTTTTGTGGCGGATGTTTTTCACTCAACCACCAGCAGCTGTTTATTTTTCGTCTCATGGAGGCCAACTGAACAATGGCAATTGATTAAATGATTGACATTAGATGTTTTTTTTCTATGCAAAGAAAGACTTTAAATGTCTTCCTTGGTGATTTTAAATGTCAGAATTGACCTGAATTAATGTCTGCCTGAAGAGATCATCACAGAACAATGCAGTTATCAGATAACCAGATTACATTGCAATAATGTTTTTTTTTTTTTTTCCTGTATTTGCTTAATAATGGAATGGATGTACTGTAGAACTCATTTGGCATTCAATGAAGGAGATGCCTATTTAAGAGGATTCCATTTGTACAAATGATTGCATATGATTTCATTCTTTAATAATTACATTTGGATTGGTTTTGCTGCATAGCTATAAGACAATGCTAATGTTTTTTTTTGTTTGTTTGTTTGTTTTTTTTACTTATCACCTGTTATTGTTTTCCAAAGGGTCAAACTGAAATAGTGAACTTGAAGTTCGCTATTTGAGGTTATAATCTATTTCCACGTGTGAATCTCTTATATTTTACAGCTATGTAAGGGGTTGAATGCAACCAGCATGAGCTGCTCGGCTCCCTCTCTAGTGGAGGACTACCATCCAGGCTTGGAAACAGTGAAACATGCCGACGAATTTGGCTTCATCTTCAACAACGTACAGGCACTGCTGGTCTACAACAACACCAACCTCCTCTACTACCCGAACCCTTACTTTGAACCCCTCAGCACAACTGGAATCCTGGAACAAAAGCCAGGCTCTCCAATCATTCTAAAGGTCTGCACTAGTTCCCAATTCATTTGTTCATTTGTCACCCATGGTGGAAAAGTTGATTTCACATACAGAGATTAAAAGATGCCCATGAACCTAAGAAATTGAATGCCAGTTAAAGAAGGGTCCTAATTTACTCTAATAATTGTCATCTGTTCATATATCAGGGGGAAAAAAACTGTGAAACCCACAGTTTTTATCTCTATTCTCTTTTAAACAGGTGATTTTGGCAAATCTAGGATTTTGACGAGCTTTCGAAATCATAAAGTATCTTCACTTGGCAGCTTGTTGTGGTGTGGCACATCTTAATCGCAAGCCTCTCATGTACCCACAGGGCAGAAACCTGCTTCCCCCAGCCTCAGGAGGGGTGAAGCTTAACTACACAGTGCTGATTGGCGAGACCCCCTGCTCGGTGACCGTGTCCGAGAGCCAGCTGTTATGTGAGCCGCCCAACCTCACTGGACAATACAAAGTCATGGTCAGTGCAGACCCAGATCTACTTAGCATCAAACTTTTTTTTTTCATGTCTCCTCATAGGGGATTTTGTCTTCATTATAATTTCAAACTCCATTATTCATGCCCTCGTCATTGCCCATTCAGCCGAGGGAAGGGGGTTAAAGAGAGAGAGCAGTCTCTGGGTGTGTGGGCGTGTGTGTGTGCGTACATGCTCAAGCCGCCAAAAGGTTCTGTAATCCACTGCAAGAATTTGTAATTGCCTGCTTGCTTTTAAGTGTTTTCCTTCATTGTGGATACAGCTGAAAGTGTTTGTACAACATTTAAATGTACTACATTTTCCCAGATTTCACAGCATTTTGGAGGCAGAATGCAGACCTCGTATTCATACAGCACCCTCACTGAGAACCAGTGTGCACTCAGAAAACAAATAGTGATGGATTAATACTGATTATTATCATATAGTGATTGACAATAACACAAGGTTAGACGAAGGTTTATAGATCACTTCCCCTAAAAATGTATGGAAGGACTGACACATGGAGAGATTAGGTACATCAATAGATTGACTAACTGACAGAAATATCTCCATCTTCAATGACTTCTTTTGCAATTGATTCTGTTTTCGATGTTTCTCCACAGGTTCAAGTTGGAGGGCTCCACGTCTCTCCTGGTGCTGTGCACATCATGTCTGACAGTCTGCTGACCCTTCCAGCCATCGTCAGCATTGCTGCTGGCGGGGGATTACTCCTCATCATTGTCATCCTCGTCCTAATTGCCTACAAGCGAAAGTCACGTGAAAACGACCTTACGCTCAAGCGCCTTCAGATGCAAATGGATAACCTGGAGTCACGAGTAGCCCTGGAGTGTAAAGAAGGTTAGTAGACGAATGACGTAGTTGACCATTTGGGTTTATTCAGCAAGGTTTCCACTCACCGGTACACTTCGGTCCAAGTCAAGTTCATGTCATCAGGAAAGTTTATGTTTGGCCTCAGTCCTTGATTGTGCCGTTACTCTCTCTCATTGAATTGGTGACACTATTATTTAATGGCATTTACGTAGCTATTACAGCTACGTACACCTACACACAAAAAAAAAAAAGTAAAGTTTTGGTAAAATTGCCAGTAGTTCACCCTTAAATATGCGGTGACAATGTATAAGATCACGGTACACCAACAAAAAGTCGATACATGGTACACCAAAAAAAGTCTGTACAATTTACAGTAAAATACCACCAGCTCTGGGAGCCTGCAGTAGCCTGCATGCATACAGTGGATACAGTGCACTGTAAAAAAACGAAACATTACGATAATGTAAATAAATTCCGTGTAATTTACGGGAAACTTCCTTCAACTTTGGCTGCCGGCAAGGTTAAAGTCATTACGGTAATGGGGGGTGAGGGAGGGGACAGCTGACGGTAGTTTACCGTAAATTATACGTTTTTTTTTCATTACCTTAATGACCTTAACCTTGCCTTCCCAAATAGTTATGTGCACTATCAATGTAATTTTTACCATGAAATTTTGGCAACCACTACTTCTGGTATTTCACCATAAATTATACAAATTATAAATTATACAAATCTTGTTTTTACTGTGATATTTTTTACCAATATATACCATATTTTTTTAATATCCTGTTTCTGTATAAAGGAAGGTGTTTTTGCTTATTGGTTAACGGTTTTATACCATAAATTTTGAAATTTATAATTTAGACAGACAAAACTGTTAATTCTACAACAATTTTCTGCTCACAGTATTCCTGAATTTTCCCCTTAATTTTATCAAAATTTTGAATTTTCACAGTATAATTTTGTTTTTTTCTACATGTTACAACTGTGAAAATTATAGTTATATGCCTCTTCTTGATTTATGGTCATTAAATGTAACAATTACCTGCATATACTAGTTTCTTTTACTGTCGCTATCCTGTTTTTTTCACTGTAATTTCTACGGATATTTTCTAGCATTGCTTATGTAGAGTATACTCTACATATGCAGTGCCAGAAACATGAGAATTGTCAGGTCCAAAAAACATGTTGAATTAGGCTAGCCAGCTAACTGAATACGACTTTTTCCTCAATGAATTTGTGAAGCTTTCCGGTTTCTGATGAAACTCATTTTCATGCCTTAAGAAGTGAAGTAACTCAGTCTATGTCTTTTAAATAATGAAGTGACTGTGACACAGTAGTTGAATTAAGGCCTATGTATCATGATGTTAACCATTGTAACTCATGTTGTGTCTTGACTCTGCAAAATACACATTACAGTTAAAATAATTATCAATATCCATATATGGATATATTTTGTATTGATATTTTGGAAAGTGCCAAGTCAAATCCAAGTCATTTTAATGTGGTGTAGTTAACCATTCATCACCCCTGTAAAATTTGGATCAGTTCATTTTGATTGGACTTGTTTCCGGCACATTAAAATGCAAGCAAAAGCTGTGTCACCTGATCCCAGTAGCAAGACAGCAGGTAATACAATAAATCGAAACAAGGAGATAAATGAGAAACAGTAGAAATACATGCATCTTGTTTTATTTTCAACAATAAAGGGACAATTGCTATTGGCCAATCAATACACAGCAATGTGTCTCACTTTATCCCTCGGACGCAAACCGCACCATACGATGGCTATGACTAAAAAGTGGAAGAGTACAGGGCGGATATTTTGCGAGCCTTAACAATGGAAAAGACTTCTATCGGCAACCTTTCCAACTTTGGGGTTCTACTGTATGATATTGGGCAAGTAATCAAGTGTCAGGAAACCTGTACTATAAAATTAATAAATTCACCTTTTTATTCAGAGTGAGGTAGACTACTCTGAGCTCAGTAAATCCATATAAGCATATAAGCATATAAGCCTTCAAAGTTGTTCTAAAATTTTATAAAAGTTCTATCTAGAATGGAAACATTGATGAGAGACAACTTGCAAAGGCAGAAGATTAATGGTTTCGTCATTAAAAGAGGCAGTGTAGTTGCCTTCTGCCCAGATTTAGATGGGCACCCTAGCCGCAGGGAATTGGAAGGGGTATGACTACATGAAGGGGGGCAGGAGTGATGCTGCTCTCGATGAGGGAAATTGCAGGGGTCCTCCCCAAGGGTGACAAGGCTGAGACGTACAAGGGGGCTACTGGACTAAGAAGCAGTCGGGATGGAGCCAATTAGCCGACACTCACCTGCAGCCTCACGCTGAGATGATCCACACACTGCTGAGGCCAATTTACAGGCTCCCATATTTAAAAAAAATGGCTGAGAATGAGAGGCATAGTCAAGAACGAGGGTGGTGCTCAGTTTTTTGCTGAGGCTGAAATGTGAAAGATTGTTTTTTTGAAGTGAATACTACCTTGGGCTTTAACTGTCTACTTCATCATTATGGTAGTGAACACTGTGAAGATAAGAGCGATTGCAATATTTGGTGCTAAGGGATTAGAGCGTAGTACTTTCCTGCATTCCAGCTAACTGGCATCCCTTTCTTTTTCGTTTCCCTTTGACACAAAGCCTTCGCCGAGCTGCAGACGGACATCAATGAGCTCACCAGCGACCTAGACAGAGCCGGGATTCCTCATCTGGACTACAGGACTTATGCCATGAGGGTGCTCTTCCCTGGCATTGAGGATCATCCTGTCCTCAGAGAGCTGGAGGTAACACCCGTGGCATAAAATGAAGTGAGAGTAAGGGAAGTGTCCTTTGCACTCTGTTATAGTGCCACTTTTAGGAGAAGAGCAGCATGCTACTTATCCTCACTGACCCCACCACCTCTTCTGAAGTTTGACTCTTTAGCAGCAGAGTGAAGCATCAGACTTGCACGCCTACAATTATTAAAAGTCAGTAGGATTTGCTTTAATTGCGTAGTTGTTCAGAAGACAGTAGTAGGTACTTGAATTTCTGATTCCTCGCCAAGTGATGAAGAAAATACAACGCAAAATAATTTTTTACCTTATTCAATTTACTTTAGAAGGTAACAAGCATTTTTAGAAACCACATAGTTAGTGAATGAAACAAAATAAATTGCTTGTTCATGTATGATTGAGTCCTTCGTTTTCATTCATATGAATTCAGAATGTCAGCAAGTAAAAGCACTGATTACATTTTCGAAACGACCACAACAATGTGCACTGAATTTCGTCACTGAGATCACCTTACTTGTGCAGGTTATATGACATTTGGCGGCTGGATCACGGTGCCGTATTCCTTAATAGAGCTGGTCAATAATTGATAAACAACTTCTCAGTTACTCACTAGGAGCACCATGAGTGGGGCTGTCTGTCTACATGAACTGAAACTGGAGTAGGGGTTTGGTGCCAGAGGACAAAAAAAAACTCAAGGACATGAACCAAAGACTTACAGAATCAGTTTCATCAATCGGATTGTTGGAGGGACTTACAAACAGATAGATCTACGGAAACTATGAAACACCATGAAGTAAAATCATCATGCTATTATCTTTTCGTTAAGGGGCACTCGGCCAAGAACAATGAAAATCAAAAAATGAACAATATATTAAAACCAAATAAAACCTCACATGGGAATGTTGCTAGAGATCTCAGCAATGGAAATGTATACATTGTGATTGGGCGAATGTGTTTTATATGCCTTTGTTTAAATATGTTGCTATTACTTGATGATTATTTAACAGTTTCTACGCAAATTTGGCACACTTATGAAGAAGGACATGCATATTAATCCAATGAAGTATTTTAAAATTATCAGCTTTAGTTTTCCCGTTATGAACAGCTGAATCCTGTTTGGACATTGCCAGTTGCCGTGGCAACGGAAAATATCATTTTTCAAAAGTACGGTAGTCAATATACAGTGCCTTGCAAAAGTATTCAGCCCCCTTGAACCTTGCAACCTTTCGCCACATTTCAGGCTTCAAACATAAAGATATAAAATTTTAATTTTTTGTCAAGAATCAAGAACAAGTGGGACACAATCGTGAAGTGGAACAAAATTTATTGGATAATTTAAACTTTTTTAACAAATAAAAAACTGAAAAGTGGGGCGTGCAATATTATTCGGCCCCCTTGCGTTAATACTTTGTAGCACCACCTTTTGCTCCAATTACAGCTGCAAGTCGCTTGGGGTATGTTTCTATCAGTTTTGCACATCGAGAGACTGACATTCTTGCCCATTCTTCCTTGCAAAACAGCTCGAGCTCAGTGAGGTTGGATGGAGAGTGTTTGTGAACAGCAGTCTTCAGCTCTTTCCACAGATTCTCGATTGGATTCAGGTCTGGACTTTGACTTGGCCATTCTAACACCTGGATACGTTTATTTTTGAACCATTCCATTGTAGATTTGGCTTTATGTTTTGGATCATTGTCCTGTTGGAAGATAAATCTCCGTCCCAGTCTCAGGTCTTGTGCAGATACCAACAGGTTTTCTTCCAGAATGTTCCTGTATTTGGCTGCATCCATCTTCCCGTCAATTTTAACCATCTTCCCTGTCCCTGCTGAAGAAAAGCAGGCCCAAACCATGATGCTGCCACCATCATGTTTGACAGTGGGGATGATGTGTTCAGGGTGATGAGCTGTGTTGCTTTTACGCCAAACATATCGTTTTGCATTGTGGCCAAAAAGTTCAATTTTGGTTTCATCTGACCAGAGCACCTTCTTCCACATTTTTGGTGTGTTTCCCAGGTGGCTTGTGGCAAACTTTAAACGAGACTTTTTATGGATATCTTTGAGAAATGGCTTTCTTCTAGCCACTCTTCCATAAAGGCCAGATTTGTGCAGTGTACGACTGATTGTTGTCCTATGGACAGACTCTCCCACCTCAGCTGTAGATCTCTGCAGTTCATCCTGAGTGATCATGGACCTCTTGGCTGCATCTCTGATCAGTTTTCTTCTTGTTTGAGAAGAAAGTTTGGAAGGACGGCCGGGTCTTGGTAGATTTGCAGTGGTCTGATGCTCCTTCCATTTCAATATGATGGCTTGCACAGTGCTCCTTGAAATGTTTAAAGCTTGGGAAATCTTTTTGTATCCAAATCCGGCTTTAAACTTCTCCACAACAGTATCCTGGACCTGCCTGGTGTGTTCCTTGGTTTTCATAATGCTCTCTGCACTTTAAACAGAACCCTGAGACTATCACAGAGTAGGTGCATTTATATGGAGACTTGATTACACACATTTGGATTCTATTTATCATCATCGGTCATTTAGGACAACATTGGATCATTCAGAGATCCTCACTGAACTTCTGGAGTGAGTTTGCTGCAGTGAAAGTAAAGGGGCCGAATAATATGCACGCCCCACTTTTAAGTTTTTTATTTGTTAAAAAAGTTTAAATTATCCAATAAATGTTGTTCCACTTCACGATTGTGTCCCACTTGTTGTTGATTCTTGACAAAAAAATGTAATTTCATATCTTTATGTTTGAAGCCTGAAATGTGGCAAAAGGTTGCAAGATTCAAGGGGGCCGAATACTTTTGCAAGGCACTGTATATATATTTTTTTGTTATTTTGAGTTGTATCTACCTACCAAATATGAATGAAAAGTAAGGTAGTTCATAGCAGGGGTAAGCATTTTTGTGCTAATCAGTCACCTATGTATAACAGGTTACCATTGTAACTACGCAATAATAATACATGTACACCATTTTATTGCTGAGATCTCTATCAAAATGGTCATATACTGAAAAGTTTGATAGAGTTTTGATTAATTGTTTATCAAACAATATCATCATTTTCAATATTCTTGGTATTGTGCCTCCTAAATGGAGTTTTAGACACATATGATTTATGAAACCATTTCAATGATTTTTAAAGGCCAAAGTAAACACAATTTTACTTCAGCAGAATAGAATCACCGGTCACTGTTAATGGCATTGATTCGACAATTCAGCCAGAGTGAGAGTTGTTTAGCCATTGCCAAACTCCATTCTTAACCAAGTAGAAGCAGGATCTGCCTTAATAGCAAAGGTGAAAACTTGATCAGAATTGTCTGTAAGCAATGATGTAAACTTACCTTCAAAATTGCTTTGAATTCAATAGTTATTCAAGTCTCTGATGATGTTATTTTTTCAATGCTACTGTTGAAAAGTGATGTGAAATGACATGGGATGACTCAACTCTGTAAGAGGGTTTGATGTTATTGGCGAATGGTTGATGGATGGGTAATGTCCTCCCTCGATAATGTCTTTTGTACTGTACAAGGAACATCTCCGCGTCAAAATTTTAACAAGCGTCAACGGTTGTTTTTTGCTGGATGTTGCGTTACAGTAGGACACACTTATAGAGAATGTTCCCTCTAATTTTTCATTGGTCTGAACAGACACACAAGCTCCCTGAGCAAACGTAGGACCACTGTGAGCAACATCAGATGTGTACGCTGTGGCCACACAACAGTATCACGCCTGTTCAAAACCTTGGATCATAGCAAGTTACATGGCTTGTTAAAAGAATGAAAATACACCAGCAATTTGCATTAGTTTACCTTTAATGAGATGAGTACTATGTTATACTAGTATGTGAGAGTCCTACTATAACCATTGGAAGAGTCCTTCTTTGGCCTGGAAAAGGTCCAATTGGGGCAAAGGTGAGTTAATAATAAAACATAATGAACAACCACAACGGGAGTATATCAAACTCCCACATTAAAACTGTTCAGACAATAATGACACTCAAGATCCCTATTCTCCTTGTCTAAGCAGCTATACAGGACAGGTTAAAAAAAAAAAAAAAAAACACAGAAAAAAATCTCACTCAGTTTTACCGCTTGTTCTTCCGCTTGCACATACTGTACTCTGACAGCCATTCCATCTTAAAAGAACCGCATTTCTTTTTTACTTTGGTGAGTGTAGTATCGCTGCCCGTTCCTTTCACCATGATCAGGGAATAGCATTTGTGTTTCTTCTCCGCTGCACTGTTGTTGGATAGCTAACCTGCAAGGCACATATGGGCTCCACAGCGTGAGTGAAGTGAACTGTGTCACATTATTGGCTAGACACCTGTTGCTCATTGAGTTACGTTGCAAAATGATACAGAAAACAATTTTGTTGGTGTAATTAACTAGATTATATAAGTTCTAAAATTAGATATTAATTAATACTGTAGCGCTTGCAGCGGAATGTTGCTTCCATTAATCAGCATAGGAGTCTAGCTCATTTTTCACTCTTTATTTTTCTCTGCACCCACCCAGGTCATGCACCTCACAACTGTATAAAATAGTGGTGTAGTAACCCACCAATGAGAGCGTCGCGTTGGCATATGGAACGCACCAATAGGAGTGTCGCGTTGGCGTATCGAACGCCAACAGTAGTGCTAGTAACACTACAATACGTTTCTGTTGAATTTTATTTTGTGCGCTGCATCGATTTTCTGGTGCGTAGAGTTTGCGCAAGCAGTGCGTGATTGCGCACGCGCACAGCTTAGAGGGAACATTGCCCATTAATCACGCAATTTGACTTATCTTCAACTGTTTACTTTTCATCCGTTTCCGAAAATGAATACAGTAAATGTAATTTTCATTATTATATTGTATTTAACTGAGTTTTTTTCCATTTTTACCCTTTCCAATGTGACTTAGGATAGCATACAAGTACACTCTATTGACTAGCCATCATTCGCCATAACACACCTTTCTCTTTCTATTTAGGTGTCAGGAAATGGCCAGCAGAATGTGGAGAAGGCCCTGAAGCTCTTTGGTCAACTCATCAATAACAAAGTGTTCCTGCTCACCTTCATCCGAACTCTAGAGATGCAGCGCTCCTTTTCTATGAGAGACCGCGGCAACGTAGCTTCGCTTATCATGACGGCCTTACAGGGACGTCTGGAGTATGCTACAGATGTCCTCAAGCACCTTCTGTCAGACCTAATCGACCGAAACCTGGAGAGCAAGAACCATCCCAAGCTGCTGCTGCGCAGGTAAACCATCATGCACAATTTCAAAGTTAACAGTTGGTGAATTCCGTTGGTTTGACTTCATTTTGGCTGAACTTGAATGTTTATTTTGTTTGTTTTAACAACTTTTGTACTTGAAATTGTGTCTCCGCTGACGTGCAATCTATACACTAACAACAGGGCTGTGGCAGAGTAGTCACATGATGTGTCACTCTCTATAGGATGCGATTCAGGGAAAATAAACATAATCCTAAAGGCTCATTATGTATTTGTAGCCAACGTAGTCATTTTGATAGTAGGCTAATATAGCAAATATACTGTAAATACATACAACATGTGTTGCCTTCATCATAAAGGTTATTAAAGCTTTTATTTGTTTGTGGCTCCAGACATATTTATTTTTTCTTTAATTGGTCCAATATGGCTCTTTCAACATTTTGGGTTGCCGACCCCTGCTCCATATGTTTGCTAAGAAGAAGAAAGTGCAAACACATCCAGTAAATGCACTAGAATGCCTATAGAATTATAGAAGGTGACTTGACTACAGTCTTATACATCTTTTAATAGTGGGTGGAGCAGTTTCCTTCCCTCGAGTTTGGGTTAGCATACCCATAGCTAAACTCTGTCCGCTCATCACATGAGTAGAAAACATCTAAATTGTCTGCATAATTCCACATTCTGTTTTGTGCTGTGGCCTCGCTCTCAATGTCATTTTCACTTATCCTCCAGGTTTCAGCTCCTTATGAAACATTCACAAGTGGTTCAACTTGACTTCACAGCCCGCCCCACACCCTCGCTTCACTTCAGGTCTCCGGTGCACATTGTTTTCCGGAGGAAGCAATGCTTTTGCTAAAACTTTAAACACCTAGGAGGTCTTTGCTTCTTTGTGTCATCAGCACTTATGTGGGCCTGAAGTTTCTTGAATAGGTCTGGAGCAAAAATGCATGATTGGAAACATGTACAGTAAAGTGCATCTTATGATGTCGTTTACATTACTAATGAGCTGGGAAAGAAAGGCTATGTTAAAATTCACAACAATCTAGTAATTATGTGACCCTTTTCCCTATACAGTAGATGAGGTCAATCCCTTATTTACTGATTTTCGCTAACATTTTTCCAAAAGGAAATGCAATCGAACAGTTGCGAGGCTAATCTTTAATATCACAAAACCCCTTAATATTTTTACATGCTCGTCTCTCGTAAAAGTGTGAAAATATTTTCACCACTGTATTAAAAGACTAAACAGTCATGGGCAGTGTTGTCACTAACACATTACTTAGTAACGCATTATTGTAATCTCATTACTTTCTTTCATTAACAAATAATCTAACGCATCCATTTTTCCAAACCAGTAATCTAATTAAAGTGAGTTTCCTTAGCATCTGTGCATTACTATTTTGTTATTGCCTCATAATGTGTAATTGTGTAGAATGAAGAATATTGTAGTCATGTACGAAGAGCATTTTGAATAGAAAATTTTAGAAAGGTTTAACTGCTACGTGTTCGTTTCCATGGTAACCGCTCGTAGTTCTTCCTATATTGTTCTGGAGTCACACACGCTAAGTGCTTTGGGACTTACAAAGGCGTGTGCCAGCGCACGTGCACATTTGAGCCGAGTGCATCACCTGTTGAGATGTGCGAGGGAATGTTGATCTGTGTGCGTTCATGAATGAATGTATTTTTTCCTTCATTCTGGTTCCAGCGATAGGTTGGTGCCGATACATATGTGGCCGTTTCGTAGCTTTGCCCTGGCAACGGCTGGTAGTCGGCGACCATTGACAACATCATATTCGTGTTAAACATTTATCCCGTAAAATGAAGTGTTCGTTAGCATCTTTGGGTGTTGTAAGTCTGATTGAGTGTAAAGTGCTTAGTTGCCACCACATTTTGTGGCCAAATTGACCGCATGTGTGTACGGCGTACATCCGGGTTGTGCGCGCGCATCCACACCCGCCCCCACCTTTGTGTTTATTGCACTGTGCGATTCATTTGTGTGTTGTTGATTATTGTGCAGTCAATTTGCATTGTTTTATATTGGCATTGATATGCTGTTACCCTAACCCGAAATTCAGAATTTTTGACATTAGGCTTAATCTTCGAGTTAGCAGGGTTTAATTAGTTGGTGCAGTTAATTTCAACAAATTTTATGCAGTTTGTCAGTTATTTGTTACTTTCAGGGCTACAGAGTGGCTAAGCTAGAGCAAGTCAATGGTGGTTGAAATCAACTCCATCAACTAATTAAACCTCCGCTAATGCAAAGACTAAGCCCTATGTCTTCCTCTTTAAATTATTGGAAAGTCAATTACATGCGATTACATTTTTCTGTTGTCATTCTTATGTTGAAGCGGCAAATTGGTAAAAAGTAACCGAGAAATTATTTTTAAAGTAACTTAGTTGCCTTGATGATAAAGTAATCAATAAAGTAACTAGATTACTTTTTTGAGGCGTAATCAGTAATCATTAATTAAATTACTTTTTCAAGTACCGTATTTTTCAGACTACAAGTCGCACCTGGGTATAAGTCGCACCAGCCATAAAATGCCCAACGAAGAGAAAATATATATATATAAGTTGCACCGGAGTATAAGTCGCATTTTGGGGGACATTTACTTGATAAAATCCAACAGATAGAACAGATCTGTCATCTTGAAAGGCAATTTAATATAAAATACAATAGAGAACAACATGTTGAATAAGTGTACAGTGTATGAACAACGAAATGCGAATATACTGTCCTTACCAGGACGCTACGGCTCGGTTATGGCTGTACAGCGAGCTAAACTCCCAAATGACGATGCTTGACGTCCGTATAATTTGCGGAATCAATTTCGTCCTCGATACCAAACAAATTCGCGTCAACGTAAATAAATGATAATTAGGTGCTGTTACAGCAATGCCACAAACGGTTAGCATGCATTCACTAGCGTTAGCACATCGTTCAAACAACCACACAACTGGCTTTAAGTGTCCGATCGCGGTTGGAAAACACACAACAACAACAGAAAAGATGATACACACAGGCGTTGCCTCTGTAGAGATATTTTAAAAGCAAAAACAATGAACGTAGGTTCGCAGCCGTGTTTCTCTCTCGCTAACGCGCCCACTCACTCAAGCTGTGTAGCTGTCCGTCTTCTTCTGGTGTGTGAGCGGTCTTCTTCATGTAAACAAGTGCGAGTGCGCCCTCAAGTGGGCGTGAAAGCACCACAAACTAGAAGCATGCATTTCAATATAAAAAAGTCAATAATACAATTGAACACACATTGCCAAAGGCAGAACGCGAACGTGGCCATAGCTATTGAGATTTAGTCAGATAACTATAGCATAAAGAACATGATAACAAGTTTACCAAACCATCTGTGTCACTCCAAAACACCAAAATAACATGTAAAATGATATCATAATGTGTTAATAATTTAACACATAAGTCGCTCCTGAGTATAAATCGCACCCCCAGCCAAACAATGAAAAAAAAAACTGCGATTTATAGTCCGAAAAATACGGTAATCTGTGACAACACCGGTCATGGGAAGCTTACTGAGTGGAATTCAATTGATAAACCTTACCAATTGTCTTAGTTAGTTAACAGTATATTCGGCCTTACTGTAATTGATACATTGTGAGACATTTTGAAATGGATTTCTCAATAATTGTTTGACCTTCAGATTTTATTCAATTCTTGTGGCATATTCCCCCTTTGTTTTTCTTTAAAAGCAAAGCAGCTGGTTAGCTTTCAAATGCTTTCATTCTAATGTTAATGCTCCTTAAGCATCTCTGTTTGAAAAGGCCACATTGACAGTTGGAAAAATAAACAGGGGAGAGGACGAAAAAGGCGTAATAGACACAAGTGGACCAGGATTAAGCTGTTATTTCATATGACAGCAGGGCCTCACGCCAGCTCTCCGTTTTTATGATTGGTTCTTATTAGGAGCGCAGCAGTTCACAATCCTTGACCGCTGCCTGGAGGGCCTTTTAGTCTTCTTTTTTAATATATTTTTCTTTCCGCCGGTTTGTTGAGATTCCCGCGGATTAGCGATTAGACATGGCTGAGTGCCGCCTTGTCCTCACCATCGCCGTTGACACACACACTCCTATGCCAACAATCCATGTTATATACTTTTCTTTTCCAATCAGAACAAAAAGAAATTTTCTGTAGCTTAATTATACCGGTAATTATCTCTTTCACATACTCTATTGTTCTCATTCAATCTTCAGATATACTGTAATTATATTCTTCACACTGCCATTTTATGTTTATCATTCATCTCTTTGTCCCCATGCATTCATTTGCAGAGGTGCATCAAGCCTATTTAGGTCCAGTGCAGAGCTTTGTTTTGGTGAGCAGGAATTGGTGTCTATGAATTATTGCTGAGAAGTACCTACTGGACATAAACGGTACAGGAAGAACCCCCAATTCTCTCATTTTAAAGCTGCTTGAATGTGCATCCATAAGACAATATGGTCACTCAATTTCATACTAAGTGTTTATTGTCAACATGGATCCTTAAATAGGCAATATTTAACCATAAAGTAGCAAAAGTGCTTGTTTGGAATTCTTCCAACAAAGCCTCGCATTTGAGCATATATCCACACGCGGCTCTTTTCTTAGAGTAATGTGAAGTGATTGTATTAATGTCCAATCTAGATCTGGACATTCAAAATGTAGGTATTACCCTCTTGCACAATTATTTTGCATGCCTTTACAGAAAACATTGGGAATTGGCAAAAACAGTAATTTTATCCTCAATGAAGTGTACCTGTTTGGTAAAATTGGTGGGATATAAAACACAGGTTTTGCATCTAGAACCGAGTTGAAAATATTTAAAATTTCCCCAATGTTTCATTTAGTAGTTTAAAAAATTTAAGAGGGTCGTAGAGATGTATTTACATTCTATTATCCTTTTTTTGTTGGAATGATGTTGGAATCAACAAAACAAAACAAAAAAGAAAACTGTAAAGTGGATGTGGCCGTCTCGATTGTTTTGGGGACTAAAGTAATTGAATAGTGCCCTCTCAATCTCTCAATATCTTAGCTTCAACAACTACTGAGCTCCTCCATCCCGACAGTACTTCTCATCAGACGCTAGTCCGATTTTTAAATCAGGGCACAAATGGCTGCTTGTATGGAACCCACTATACGGTAACATGCTTGAGGTAGCAGGATTCAAAAATCACTAAATGTTTGTAAGCACTGTATTTTGCAGGTGCTCATACTTTGTTTGCACAATTAGCAAACTAGTTTCCAGCCTGCCCCCAGTAGAATCGTTTTTGCTGTTATTACTCTGACTGGTGAAGAACGTACCGGTATAGAAAAGTCCACCTTGAGTAATTTTGCAGTTTTACCCAGCATAATGTTATTTTAATGGAATTACAGAACATTGCTTCAATCACCTAGAGTCCTTTAAATCTTACATTATGTTTTTTTCTCCTCAGCATTTTTGTAATGAGTTTTCCCGCCCATGCAGAGCAATGGAGTACGATGTTATTAATTGCAAGAGCATTGTTTCATTAGTTTCTCTAAGGGAACCCCCCCCCCCCACCCCCCAATCCTCACCGCACCCTAGCTGCCATTAGGAGAGAGGGGAGCGTGTGAGACTACTCCTTAGTGCTGTGTTTGATAATGAAATCCGGATGTTCGTTAATGAAAGTCAATTAATGGGAAGAAGTGGATGAGGAGAAGGTGAAGAACAAAATGTGTTTTCCCCTCATCCCCATCATTTTAAAGTAAAGATACAGTCTGAAGGAGTCGGCAAAGCCCCCGCACTAAAGCCTTTATTTGACTTCTGTCTTTGGGACTTGCTGAGCTTATTAAAATGCTTAATGGGTTCCATTAACTTCCAACACATTCAAGTCTCATACCAGTCGGGAGTAGGACAAGACAAGAGGGAAATGGGGAGCCTAGGTGGGTGTAGGTGGGGGACCTGGGAAGAGCATATAGTGAAGAGTTATTGTGGATTTTTCACAAAAATAAAATACAGTTCATTAAAAAAGTATATCATCTACCATTAGCAAGGTATATGTAAATGAGATCATAAAAAGCAAGAAGGATTTACATGTATGAAACCTGAGGTAGGATGAGTCATTATTTGTTATCTATTTTTTTAAATGAAGTAAACGATCTAATTTGATGTATTAAATATGGTTCTGAAAGTCACTGAGTCGAGACCTACATTCGACTGATTTAGGGACAGACAGCATGAGTTCAGCTCATACTCAGACACTGTGAGTTCCAGTATGTTTCTTGTTTCTCTATGTGCAGCCAGTTCAGGGTGCTGTCTGTCTTTCACCCAAAGTCAGCTGTGATAGGCTCCAGCACCCTGCAACCCAGAGCAGGAAAAGCAGTGTTGCGAATGCACGGCTGGATGGAATACTGTTCAGGTTTACATTACCTGGAATTTTATTAATACTATGCAACATTTTGAGGTAAAATGTCACTGGTGAGTTCTTTTTTTAAAAGAACATTTTCTTATAATATTGTTTTTTTTCAAGTGCCTAATAGTGTAATTTGAATCTCGTTAAAAATAAGTGTTTTACCTGATGATTCACATTTCCTTTAAAGCACGGTGCACATTCTCTTCCATTTTAGAAATTTAGAAAACCAACACAAACACAGGGAGAACATGCAAACTCTACAGAGATTCAACCAGAACCACCCGACTCTGAGGCAGACATGTTACCCACATCATATTCCCTCTTCCCATAATATTTGAGTTTCTGCTGGAATAACCAGCCATAGGAGTCATTTTACAGTTTTCATGCTCAATCAACCGAAAGCAGCCATGAGTTAGGAGGGGTGAAGTCGATGGGTATCAGAACCCCCCTGACAATGGGCGTTGGGGGGGAGTGAGTATATCAGTGGAAATGAAAGAGCGTTTTGGCAGTGGTCAGGCGTTACCTGGCTTTGAGTGCACTTGTCATTCAACAGCTGAGGCTTGTCACAGCTGCAATGTCTCACTGTGCTCAGCCATGCATTCGTGCACACACGTGCACACCTACACACAAATGCCCTTACCGGTTCCTTTCAGCAACTACACGCACAGAAGTTGACGGAAGTTCACAAGCAACAACAGGAAGGCGCCCGAAGGCTCCAACTCTACCTTACAATGAATTATGGATCTCTTCTACTTTGTAAAAACTTCTGACCGGCACGGTTTTGTTCTTTTTCTGCCCTTTGTTATCCCCGTAGAACGGAGTCTGTTGCAGAGAAGATGCTCACCAATTGGTTCGCCTTCCTTTTGCACAGGTTTCTAAAGGTTGGTATGAACTCCATTCACACACACATGGATATTGCAGACTAAATTAAATAATGGAAATCTCAATGTCTATTTGTAGTGTTACTGGAGTGCATGAGGCTTTTTCTACTTTTATGAGATCACTGTTTTTTATTATTTTTGTTTCATAACATAGTACAACAATATACTAATGCGATATTACAATTTATTTGAATGGGATACATTTTAACAGTGATAGAATGAATTTTTGCTTAAGAAATATGGCAATTCTATTCACTTATTATAAGGGGTTATTTGACAACTCTAATTGTGTTTTTGTTTTATTTTGGTGTCTTGTTCAATAGATGGAAAAATGGAAATAAAGAGTAGTACTTTTAATTTAAAAAATGTATCCTTCTAATGTGAATATAGATGTCTCATTAACTCTTTCATTGCCACTGACAATGGTAGACATCAAATCCATTTGAACTGGGAGGGCTGACAGTTAATGATCATGTTATGCCAGCCCCTCTCATTTAAAATGGGTTGTATATCTATGGTCATGAATGACAGTCAATGAGTAAAATTTTACACACCATTGAGTGCAATTTGGGTTCATAGGCATGTATACCTCATTACAGTACTAGCACATTGGTAATTGCATTTGATGAAAGCACTCAAAACTTTATATGGTGGGGGCTGGCTAGATGTCAAGTATATCACTGGACCCCATTTTAGGTATGCCCAAAGAAATAAGGAAACCTGAAATGGTGACAACCTATCAGCATCGTGCTATTTTGTGCTTCTCAATCTTTGCATAATTTCAACAATTATCTGCAATTATGTGCAGTGTAATGTATTTATATACAAATCTCTATTCACTTTACAAGGTCTTTATAGTGTATGATTACTACTGGCTTTTCATGAACCCTCTTTATGTGTGTTGGCAGGAGTGCGCTGGTGAACCTCTGTTCATGCTCTACTGCGCCATCAAGCAGCAGATGGAGAAAGGCCCCATCGACGCCATCACTGGAGAGGCCCGCTACTCTCTGAGCGAGGACAAGTTGATCCGCCAGCAGATCGAATACAAAACGCTGGTAGGTTAACGAAAAGAAAGTATTGTGCTTTTTTACACCTCTACTGACCGTGTCCACAAGTATAGAGATATTTTTTCTTTTATCCGTACTAAGGAAATGACTTGTCTTTTTCAATGTGATGTTCTTAGATCTCGTTTGTATCCTTCATGCTGCTGACTATCTCATCATCACCCTAAGTTGACAAGTCACTTTTGATTGATCTTGCAGTAGCACATTCAAAAAGCGTTTCTGACTAAAAGTTATTTTAAAGAGGGAGTTGGCCATTTACCCCTTGTGAGAGGAAAATTGACTAATGATTCCACTAGCTTCCTTCTGGTATAACATCAGGCCTCGCTGAGGAGATTAGTCTGCACACACACTTGAACAAATCATGGCCAGAAGCAAGTAGCACGTGAAATGGCAACGCTCGGATTACGCCGATTGGAAATTTGCCTCATTATGTGCTAATGCGCCAGCAGAGCTGGAAATTGGTGTTTCGCCGAAGGTGTGAAATGTAATTTCAGGAGACTGGCGCAAGTGGAAATGGTTTCTCCAGGCCGCCTTCATGCTCACACTAAGTCCAGAGCTGGACACATTGCAGCCTCTTAGGCTAGTCACATGCAGTAAAAATCAGACATGTTTTTACTGCCGTTTGTGTGAACAGCACAAACTACAATCCAACCTTTGAAGTTCAAGATAGCCTGTTATTGTTGACCTTGGATTTAAAAAGAAATATCGCAACAACAGAGATAATTATTCATTCATTCATTAATCTTTCGTGACACTTTTCCCTACACGGGTTATGAGAAACAATGGAAATAGAATTAAAGGAAACACTGATATCATCGTATCTTTATCAACTCAATGGGTTGTTGAATTTAGGTCCAAACTTTAACATGTTCAGTTTTATTTTTACTTTTTCTTATTCTGTCACGTTTTTTAAGGGGTACACACTTTACGAATGTGTAGTTGGTTTTTGTAGCATCTTTTTAGGATTTGTTTACACTGCAGTTCAAATATGTTTCTTTTGCCTAAATGTGATTCTTATCTGATTTTTTAGAACAGTGCAATTGAAAAACGTTTTTTTTATCAAATCTGACCCAAACTGCATTGGTATGTGGACATACAATAAAATGGATATTTTATTAGGTGCAAGTGCAGTACATGCAAAAAACATCACAATTGTTAAAGACGTGAAAGAATGATGCTTTAGAATTGATAAATATGGACAGAGCAGTCGCAAATTGGCTGAAGAAACTCTGTGCTCAACGGATGTCCCTCAAGGGGTAGCGGACAAAAGCGACAGCGTCCGGAAGCGTACCTCTGTGTCACTTCAAGCACGAAATCCTTGAACTTGCCTGAAATGTAACTGTACTGACAATTACACCTGCGGTTATATTTATTTCCGTAAAGAAACTGTGTCATGTGACCTCTTGTTTTTGTTGTTTTTGTTCCCATCCCTTCACAGACATATTTGCTTTACATTCTTATTTATAGTGTGAATAGCTACATAGAAATAGAAGATTTAAAAAGAAAATCCGCATTGCGCGAGCATGGTCTGTCTGCACCACATGGTCTATTTACGCTCAGCCAAGAATATTGTACGGTTTACATTCTGCGGCAATGTACTTGATAAAGTAGAGTTTACAAAAAAATATTAATCTGTGAAAGTCTGAATTTGGTTTCTAACCATTATTGTATTGACAAAAATATGAATTGAAGGATAAATGACTTAATTTGTCAATTACAATGTATTGTAAGCATTGCACTAAATGAAACGCAACCATTGCTGGAGTGACAATTGTAGCAAGGGTGCATGGCAAATTGTTCATACTGGAGACTGTTGTTGGTTGATCATTGTTGACAAATTTAAAAAGTATGAAGTGACTCAACCACCAAACTTGACCCTGCACTTCCTCCTCAGAGTGATTTTCTTATCTCCAATCTATCTTCTTTCAGATCCTCAACTGTGTAAACCCGGACAACGAGAACAGTCCCGAGATTCCAGTCAAAGTACTGAATTGTGACACCATCACCCAAGTGAAGGAGAAGATCCTGGACGCTGTCTACAAGAACATGCCCTACTCTCAGCGACCGCGTGCTGTCGACATGGACCTCGGTATGACACACACACATGCCCTATGGCGCTTATCTTGATGGTGCTACACAACAGTTGTACCACCATAGTTAGGGGAAAACATAATTTAAAAGATAATACAGTACACTGATCTGGTTCGTATGCAGGCAGCTACCAGGTGTGCACATTATCTTTGAATGGACCATATAGTTTTTAATGACATCTCAAAATCAATACGGTTGACTTATAATCCCTGTCAAACAGTCTGAGACTGACTTAAAGTGTCTTGTCATGTTGTCAGAGTGGCGCCAAGGACGGATGGCTCGTGTAGTGCTGCAGGATGAAGACATCACCACCAAGATAGAAAGTGACTGGAAGCGGCTGAACACACTCTTGCACTACCAGGTGAGTGTACCATGGTTGTTGGATAAAAAGGAATATTTGTATAGTAGGTCTCAAGTATTTCAGCTCAAAGATGCAAAGTGCCTCCCCTGACTGTAAATGAAAATTTCAATGTCAAAATGTTTGCCAAAATATTTGTCTATGGCTTTTGGAAGTAGTTTTAGTTCTACATGCACAACAGCATTAAGCAACACTTTTCAGAATGTGAGGCGTGGGGTATTTGTAGCATCTTGAGAGAGTAAAGTTTCCGAGTTAATTTTAGGTGTGCGCTCTTTGGATATATTTTGTCTTTTTTAAATTCATTAACTAGAAATTACTGTAATTTTCCGAATATAAGGCACACCTGTGTATAATGCGCACCCCAAATTTACTTGTAAAATCTAGGGGAATTTATTGTACCCGTTTATAATGCGCACCCTAATTTTAGCACCAATAAATAGAAGAATACAAGGAAACAGAGCTCGTGTACAGATACAGAAATTTCATTTTACTGAATGGTGAAACACAACACAAGCATAGCATATTGGTAGTTCAAAACATTACCATAAACTGACAATATTTATGGTGATAATATGATTTGACAACTTCTCCAACTTACCAGAATCTAGGAGAAAACAAAACAGATGTGACTTTTCTTTTAAAGGCTGCTGTATAACTTGCTCGTTTCATCATGATGAATAAATGTTTCTTCCATGGATTGATACGGTAAAATGAAAGTGAGAATGTAAGTCGGAAATCCGAGAGAGCTAATCGCTGTCGACACGACAGTAACAATAGGAACTATTGTTATTTGGGTTTGAGTTTCCCGAGGGACAGATATAGTTGATGGACACACACAGGAAGTCTGTGTTGTTACGTTTGTTATGGTCCGAGTTGCTGAGCTGCAATAAACGTTGACTCAAATGAGTTCAAGAAACTAAATTTTGTGCTTTATGAAGAGTGAAAAAAGCAGAATTTAACACAGACGAAATCATTCTGCCGATCAGAGTGAAGTATTACTGAAACAAAATGGTGACGTCACGTACCGTAATGATCGGCAACTGATCGCCGCATACGTTTATTCAACACAACGTGGCCGTGTCAATTAAAAAAAAAACGTTTTTTATGTGTATATATATATATATATATATATATATATATATATATATATATATATATATATATATATATATATATATATATATATATATACAGTATAATGTACAGTATATATATATACAGTATAATATACAGTATAATATACAGTGGGGAGAACAAGTATTTGATACACTGCCAATGGGAAAACCCATTGGCAGTGTATCAAATACTTGTTCTCCCCACTGTATATATATTTCTGTCTCCATCCATGTACCCGTTTATAATGCGCACCATGATTTTACAAGTTGATTTTGGGGAAAAGTGCGCGTTATATTCGGGAAATTACGGTATGTATTGTTAAGTGAGGAAAAGGAATACATTTTCATAGACTTCATAATATATTGACATGACACGGAGCGCAGGGCCGAACCGTAGGGGGCCTAGGCCTATTTTAAAAAACTTCAAATCCAAATATTTTCAAAACCAAAGCTACTGCCGACCTAAAACCAAAACAGGCACCTACCTTAGCCATATATGAGTCTCCATGAGCAACGGCATCAAAAATTCAAAGTCGTTCCGTTATGAAATACTGATTAATTATTCTTATATTAGTATGACAAAGCTTAAAATGGCTATAAAATTCTCAGATTTTACACTAGATGCACAAAAATCACCAATTGCAGGTGGCAGCTATATCACCTATATATTTTCAGGATCAATACTAATATTTAACATATCAAATAACTTTTTGCCCAAAATAGCAACTTTTTTTTTTTTTTTTTACTGCAAGTTTTTAACAGCTAACAAATCACTCAATTTTCCCATCAGACACTTAATACTTGAGGAAAACATGCAGAATAAATTATAAATAATTTATAAATAGATTATTAATAAATTCTATATACAATCACAACTTATGATAGAATACAATAGCCCTCTATTGTCATTATACAGTTGTACAATGAAAATGTGGAGCATCTCCCTTTACAGTGCAGGATAAGATAAGTTAAAATCTCAAAAGTGACTTGCAAGTATAAAGTATGAAATCTAAATGAATGTAAATATAAATTGTGTTTGAGTCCTATAACTCAGGCAGTGCAAATAATCGATGCGGTGTTACCAGGATGTGAGCTTTGTCTTTCAACAATCACGTAGCCTTTTTCTATGCCTTGCATTTTCTGGTCAGCTTCCTCGACTCGTACAAGTCCCTGTTCCTCGCCGTCTCCTTTCTGCCCTCCTCAACTCTGCTCCTTTCACTGCTGGCCGGCCACTCCAAGGCCTTGTTCTTCCTGGCTTCTGAAGTCATATCCTTGGAGAAGTTTGCACCAAAACAGTTGAAGAGGGACAGCCAGGAAGTCCAGCAGGTGCTCTTGTGTTTCCTGCACATTAGCAAGTCCCACAACGACATTCCGAAGGACGCCATGTGGCCGTCTCCAGCTCTATGTTGTCCTAATAATGCTAGTCTGTTAGTGAATGTAGTTAGTGGCCGCCTGACGTAAACGGAGCTTTTCCGGTGAAAATTCTTGTGAATAAATGCTTAAATCCCCGAATTTTTCATAGATTTGGACGTAAAACAGTCTTTATTCCTGGTAAGAAGCAAAAAAAAAAAACTGCAGTTAGCGTTTATTTTACGTAAATATGTCGAAGTACAATGCTAGTCTGTTAGTGAATGAGGCTTGCGGCCGCCTGACGTTAACAGAGCTTTTCCGGTGAAAATTCTTGTGAATAAATGCTTAAATCCCCGAATTCTTTATAGATATGGATGTAAAACAGTCTTGATTCTTGGTTAAAAGTAAAAAAAAACGTGCAGTTACCGTTTAATTTATGTAAATATGGTGAACTATGATGCCAATGCAGTAGCGGCTAATTTCTCCCATTGTTTTTTTCACAATGTATAAAAATGCATGCATGGTACGAAAAATATAATGATTGCCTTGAATCCTCGAACAAATCACTCCTGAGACAATCCTTTCTGTTTGTATGCGGTACAGCTTTCGTACTTTTCACAAATCAAGCTGAAATCCAGCTTGGGCTGGCCACACGTGCTGTCTGTGAATGACTCCTACTATAGACCCTACTCACCAACGTCACAGAATGACGTGTCGGTGTATCCAGCCGCCATATTGTCCGTCTTTGTTTATCCGTATTCTCAATAGTTTCAATTTGTCGTGCAATTTATAGTGCAATTCATGGAAGCCCCGGTGCTTTCAGACGCTGTAAACTCATTGGATGCGTTGCAGAAAAGACGTTATGTGGAAAAGCTTCAGTCTATCCATTCGCCAGATCCATATTTGATGCCTAAATCGATATTTTTCCACCCGCTGTCTTCGCCCTCTCTGCCTGACATCTGCTACCCTGATATCTACAACTATCCTGTCCACACAAAATCAGCCTATTCTCACGAAAGTTTGAAAAACTTTAAGAGCAGCACTCTAAGCAACATTACCCTGTGTGACCCTTTACTTCCAATTTTCTAAAACAGCGACAATCAATAAAAAAAAAAAGTTGACTGCGATGGCCGACGCTTCAAGGATAGGGGGATATTGGACTATTTCTTCAATAAAACACGCAACAACTGTGTCTGCCTCATTTGCAAAGAGACAGTCGCTGTTTTCAAAGAGTTCAATGTGACGCGATAATGATATTACCGAACAAGACACGCTGACATGTACGACAACATTACAGGGAAGATACGGAGCGAGAAATTATAGCAACTTGAAGTTAGTTTAATTTCACAGCAGCAGTATTTCGCAAGAGCCCGAGTGTCGAAAGAGAACGCCACAAAGACGAGACTATTGAAATTATGAATTTAAAAAAATAATAAAGCAAATGTGACACACAGAAGGGCTTGCTAAAATGTGTTTAAATATATTGTTCTATGTAAATCAGCCAAGGTAGCCCCCCGCATTTTTACCACACCAAATCTGGCCCCCTTTGCAAAAGGTTTGGACACACCTGTTTAACTGATGATCCATAGACGAGGCCAGCTTCTTTCACTTGGTACCAGCTAAATATTATTCAAAATGTAATGATGGTGGAAGAAATAAGCATCTTGAATTTGAAACTGTATGTTGTCGGCGATTAGCCTCGCAATGATCTTAATTGTGGTTGTCAGCCCAAAACCCTCTAAATATATATTAAATGCTCTTACCAGATATAAAATGACAACTACATAATCTGTGGTAATCGTTTGGAGCCCAGTTTTCTCGTCGAATTGCAGCAGTCCATCTCGCTGTCCTCTCCGGGTCTCTCGGAATACGGTAGAACTTCAAGTATCTCCGTCTATCTTCTCTGTTATTGCAACCAACCGCCACACACGCCTTCACCATTTTGATTATTAATGTTAACGAGCAGAAAAACACGCCATAATGGGAGGAATTTACGTAGCGGTAATGCGTCAACACGACGAGTAGACGGACAATTTGGCGCGGAGGCATGGTTGTGACGTCATGTGAGTAGGGTCTATAGGAGGTGGACTTTGGTCCAGCCCCCTTACGGGAAGGCGTGACGCAGAGAATGATGAAGTGTCAGGGGTCTATGACATTGTCTAGATACAGTAAACATAGTCATGTTCTTCAAGAAAAGTTTTCCTCAAGAGCTCTTGTTGTGCATCTGTAGGAGTAATTATTACACACTTGTATGTGAAACTGTCCATTTAAGGTGTTTTTTTTTTTTCCACATTAAAACCAGCAGTGTTGAAAGAGCATTCTTCCTGCTCCCTCTGGATGTTTCCCTGCAGAGCTTTAATCCTTGATGAAGCCCTGCAGCTTTATTGTTTCCACAACATAATAGTCCCTGTGTTGTGCTAGTCTTTTATTTATTATATTCACCCCATTGGTTCTAAAGAGCCATTAATGCTGCGCTAGCTTGTAAGCGTTCGTATCGCTTCTGCGTGGCAACAACTCAACTGTATTTAGCAAGAAGCAGAATTTCAAATTAAATTCTAAATTAAAGAAATATTTTCAAGGCAACTTGGGGTCACTGAGTGAGTAGCACTTTGAGTATTTTCTAATGCTCTCTTTTCCCTCGACTGAGGTATTAAAATTCATATCATACCACCCCGAGTAGCCTCCCTACCTCTTTTCCTCCCCCTGGCTATTGGTTTACATAACCTGGATTTGCACACCTCCCCAGCTGCTGCACACCCACAGTCAAAGCATAAATGCATATATTTGCATTGAACTCAGAATCTTAAGGAGCTTTATTTAACAGCTCACATGGTCATGGATAAACTGTTTTGTAGGGTTACATTCATCTCGTATCATTTCCATATTGTTAAATATACGGATAGAAGCGTGATTTTTCCACTTTTCTGCGAAGAAAAAGGAAGTCAGAAGGTCTAAAACCTAAGGGTCTTGGTATGTGCAGTTTGAAATTCACAAACTAAAGCGTAACATTAAATAGTTACGGTTGAAAAATATTAACATGTCTACATGTAAAAGCAGTCAATTGACAGTCAATGCAGCTGGTACCAAAATTGAGGGGAAGCAGTTGGTTGTCATCAGTTTCTCTGATGAAGAAATGAGAAAGACCTCAGCAGATTGATAAGGTTCAGTACCTATAAAGATTGTGTGCCAATTCTTTTCAGCTTCTTTATACCTGTGTTTGAGTCTATCAGATTATACAGTATGTGCTGTCAGAGCATGGGTATAACTGACGTCACAGTCATCACAGCAAAGGCTGCACTCATAAGCGGTGCCATCAGTTGTGTTTATTATTTTCTCGATTATCAGCAGAGGGGTAGAGCAGCCAAAAATTTTACTCAAGAAAGAGTAGCGTTACTTCAAAATAATATCAATCAAGTTAAAGTAGTCTTCCAAAAAATTTACTCAATTACTAGTAAAAAAAAAGTATTTGTTGAAAAAAATACTCAAGTAATGAGTAACGTTGTGAGTAACTCCTTAAGATGTTTGATTTTTTTTTTTAAACAATGGTATTTTTTTTCTTTGCACAAAGTTATCTATATGAAGTGTTATTATTACACTGTACTATAACATATTACATAACCACATTAAGCCAAAGAAATACTAAAATATGTAGAAAATTAGGCATTATTTATCCAAAGAGTGTGAGTGACCTCTCGTGAAGAAAACATATTTCCTATTATGAAACTAAAAACATCATATCTCCGGTTTTCCATGGTCAATTGGTGCCAAATAAAAACTAGGCGGGAGGTTAAAATCTGCGCTTTTGAGTCATGGTGACGGCGGCCATCTATGTCAAATACTTCATTTTTTACAGTGCTTTGAAAACGCCACGTGATTGAACAGGCCAGCGTGATCATAGAACGGCAAGCTTGAGTCTGATTGGGATAATGGAGTCATGTGATTATTGTTGCGACGTCTCATTGGTGAAACTGGTTGGGCTACTGTAAGCGTCTCTGGAAAAAAAAAAATTTAATAGTGTATGTAGAATAGAGAGGAAAAATCTAACGACTAATGTAGCCCAATGTAGCAGAGTAAGAGTAGTGTTTCATCCTCACAAATCTACTCAAGTAAAAATAGAATATATGGCTTAATAAAACTACTCATAGAAGTACATTTTTCTTAAAAAGTTACTCAATTAAATGTAACGGAGTAAATCTAACGTGTTACTACCCACCTCTGATTATCAGTCGTCTTTCCCTTTAAAGCTAGGCTAAACTTCCAAGATAATATCCCTCAAAAGTGGAGCCACACATTGTGAAAGTAAAACATCAATTAGAATATCATACATTTACTGTATGTGTAGGCACATTTTTCAGTGTTTATTGTCTACTTGAGTCAAAATTACTGTTTAACACAACTACTTTGTAGTACACCTTGGAAATAAGTGTGAACCAGAGACGAGATGAGATTACCATTCAAATGCAAACTTTACATTAAATACCACGTGTTTGTTTCAGGGGTTTATTATTCCCAAATCCTCCTAACGTTTAAGGTGAAAGGTCCCATGTTCGCAGGGGCATTAGAGTGAGGATCTCAATGCAAGGGTCCACCAAACGTGTACAGGTTAGGTCCGGGCTTGAGGGGGTACTTACAGAAGAAAAGATAAATACCAAGAACTCGGAGCTATCCACTCAGTCTAATGGAAGGTGTTATCACGGGCGATCCCCACAGTCTCGCCCACTATCGCGCCCATACTGGATTATCCCTGAAGGGGCCAATGTGCACGCCTTCAATCATTTCCTCTATCACAAGGACTCATCTCTGCTGCTGCCTCTGTGTCAGAGAAGCATCAGCAGAGATGAAGGTATGCGTACTAGGCGGAAGCCAACACAGAAGCTATTTCACGCCACTCATAGGGAACTCATCAGTGGAATAATGGCACGGGAGGTCCATGCTGTTGGTTTATTAAAGCGGAGGCTGAAAAAAGGCGAGGAAAAGAGGTTGGGGAGACAAATAAGGAGGAGTTGCCTTGATAGAAATTGAAAGGTCAAGGCGAATGAGTTATGGAGGGGCAGGGTTTCATTTCATCCCAAGAATGTGGAGGATTTCGCTTCAGGTGTACTTACAGTTCCTCCAGTGTGGCCAATATAGGCTAACATGCAGGATTTTGGGGGGATCCGTTTTTCTACACTTTTAGGCTCACGTAATGCGATTCTGAAATATTTTCTCCAAAGCATCCAAGGTTGAAGAAAGCCATATGGAATTGCATAAAAACTGTTTTTTTCTCTATACCACTTATTCTCCCTATGGTCTAGCCTTCTCTGAATGACAACACACAACATTCCATATTTCTTCTCCTCGCACACTCGCACACCGCAATTCCGTAGTGTACTTCACATCCATGTTGTCACGATCATGTAAAGTGCATCTACCATGCAACAAACTGGTCCAGAATAGACAGGACAGTTGGGAATAAATCTGGATTATTCACGTTGCCCATATTGGACGTTCAGAGAATACGTAATACATGAAGACATCAGCTTGATTATTAAATGATGGGATATCCTAACACTCTTACTCTAAACCACTACAGTCTTGACACTGAAGGCAAACTACATTTTAATAGAATGTTAACTTTGCGGCGCTGTGAACAATTTAACGCAGCTAGACAAACCTGAGCCACATGAGGAGCTTGCAAGCATACTGTATATTTAATATGTTTTTGTTTTTTCTCGCAGGTGTCAGACCGTTGCGTTGTGGCTTTGGTGCCTAAACAGACGTCATCTTACAACATCCCTCCCTCAGCCAGCATATCACGCTCGTCCATCAGCAGATACGGTGAGTCACTAAAGCATTTTGCATTCCAAAAATTGCCACCTTAAATTGCGGTTGATTAGACCAAATGCACCCAAGTTGCTTTAATTTCATTTTTGTTGTTGCTGTTGGATACGCACCCTCATCCTTCACAAGCCTACAAAGCTACACCTTGAAACACGTTGATGGATTTGAACCCATTTACATCTGACACACGGTGCCTCAACTCGATTTATATCATCAGGCTTCGGGCCACAATACCAACATAAGTTTGAGCCAGCTCAGGGTCCTTGGGAAGATGCAGCAAATGCAGAAAAAGAAGAGGTGGTAAAATGAATAGGAGGATTAAGATTGAAAACTGCTATCCACTCTGCGTATCATTCTAGGCCAGGTCCCTTTGGAGGTGAGGTGTTGCCTGGTCATACTCAAACACTTTGTGTGGCTGTATTGGCAGGAAAAAAGAGCTTTGTAGCTCATCTGTGCCTTTGAAGCTAGGTGAGAGAGATCCTCACTGAGATCCTCTCTGCAATGCTCAGATCCCAAATCTCAGGGGATACCAGTGCCAGGAGACTCTTGCTAATTAGCTACTGAGAAAGTGATGTGTTATCGCCAAGGAGCAAGGAGGCAGCGATGTGAGAATGAGGTTGACGTACCGAGGGACAATGGAGCCTTTGGGTGTTCAGCAATGTTTTTTGATGCCGTGATTTGAATGTGACAGCATGTTTTTCCACTCCATGCGGAAGAAAAGGAGTAATGAGGTTTTTTGAGACAGGCCCATTGCTATTGGTCCCATACAGAAAATATGTCACTGAATAATATTACAAATAAGTGATAGTTGGTAAAATAAGTATTACTGTAAGGCGCATCTGACTATAAGCTGCCACCCACCAAATTTGGAACGAAAATGCCATTTGTTCATACATAAACCACACTGGACTATAAGCCGCAGCTGTCCTCACTTTATTTTGGGATATTTACACCAAAGTATATCAACCGGTAACACTTTATTTGGCAGCGGCATCATACAACTGTCATAAGACAAAATGGACCACAATGAAGCTTTGAACCAATTGGCTTCAAAGCTTCATTGCTTCAAGAACTTTCATTTGGCAATTATTGCTTCCTTGGGGGAGACGGTCAACCTCTGTTGCCACCTGCAGTCAACACTGTTGTCGTCCAACATGCCTCCGAGCATGCATTACAGCGCTGCGGATGTAAATACCAATCAAAATTCCTGTTCTGTGCTAATTATATCTTCAGTTCCTGTCCCAGTTGTTTCATTAATTGGTAGCTATGGTATTTGGCAACACTTAATTTGACAATGGTGCCATAAGACTGTCATTAGACAATCATAATTATGACATGACACCGTCATGACCATTATTTGATGCTAATAACAGATGTCATTTAATGTTATCCTGCAAATTATCTCACTTTTGAATGGATGTAAAACATCCAAGCTCGACATAAATGGAGTTAGTGACATAATTTGCCAGATGACATTTAATGAAATCTGTCATAAGCATTCATTAATGCCCATGACAGTGTCTTATGACAGTCTTATGACGCCACTGTCAAATAAAGTGTTACCTATTAACCCAAATAAATCAACATATAAGCTGCACTGGACTATAAGTCGCAGGATTCAAAATGAAGGAAAAAAGTAGCGGCTTATAGTCCTAAAATTACAATAGGCTAAAAGAAACAATAGCTGATGTATAAATTGCAAAGATCCGTGTAGTGTTCCGATTGCTACCTTTTAAACATGATATTGCCCTCAAAATTTCCAAAGCAGCATTGATTAAATGAGATTTTTTTTTTTTTTTTTTTTGTATTCACATTCACGGTCGTTTTTGTAACGAGCAAAGCACTCAAATGTAACACCTCCCTACTGATTTATCTATTGGATGCTTGCTTTAAAATTAAATGTACAGAGTTCTTTCTTTGACTTTGAGAGAAACCACAGTTTTAAGATCAATGAAGACCATTTTTTTTCATACTTAAACAGATTCTTCATTCCGTTACACTGGCAGTCCAGACAGCCTCAGATCTCGCGCTCCAATGATCACACCGGATCTGGAAAGTGGCGTGAAGGTGTGGCATTTGGTGAAGAACCATGAGCATGGAGACCAAAAGGAAGGAGACCGCGGCAGCAAGATGGTTTCTGAGATCTATCTGACCAGACTGCTCGCTACCAAAGTAGGCACTGAAAATATATACATTCCTTGTCAAAATATATGAAAATGTTTGCGACATCAATATGAAACAGAATGGCAAAGATCATGAAACATTTCTAAAATGAAAAAAATCCAAGCAGTAAGGAGATATTAGATTTATTATACCTATATTATATTATATAGTCCAGGGGTTTTCAACCCAGTCCTCAAGGCACACTGTGGGTCCTGGTTTTTGTTCCAGCCGATCCAGCAGAGACAGTTGAACCAATGAGGCTTCTGCTAAAACAAGCCACACCTGACTGCAATCAACTGATTGCACTTGTAAAACACCAGATTGGGGAAAAAGTGTTGTCATCTTGTTTGGTAAGAATGAAATCCTGCACCCACAGTGTGCCTTAGTGGAATAGGTTGGGAACCCCTGAAGTCTATAGCTTTGCATGTTAGACATCCACTCCCTTCTAAACATAGGGAAAGTGAAGACAATTCTTCTGAAAACATTTGGGCAACATTTTATATCAAAAGATGACCGTGAGAAGAGATCGATTGTTCATGTTGTATTTCCAGGTATTCACTGCTCTATTCATCCTGGCATTACTTTCAATAGAACAAAGACCAAGCCATGACATCTGCTGAGTTCAACAGATGAATGTGTACCTTTGGTGTATTGAAAACATCCTTTTGATTTTTGTCAAAGCATTAGTTATTTTCTATTACATTGGCTCATCCGTCTATAAAACATGACTCCAGCCCATTTTGTACTTTTCGGCAAAATTCAATCTGGCCTTCCTATTTAACTCACTAAGGTGTGATCCGCATCTTTATATAGACCACTGTTTCCTTATCTCTTTTGAGTTGAGGTACACTTTTTGCACTGAAAAAATTCTCAGCTGAATAATTTTTCGTAAAATGAAGCAAAAAAAAAATTCAAAAACCTTTCGTAAAATGATTTTTTCGTGTATCGAAGCTTTTGTATCACAAGGTACCACTGTAATAATTTTTTTACTGACTGTTTTTAACACAAGATCTCTGGTTGTGGATGTTGATTACTTCACTATCTAATACGTATATAAATATAGTCTTCAGTGGTAAAAGCCAAATTGAACGCTGTACGTCGACACTTTGCACCATACAGTATATTACAACTCAATAGGAAACACGTCAGTCACATGTTCCTATGCTTCAAATGATGGTGGTTTTAACAAGTTTTTTAAATAAAGCTATATGTATTTTGCACCTAAACGTTTCAGTCTCGATGAAAAATTAACTATTTAATCTCAGTTTTCCTGTAGTTTTGAAGTGGACTGTATCAATATAATTTGATTTTAAAGAAACACTTGGTAGCTTTTCAGTTTTGGTCAATTTTAGCGACGCTAGTGGACAAAAGCGGTCATGTTTTGCCTTAAGGAAGACTGCGTTTCCCATGAGGACCGGCACTGTGTAAAGGATGAATAATAATGTAATGAATCCAGTTGTGGCTAAACAATAGCATATGACGGTTAGCAACCGTGTGGCTTAGTGTGGCTAAACCCTCAACCCCATCCAAACTCGTCAGCGCTGAAGAGTTCAGTTACGGGGGGGCTCACGGCAACAAGTGAAAGCCAGGCCAATGTTTATTTTCTCTGCCATCTTTGCAGAATTCGCGTGAAAGCGTTTGCATCGATTTCTGTCTTTATAATAAATGGGGAAAGGGGGAAGTGACCTATGCCGAAAAGCAGTCATCACATTTGTAGTTTTTTTTTTGTGTGTGGCAGGGTTCCTGCCACCCTCCTCAAAGTTAATTAGTGTCGGTGAAAGCGATACAGACCCCCTCAAGACATAAAAGAGGTGTCATTGTATTCATTGTCAGCCGACATATTATCACGAATGTTATGAAAATATTTTATAAAGGTTAAAAAAGTTACCAAGTGTTGCTTTTAAACTCCATATTGTATTGGAAATACAATTGATATATTATGGATGCATTTTAGTTTGATTCAAGACTAAATTGTTGGTGTAAATATGAATGTTTGTGTACCTCTACTCTCTTATTCATTCCTAAGATTGTGACAGATTATCATGCCATTGTGTATATTGGCTCCTTATACTTAATAATGGTGAAGCTTCAAGGCAAACAATCAATTGAATTACTCTTATGTTAACCACAGGGAACACTCCAAAAATTTGTAGACGACCTGTTCGAGACGCTGTTCAGCACAGTTCATCGAGGAAGTACACTGCCGCTAGCCATCAAATACATGTTTGACTTCTTGGATGAACAGGCCGACAAGCACGGCATTTATGACACTGATGTACGTCATACATGGAAAAGCAACTGGTAAGCAATGATGAAAGGAAAAGGGTAAAAATCATCTTTTGTATAGTGAAAGATCACTGCAAAGGAATTTGCCCACTGAGTGAGCACTCGTCACCCTTAGTCATTCCCTTTGTCTCCATCCCCCAGCCTTCCACTGCGTTTCTGGGTGAATGTGATCAAGAACCCGCAGTTTGTGTTTGACATCCATAAGAGCAGCATCACGGACGCCTGTCTGTCTGTGGTTGCTCAGACATTTATGGATTCTTGCTCCACTTCTGAACACCGCCTGGGCAAAGACTCCCCTTCCAATAAGCTGCTCTACGCTAAAGATATCCCCAATTACAAGAGCTGGGTAGAGAGGTAAGCTTTATACTTTATGCACCATTCCCGTTGCGTCCTTGTTAAAGTCTTCTTGGTTACATCAAACTTCTATTCACTTTGCTGAACTACACATCTCAAATGCTGCTCGCAAGATGCACTCTTTGACGTTAACGCCTCTGAAAGTGTGACCTTAAAAGATCATTTAGAGTTCAACTTGTTGGTTCAAGAAATGACATGTGCTATCTCACAGGTACTATGCCGACATCAACCGGCTGCCAGCCATCAGCGACCAGGACATGAACGCCTACTTGGCAGAACAGGCTAGACTCCACTCCAGCGAGTTCAACATGCTGAGTGCCCTCAACGAGATCTACTCTTATATCAGCAAGTACAGCGAGGAGGTAGGTGCTCGCCTGTAAGACGAGGTGGTTAAGATGACTGGATGTCATGAGTTGTGACACAAAGAGACCCATTACTAGGGCTGTAACAACACAGAATATATTTTTTAAAATAGAATCAATACATGAGCTTTTTATGTCACCACCAAAACATTAATCGAATGTCACTTGGCTGTAGCAGCTTTGTGTTTCTAGAGTTCTTGACAAAGTCAGGGCCGTTCCTGACCAATTTTGTGCCCTAGGCAACACATTTGTTGGCGCCCCCGTCCCCACCCCCCTATTTTCACCACATATATTAAAACACTCACACTGAAAAAGCACATTATCTCTTTCTAATTTATTATATTAAAAAAGACAACGAACAAGTGCAGAAATTAAAAGAAAAATACTGTAATAAATATTCAAAAGTATCAATAAAAAACACTTCAAAAACAAATGCATTAAATAAAGTACAATTGGTATTACAATATGATTAAAACCCACCCACACAAACCTCTATAAAGACACAAAGAACACTTTAAAATGAAACTTTTTTTTTTCACCTTGACCTATTCCCTTACTCGGCTTGTCTTCACTGATACAAAAGCATCTATTGCACTTTCATATTACAGTTGTTTTGGAAGGTGCACTTCTTTCCTGGACTTGGTGGGCTTGGACTTGGTGCTGATGTGGATAAATACCGCTGTAAAAGATGGCCCAGGATGTACAGAGGTAGAAGGAAAATATTTCAGAAGAGCATCTACAATGAGAAGAAAGTGGAATGTTACATTATAATAGTCAAATAGCTGTTGATTGTGAAACCCGCATGACATAACCATAATAGCGCCTAAATTCTTGCAGCCTACTGTACCTGTCTATTGGATCCGTTAACTATCTTTGATGGGCGTAGTTAAAATAAAATAAACTCTTGAAGCACGGCAACTACACAGTCAATTGCGGAGGCTAAAAATAGCACCTTCAGGTAGCTTGCTGGTCTGCTGGGTGTTGAGTGGGACTAGGGTCTGTGGTGAAATTATCGCATCACAGAAAAAAGTGAAACGGGCAGAAGGCACACGAGAAAAATTATTTCATTATTATTTAAAGACTTATTACGAACGGTTTTGTTGTTCTTTTGTTTTATTGTTTTGTATTTTTTTGGAATACTGCTATCATTAAGTATTAGTTGAATATTTTTCTTGACACCCTTTTGGACGCTGGTGCGCCCTTAGATGGTTGCTCAACTCGCCTTATGGGCGGCACGGGTCTGGACAAAGTACATATACATTTACAAAGAATATTCAAAAGGTGTGTTCATCAGGGAGGGCAAAGCACAATTGTACATGTGTTAAGTGTTTCTTTTTAAAGATGATAGCATTTATTATATAGTTTCAAGTTTTGCTGGTTCATGTCGATAAGGGTTCAAGTTAAAATTTATAATAACTGATGTGAAATGTTTAAAAAGTGCAAGAAGGAACCATTAGGAATAGGAATAGGCGTATGTAGCGTTTGGCTTTTGGCTTTGACTTTTAATACAATGGGAGACGAGGAAAGACCAGTCTCGCTACTGTGTCTAAAAATGTTTGTAGTGGACAGTAGGAGGCCAAATCAATTAAGATGTCACTTAAAGACATTAGACCCAATCACATTGATATACCGCTTGATTTTTTTCAGCGAAAGCGTCCCAAATATTGCTAACAATCGTCCCGCTCTGTGAGTGTTACATCAGTAAACCAGCGAGCACTGTCAGCATCATATAAGATTGCATACCAAGTTGCTCAGTGTAAAATAACCCCATACCATCAAAAAGCAGCTAATACCACCTGCAGACAAAATCAAAATCAAAACAAAACAATGACACTGTCGTTTTTGTTCTATTAATTTTTGTTTTTTCGGTCAAATTGTTTGCCACATTGTACTCTTGAGTTATTGTTGCCAATCACTGTGACCTATTTAACCTTTATGGAACTTGATTACTTGAATTTTCAATATCAAATGGTCAAAAAATGTACCTTGAGCGTGTTTAGTTTGGATGCGATTTTTTTTTTTTTTTTTTTTTTTTTTAATTCAGGCAGGGATGCACTTCAAGTCTTTTCTGTTACAAACAAAAAATGTTAAAGTATAACTTTATTGTAAGTTGATCTGTTTTACTTTTTTATGTGAACAAGGACAATGCCATGCAGAGGTGTACTTATAATAATATATTAGTTTTTTTACTTTTAATACTTTAACTTTTTACTTTTTTAGACAAATATATATACTGTATATATTATATAATTTTTATATATATATAGCCTATTTACAGTGGCAGCACAGAGTTGGGGGGGGCACGAAACGTTTGTGTCTTTCTGAGGGGGGCGTGACAGAAAGTAATTGAGAAGCACTGTACTAGCCCATGTGTTTTAAGTGCTAATAACTACAAAACATAATGTTGTTGAGACCAAGCAGAAGCAGGATCATACACATGCAATACACACATACATGCACGTTCAGATGACAAGAAGCACAAAAGAAAGGAAAGAGAAAAGAGAGACCATTTATGGGAACATACTCTGCCTCTAATGTCAGCTCCTCCTCTGGGAAGTCTGACCTTTACGTTGGACCACCACACCGCTCTATCTCGCTCTCCTTCCCTGTGTCCTCTCTTTGCGTCTATTATCTAGTTGGCTTTCCGCTTTGCTCTCAACGGATCGCTTAGCTTTGCATTTTGCAGCTTCTGAGTCCCATTTTCAAACATATACTTGACACCCGTGATATCGCGCATGTAATACTAATGAATTGTGTGCACCCCTCAAAAGATGATTTGCCTTTATTCTACCCTCATCTGATTTGTCACGATCCATGCTCATTCGGCAACAGTGATCACTTTCATTTTAAAACTACCAGAATAACTTTCCAGTTTTCTCAACATTTTGTACTTTGGGGGATTTCCATACCTGTCAACCCGAGCCCGTTGGCAATCTAACAAATAGTGACGTATGCCCTTACAAATTGGTCACTAATTTTACAACGTTGTATAAAGCGTGCAAAATGAAACAAAAATAAAAGTCAATTTTTAAAATAATATGAATTTATTGGTAATATTGTGACATATAACCTGCTGCAATCGAAGAACAATCAATATCTTCAGCTACATCATGATTACTAAAATTTAACAGTGACTTTTCTTATAATTGTATGCAGCTCTTTTGGCAATTTCTATCATGTCTTGATGGCTGCACTTCATGGCACTTCAGCTCGCAATTCAGTTTGACTTGAAGGTAGTTCGTTAGTGTGTCCAATTATAAATTAAAAAGGTCAATTGATAAAATTAACTTACCGATCCAATCTTTGAGTCATGGAACATTTATTTAGCTAATTCTGAGAAGTGATCAGCAATAGTTGCCGGTAAATTTGTTTAGCCGTGTTTGATTTTTATGATCTTCATGTGATGTAAAGCACTTTGAAATGCCTTGTGTTGAGTTGTGCTATATAAATAAATTTGCCTTGCCTTGCCTTAGCAACAAATTGGCAGAATAAAATCTCCGCTGTCGTCACTTTTCATTCTGCAGACTTCATCTTTATGACCAGTGTTGTTAATCTTACTTTTAAAAATTACAGTTACAAATTACTTCACCCAAAAAGTAATTGAGTTAGTAACTCAGTTACTTGGCAAAGTAACTGTGTTACCTGTCTTGTTTTGTTTTGGTTTTTTTTATTTAAATAAAAAAACATAGTAACATTTGCTATGTTTTGAAATTGTTTAAGGTTGTCAATCAACTGTTAAAGTTGTTAAATTTGCTACCATTTTTTATTAGTTCCCTTCTGTCTACTTTCGACATGTTAAAGTTTAAAACTGTTTCATCATTTAAAGATAGATTCAAGTCAAGATTTTGCCGATATAGGAGTATTTTAGATAAAAAGTTACTTAAGTTCGCTAGGAAGGTTCACTACAGCAGAACCTTTCTGAGAAGTCTACTGCTTCAAAATGGCGGCTGTTTATTAACACCGCTGTCTGTCATTTTGCATGTAGTTTTATAACCATGTGATATCTAGGCGTAGATTGTAGGCTGTCGGCTATAGTCAGGAAATATTGGAGCCACCTAGCCTAGCTTCACGTTTGCTACAGCGTCACAACAAACACTCTTCTTTCTCAGTGTCTCTGACTTTTCTCGCGTCATTCAACCAACGTAGTAACGCATCATAACGCACATTGTCTCGTTGAGAAACGGTGACAAAATCCGAACGGAGAAAAAAAAAACGTAATGCACGAAAAACGTACAAATTTTGAACGTACGGCGTACACATTTAAAAATCAGTGCTCACTTGTACGAATTACGCCGAAACGTACAACTTGACAGCTCTGGATTTCATGTGTGACAGTTTTAAAGATACATTTCCACCACTGATTAAAAGACAAGATGCTTTTTTAGCAAGAGTCGAAATCCGTTGATAGAAAAAAATTGCGTGTGGGGATTGAGACATGAGTTCTGTGGACATTTGTAACCCACTGTTATTACAAACTTACTGTATTTTAAGAGAGGGCCTGCTTACCTTGTCAATTGCCAGGTGCACTTACAACATTTCAGTCATGAATTGTTCACCCCATTTTCTGCACAGAGATGTAACTGTCACCTTTTTAAGGGAATGAGACATCCCTCTGTGACTGGTGACAAATGGATTTGGCGTGGTTTATGCGCTCAACAGTGCAAACGCTGCGGCTGCATTTGAGTCTGCAAAATTACCAACAAATGTTAAGAGATCTGTTCTATTGAACAACTTGGGCCAAAAATAGAAATCTAGATCCCTTTTCTATGAGGCAGACTTGCTAAGCACGTGCACCACTGTGCCAGATTTGATTTACAGTATAGAGTGCTTTGTGCAAACTCCACACAGAACTGCCTGAACAGGGATGTGAACGCGAGACCTCTCAACGATTGCATTCATTCATCTACCTCATCACTCATCCTCATAAAGGCCGAGTTATGCTACTGCGGCAGACCTGTGCCGTCAACGCAGACCGGATTTACGACCCTCCTCCGTAGCCTTTCGTGTTCCTTCACAATTTTCTGACTTCGCGTGGCGTCAACGCGTGTGACGTGGTGGAAATGGACTGTGATTGGTCCGCTCAGACTGTTGTTTCCGGTTCACAGCGAAATCACCGCCATTGTCAAAGATTATTTTGCTACACGCAAAAATGGACCAAGCCGACGAGAGTATCAACGAAGAGCAAATACGACAACTTCTACAATATCTCGTCAAGACATTATGAAGATTGGCAAATGGCAAGCAATTCGTGGGAGGAGATTGCTGAAAATATGGGGTTGGAGGTCAGCCAGCGATTGAAAAAAATGGAAGAACCACCAAGACAAGTATGTGTGTGTTCGGAATCGACTGGCCACACGAAGCGGTGACCCAGTCGGCCAAAAACTGCCGGCTTTTTATCACTTTATGTCCTATTTTTGGTTGGTGCATGTCATCATTTAATGTGTACATATTTTTGCTGTGAGTCTGTGACTTAATTAAGTGTCTCACTTCAAGTATATGAAGAAAAAAAGCAGAGGTGTTGGTGTTAAAAGAGTTGTTTTGATGTTTAATTTTCAACTAGACAGTTCACACACTTGATACATCATCACTGATTGAGAGTGCCTCGGTGTTTTTATGATAACGTGTTTGCCATCAAGGCTATAACGCAATTTAGGAAGTTCCATAGCCGTCAGAAATCTGCTTCCCACTGGCTGGTTGTAGGACACGGCAAAAAAAAAAAAACGGGCTGGAGGGCTGTCCACAATTCTTTGCAGACTTCGGACAAAACGCTGGACACAGTGCTCGACGCAAGTTTGAAGCTAGCCGCCACAGTTTGCTGGCTTCCACCCGAGGCTAAAATTCGTACTGTGAAGGCATCAACTGTCTGACAGACCGCCTCCGAAAAAGTCTTCTGTGTCGCCTGCACCTCAACATTTGTTTGATCAACATTTGTTCTCCAATCTTGATGAACTGAAGATCCACATTCAAGCATTTTATCTCCATTAGCATTTTAACATAGCAGTGTAACCAGAAGGAAACTAGAAGTCGTCAAGAGTCCCCTAAAACCCTACGAACACAATGCCATACCCCTCTAGTGGCTTGGCGGTGAATTAGAGAGCAATTCGTTCCCTTGCCGCAGAACTATCAAATGCTCATTGACGCAGTAGTCGCTTCGCTGTCACCACAACATAGTAGCATAACTCAGGCTTAAGGGTAAAGGGGAAGCCTATCCCACCTGAAAATGAGGTTGAGGCAGGGTATATTCTGAACTGGGTGCCAGCCAATCAGAGGACACAAAGAGACAAAATAAACAAAAATTCATGCTCACATTCATACCTACTGGCAATTTGGAGCATTCAATCCACTTACCATGCATGTTTTGGGGATATGTCAGGAAACCCACACAAGCTTGGGAAGAACATGCAAATTCCACGCACGCAGAAAAGCAGATAACCAGCTGTCCACAGTGACACTCATTTAAATATGATGACAGGAATAATAATAATGATAATAATATTACCACTGTTTCTCCAGTTCATGATCAGTAAATGTCTATATGTATGCAGAGAAATATGACTATTCGCTCCTTCCTGTCATGTTTTTCCAGTCTTCACCCTGAATAGTACTGTTACCCTGATTGAGATTGGTCTTGACAGGCATGCAATAGTTGAAAGGACAAAACACAGCACTTGTCAAAAGCTGGCGTTTGAACCTTGACAAACGTCGCATTTACACGACAGGGCTCAAAAGATGAAAAGCAAAAGGCTAATAGATAAATATTTCTCAACAAAGACAAAAGCATATTTTTGTTCTTGTCTGCCCCATCTGAAAAATACAACACATGGTTTGGTATCTGTGACCATTTCTTCTCACAAGGATCTTTTTTTTTTCTTATTGTTTCTGAACAGATCACGGAAGCCTTGGAACAGGACGACCATGCTAGGAAGCAGAGACTGTCCTACAAGGTGGAGCAACTCATTGCCGCCATGTCACTTGAAAGCTGAGACTAAAAAAGACTGAGGACTGATGTAATGAACGGGCAAGCTAAACAGGCACACGTTTGCTTTAGTTTGTGTCCCAGACTCTCCCCGTTATGGCACATGGCACTCGTGCTCTGAGGCAATAGCCCAGTAAGGGGCGTGAAAATGGAACGCCGCAACAGGACTTATTTATTTATTCATGTCGTCTACCAGGACATTGTCCAAATGGAACTTGTGAGCGTGTGTGTTTGTGTGTGCAGTTGTGCGTGGTCGAGGAAAGCAGAGATCTCATGCTGGACTGCTGTGTTCAGATTTTATTTTTGTACTCTGACTTTTAAATATCATCAGTTGCTACTGGAACAACCACCAAGGCTCTTCTAAATGTCACCATTGGTCTTCTAGCAGTCCAATCCAGATGGAAGAGTCACATGACTGAGACTGCGTACAGGACAAAAGGGTGAAGGACGCAAACAGAAGCAGCACGCATCTGTAAATGTAGCAGTGACGATTGGGCCAATATGAATGTAATGAAGTTTCTATTTTGTTATTATTTTTTGGGAGGGAAAACAGTTGTGGGGTCCCATGATGCTTTTTTTGGGGCGGAGGGGAGTGACTTTTAGTTTCTCCGTCTCAGAGCTACCGAATCTCAAGCACTTCACCACATGGCTGCTCATACCGAGCTCAAATCCTCTGTTTGCATTCCAATCACTTCATATCTTGCTTTGTTTGCATGCTGTCCCACATCACACACGTCAGCTGTTAAAGTGATCGATCCAAGTGCCAACATGTCGAGGTGGCCGGTCGCAGGCCTCAATCAATACAACCATCACTGATGTCATTGCACAGGGAGCCAGATGCCTAGATGTGTCGGTCTTGTTTGACCAAGTGCCAAATGTTTCTCAGAAATCGGTTCACGCTTTACAAATGGAACTTCAAACCCGCCAAAATTTGCTGGAAGAGAGAATTATGATGCTAAAATAAAACATCAAACAAAGATGATCATAAATTCAAAACAATATCTTATCAAATTATACTAATTCGTGACATGATAAAGGTGATCTTTTGAGTGGATTTGCCAATTTTTCTTACAGAAAACATGGATCATCCAACAAAAGTATTTGAGACGCTATAACATTGGAAACTGGATAAATACAACATGTCTAGAACTGCAGTTTGAGTTGGATTTTTCTAAGGACATATCTTGAGTTCTATCCTGATGACGATTGAGTTGTGAAGTAATAAATAGATCGATATTATTTATGGCTTGACAAGTCAACCCGAACAGTACTGGCAGGGGCAGACTGGGAAGTGGAGTGGCCCGGAAGTCAGTGAAAGACCGGCCCACTTCATGGAAGGTGTTGGAAGCCATCCAGCCGGCAACACAAGTACCTATACCTGTACCTTGTTGGGGAAAAAAAACAAATTTGATGTTGTTTTGGGGGAAAAAATCATACAGTAGACAACCTAAACCCTTAACTAGCCTAGAAATAAAATTATTACAACAGTGTTGTGATTTTAAAGCAAACAGGTCATTGATACAACAAACTATAACAATACTAAATCATTAGAGAAATGTAACCTGATCAAAGTACACATGTAGGACTTTTAATTAAAATTTTCAAAAATGCATAGTTTTGACTTGTAGTCAGAGATGTCCACTACTAACATTTACCAACCTTGGCCAGAACTTATTCAGAATTGTGGATTTACAGTACCACAAAAATAAGAACTGTAACCAGATAAAAATTGACAGATAGGACATGTAACATGTTTTTTCTAAATACAGTGGTGCCTCTATATACGTTTAGTTAATCCGTTCCAGGACCTAGTTTGTAAGTCGATGGTCATATGTCGAGCAGGATTTTCCCATGAGAATACATTATAATTCCATTAAATCATTCCACCGCCCAAAAACCAATACTAAATCCTTAATAAATACTGCTGGTACTATTGCAAATAGCAATTACACAGAGCAAAAGAAGTGCATTGTGAATAAAAATTGGAATAATAATAAATTAATAGTATTGATAATAATAACACCTGTAATAATAATAACAAATTGGGTTCTAATGTGTCAGATGTATTTTTGCGTGGTGTACGACGCTCATAATTTTCTATTACTTCCAACGTCATTTTAATGGTAAGCATCACCTTTTTTCAACCCATGTTGATTGCTCTTACAAGAAAATCTGTCGTGCGTCAGTCTTGTAGGGGGAAAAAAAAAATGCTGCTGTCATAAATCGTCGTATTTCGAGCATAACGCCGGATGTAGAAACAAATGGCGAGTCAAATATTACATCAGATGTTGAAAAGATCGTGTGTTGAAGCAATCGGATATCGAGGTTTCTACTGTACTGGTCCAGTAAAAATGCAATTTTGATTATGTGAGCAGTCAGAGATCCACTACTAAAATTCACCAACCTTGGCCAGGACTTATTCAAAATTGTGGATTTACAGTACCACAAAAATGAGTACTGTAACCTGATCAAAGTATACATGTAGGACTTTTAAGTCATTTTTCTAAATATTGGCATACCAGAAATGCATAGTTTTGAGTATGGGAGTAGTTAGAGGTGTCTACTACTAATATTCACCAACCTTGGCCAGATTTTATTCAGATTTGTAGATTTACAGTGCCACAAAAATGAGAACTGTAACGTATTATCTACTATTAAAATATCCCGTGGCTGAGGGGATTCACATAAGATTGTACTGACGTGAGAGCGCACATAACGTACATGTAGATGTAGCAGTTTTATGATCAGGCGAGTTTATTTCCTTTATTAAATGATGACAATGGTGGTGTTACATATTTTGGAGTGTTGAGAGTGTTTTTAAGAGTTAGGAGCAACGTGAGCACATCGAAATCAACTGCCTTGCCACTAGATCAGAATGCATTGAGCGTAATGCTTGGATCATGCTAATTTTAGGGTCCACTCATTGGACCACGGAACATGAACGTCCGCTGTTTTGCGCATGTGTAGTGACACCAAACCCTACTTATTTTAGGAATGGCGTACCGCACGAATGCTATTTTTAGACCGTGACGTCTCATCGTAAAGCGGGAGTAAAGCCGATGTGGGACATTATAGACCCGCCCTCGCATAGAAACAACGTAATTGGTGCTACTTTTCTCCGGTAATCTTTCACAAACGAACATGCCGATCACACATTGCTTTTTTGGAACTTGTAGAAACGACTCTAGACATTACGAGACATGAAGGATGTTTTCTTCACACGTTTCCGGAAACCAAAAAGGAGGAAAAAATGTGAAGACCGAATCAACTTGTGCGGACTTTAACACCAGCACGGTGAATCCATTCACATTTCATACGCAGTAAACATTTTGTTGGGTTGGCATGGTCTTTCAGAAGACAAAGAGGTAAGCCTTTTTTATATTTTTAACTTATGTTTTTAGCATAACGTTGTGCCGTACTGCTTCTGTCTGACAATTAATGACCTGAAAAGAATTACAATGGTATCTGACTGACTGCCACTGTTACTCTTTCTGTTATATATATATATAGGGAAAGACAGGGCTGATAGTAAAGGATAGCTTGTTGAAACAGGAGAATGTCATTGTCAGTCGCGTCGATAAAAAAGCTAAGGCTATGCTTAGGTTGGCTCGTTTTTTTCGTCTTTTTCAGCCTTCGACACTCAAGCCATCTCTTTAACTGAACATTTTTATGTTCTTCCACATCTTTGCCAGTGTATTTGGCACCAGGCACATCATTTTCGGAGAGAATTGGTAGGTTTAGCTCTGTAAACATCTCCTTCGTACACGATTTTCATTCATTTCCTATTATGGACAAATGGTGGGTTGTCCCTACTTAGCAACAGTAGCTAATGTCATGAATATTAATAAGCGGAAGTGACTTGTCGCTTGCGGTACGCCATTACGACCCTACTTATTTTTCCCGACACCACCGGGCCACCGGGGGAATCCCCTGTAACCCCGTATGCCGATCCACCCTTCAGTACTGGCACAGGAGATTCACCAGGCTGCAATCTCCTCTGTCTGGGTATCAATGCATTTACATACTATGATTACATTATTGTTCTGCCTGCTACTATACACCGCTGGCATAGTTATCCTTGCCACAAAAATGGATGCTCATATTAATTGTAAGCAATAAAATACTGTACAGTATAATGACCGGTTGTAAGTGAAATTCTGAGTTTGACAGTCTGGTGTTACGATATTTGTTTGTTCGGGGCACACAGCTGAAACTACGTAATGACAACAAGGGTGAAAGGTGGGCTCAGGTACAGTCACGCTCAGTTTTTCCTATACTTTTAATCCTTGAAAAAGCAAAGGTGAAGAAGAGAACAGGCTGTACTCAGCCAGTCATTGTCCAGCGCACTTTCTGAAGACAGGCATCAGGGGATGATGGGGAAGTCGGGGACAGATAGGTGCAAGAGACCCCTTCAGCTTTCTGCTCCTACTTTGAAGCTTCACTTTGATCCGATCTGCTGTTGTTGCACAGGAAATGGAATGTTAACAAACAAGAAGAACCTAGAGCTAGGGTATGACAGTGATGGTGTAGTCTGCCATTACAGGCGCACATGACAACATGGAAAAGTTGCTTCTGCTTCCGTTCAAATACCAAGTCCTGTATCTGTACTTCCACAATAGTTCCACTAAAGGAATAACAATGAAAAGTGAAAATACTGACGCCAACATAATGGATACCAGCTATCCACTTAAAGCTGATGATGTTTCATATATATTTTTATATTTATTTTGATGTATTTATTTGTAAAAATAAAAGGGACCGTGTACATTAATAAACATTCATGTAAATACACTTCTATCTGGGCTTGATGGTATTCGTTGTTCCCAATTACTAGATATTTGACAAACTATCAAAAACACTGCATGCTAACAATGTTTTTTGTTTTGTCACACTTTTTTTCTCGCATGTCTCATCACTTTCTTTTGATGCATTTTTTTTCCCATTTATTTCTCTTTTTAGACCTTTGATATGATCTTTTTGCCAATATATATGCTGTATGACAAAAGTCCCTGGTGTAATAGTAACAGAGCCGTCACTATCTCAGTAAAACTCGCGCTAACAGTGGAAATTATCAAAAAGTGCTTCACATTCATCTAAGTGAACACTATTATAAAGAAGTACTATTATGCTCTATTTTTTTGCATTTCAAACGGTGTCATAATAGAAGTTTTCACATCCTTTGGTTAAAATATGTAAGGGATGAACAGCTACAGCACACATTGGATTTGCATCTAACTGGCTGAAAGACGCTTGTCTTTTATTTAAATAAAAGTTGTTCCACCGAAACCAGACACTACTCGTACAGTGTCAAAATGTGATTTAAATGTGTGTTTTTATTGTCAAAAAATAAATAAATATTCAGGCTTGTTTATGAGATCACCTCAGAAATTATTGTTTCAATCAAGTTATACGTTTACCGTTTTGTTATGTTTTTGTTTTTTTTTAAGTTATACCAGTCCTGCCACTAGTCTGACACCATTTGCAGACACCTTCAACATTATGTGCAGAAACTTAGTGTTTTGGAGTGTGTAAACACAATGCTTCTTTTGGATCAAAGTCTTCCCGAGCTCAGCATATACGAATTGTATCATCCTCATACCTCACATTGCTTGTACAGAGTAATGCTTTCAATCATTTGAAAGAAGACCTAAATGCCTTCTCCTCTTCCAAGCGATGACATGTTTATCTCAATATGTTCACACTTCCTGCATTCCGAGGTTTTGATTCACCTCACTCCTGAAATTGTCGAGTGCGAGTGTTTTTAATTTGTGCTTTTAGTTCGGCCTGCTTCTCCATCTGCTCCTCCTGGAAACCCATTGATGCAACTCTTGAAACACAGCTGAATGCACTTCTTTTCCCAGAAATTTGAAAAAGTTGTATTTGATCAATAATAGCTTGTCTGCTCACTAGCTTTGGATTCATTTCACTTTCAAAAGCTGAGAATGCTTCATTTGTATTATGTTTCCTTTTTGATGCTCACATGATATCTGGTTTAATTGCTCTACAACAGGACGTGGAGCTTTTCCCTAAAAGATGCTTTGCGCAGTTTTTCCTCAGTTTGTCAAAGGGCTGAATTTGTGCTTTTGGCTAGATAGTGTCATGCCGTACACCAAACAAGAAAAAAGAAAAAAAAAATCCCTCGTTCGGTGGTTTTTGGGCAGAGGGATCAAAGTATTACTCCAAAGTAGGAATCCTTCCATTTGACACACCTTGTCAAAAAAAAAAAAAGTCTTTGTACACACTGGAGTTCTGTACAATAATAATTACTGGAAATGATAGTAATGGCTGTATGTCCTTGTTATTTTATAAAGGTGTTGTGAAAATTGTAAGAAAATTAAGGTATTTAAATTAGTTGTTCTCATGTTTTCTTATTTTTACTTGTTTTGGGTTTTATGATAATATATGATGTGTACCTATTGTAAATATGAAGCACACCTATTTTGCAAGCCAAGGATTCACTTTATACCATTGTTATATATGAATAAACTTTGCTGGTTAAAAAGTGCATTCACATACTTTCATTGAATTTTTTCACATCGGATTGGCTCACATACTTTGCTGAACACAAGTTTAGAACACCATTACATGTAAAATACTGTATATGCTATACAGTCCCTAAATTAACAGCATCCACAAGTTTGTGTGAATATGCCAATAAGCACTTAGTTCCAAATGATATTTTCATACCAGCGATAAGTTTTCAAATGTTTTGAAATTAAAATATACATCCACAGTACTACTAGTATATATGGGAATCTACCCAATAAAATTCAGACAAGAAGCAAGTTTGAAGCTGTGTGACATTTAGACTTTTAATCCTCTGTATATCTTGATTTATTTTGGCCCATTGGTCTTATTTTCCCAGAAGGGGGTTCTAATCCACTTTTGCTTCTAATGCTATACCACTGAGACCAATTCAAATCCATGCAGGATTTAACACACTGTAATGCTTTTACAAGCAATCGCTTGCATGGGATGACATTCCCATTTATGCTGGATTGGCTTCTCAGGCTGGATTACAAGGCCTATTTGAAATTAATTCTTTTGGCGAGCGAAGAGCACGAAGCTATATTTCAACACATATCGTTCCATCCATACATATATTTACTGTAGTGCTGATTCTCAATATGGTTTAAAACAAGTTGAAGTCTGTCCAGTTAAATTTGTGAGGGGTTGTTCATACCATTGACCGGTTGTCAGTCATTTGTACGGCAGACATACAATAGACAGTCATTCACAAATACATTCACAATTTAGATTGTTCACTAATGTATGTTGTACAAAACGTAGGAAAAAATTAAAGATCATCTGTACATTTCAGTTCTGGTGCTTTTGCATTTTACTCCAATAAATCAACGTAAAATAGGAGAGTAAGGTTCACATTTAGAGACTTTCACTTATTCTGTGTGTTTGGTTTGCTAGGGGAGCACCTTCACCTGGTTTGAATCACTCGAAGCTATCTCGATGGAAGAGTTAGTGACAAATTTCTCCCATATGAAAAGAAATGATGGCAACAGAATATGTTTACTGGATCAAAATAATGCTTTATGAACCCTTTCTTGACTGTATAAGCAATTGTTTAAGTAAAATTGAAATAGCTAAAAGAAGTTATCTGCTGTTGGTATAAGCCATATTTTTTTTTTTTTTTTTTAGACTGAGGCATTTATGTCTTAACTAATACAGTACAGCTAGATTTTTCTGTTATCTACAGTGGTATGAAAAAGTATCTGAACCTTTTGGAATTTATCACATTTCTGCATAAAATAACCATCAAACGTAATCTGATTTTTGTCAAAATCACACAGATGAAAAAACAGTGTCTGCTTTAACTAAAACCACCCAAACATTTACAGGTTTTCATATTTTAATGACGATCGTATACAAGCAATGACAGAAGGGGGGAAATAAGTAAGTGAATCATCACTTTTATATAATTTAATTAATATCCAACATTTTAAAATTTTATTTATATTTTTTATATTTAATAAACATTTAACATTTTGTGGCTGCCCTTTGGCAGCAATAACTTCAACCAGAGGCTTCTTGTAGCTGCAGATCAGTCTGGAACATCGATCAGGACTAATCTTGGGCAATTCTTCTCTACAAAACTGCTGTAGTTCAGTCAGATTCCTGTGATGTCTGACATGAATCGCTGTCTTTAGGTCATGCCACAGCATCTCAATGGGGTTCAAACCTGGAATTTGACTTGGCCACTACAGAACGTGTATTTTGTTGTTCTGAAACCATTCTGAAGTTGATTCACTTCTGTGTTTTGGATCATTGTCTTGTTGCATCCTCTTTTTAGCTTCAACAGTCTGACCCACGGCCTCAGGTTTTCCTGCAAAATATGCAAAAATATCCTGATAAACTATTGAATTCATTCTACCATTAATGATTGCAAGTTGTCCAGGCCCTAAGGCAGCAAAACAGCCCCAAATCCTTATGCTCCCTCCACCATGCTTCACGGTGTGAATGAGGTGTTGATGTTTGTTAGCTGTTCCATTTTTTCGCCACGCATGACGTTGTGTGCTACTCCCAAACAATTCAACTTTGGTTTCATCAATCCACAAAATATTTTGCCAAAACGTCTGTGGAGTGTCCAAGTGCCTTTTTGCGAACATTAAACGTGCAATAATGTTTTTTTTAGACAGCAGTGGCTTTCTCCGTGGAGTCCTCCCATGAACACCAATCTTGGCCATAGTTGAACATATAGTTGATGTGTGCACAGAGATATTGGACTGTGCCAGTGATTTCTGTAAGTCTTTAGCAGACACTCTAGGGTTCATTTTTACCTCTCTGAGTTTTCTGCGCTGAACTCTTGGCATCATCTTTGGTGGACAGCCACTCCTTGGGAGAGAATTAACAGTGCCAAACTCCCTCCATTTATAGACAACTTCTCTGACTGTCTATTGATGAACATCCAGACTTTTAGAGATGTTTTTGTATCCTTTCCCAGCTTTATACAAATCAAAAATTATTGTTAGTAGGTCTTCAGACAGCTCTTTTGACCGAGCCGTGATGCACATCAGACAATGCTGCTCATCAAGACATTTCTTACCAGGTGTGTGTTTTATAGTGGGCAGGGCAACTTTAAACCACTCATCAGTGATTGGGCACACACCTGACTTAATATGTCTGGTAAAAATTTATTTCAATTGCTCTTTAAGTCTCCTTGGGCAGAGGTTTCACTTACTTATTTTTCCAACTTCTGTCAATGTTTGCATGCTATCTTCATTAAAATATGAAAACCTATAAATATTTGGGTGGTTTTAGTTAAAGCAGGCACTGTATTTTTATTTGTGCGATTTTAACAAAGATCAGATCACATTTGATGGTGATTTTATGCAGAAATGTTAGAAATTCCAAAAGGTTCAGATGCTTTTTCATACCACTGTATATGAACAGTCTATACTTTCTGGTCCTTACTTTTACAAAATAAGCTATTGTTTTTATCCCAACCTGTGCACGCAGCAAGTATTTCGTATCGGTGGCATTAATTAATTGTTTCCATAATGCATACAGGCATACGGAAACTTCTCCTCTGACATTTTCTGACAGCGATTTCTGCTCTGCTGAGCTCCCTTGACCTTTCAGCGGGCAAGTGTGACGGTTGCCGTCTCGCTTGCTCGCTCGGACTCGTCCCAGCGACCTGATATTCAAATCAGGTTCTCACAGCAGGTCGAATGATGCCCCCCTGGAGTTTCTACTGCCTTTCTTTGAAAGTAAGACAGAGAGGTGAAATAAAATGTATACTTTTACTTTGCAATGTTTCCCCTGATTGTCTTCATAACGTGTTACTGAAAACTAAAATCACAAGAAACTGAAATGTCTGAACCGCAACTAATCGTTGTTATGGAAATTTCATGCACAAAAGAAGGTACCTGCTACTGACAACCAAACCGACTCTAATGGTGAACTCTGTGGTGATGTTTATGGGGATAAAGTGGGTGTGTCTACAGGAAATGACTTCTTTGTGTGATACACAGATGACACACATGTAAACCCATAAAACGTTCTGCCCTCCTCCCAGCCAATGTCCTCGTATAAGTCCAATCGTGCCATGTTTGGGCCAACAATTTATCTCACTCAGGACTTCTAAGTTCCTGTAGAGGACTTCTAAGTTCCTGTAGTGGACAATGTTAGAAGAACAGTTGGTTGAAAGACATGACGAAGACCTGAGTGTCCCCATATATAACTGGCCTTTAAGGCAACAAGAATTAGGATTATTTAGTCTTAGCTTTAATTTGTTCCTAAATGTGTCAATTTCTTCTCAAAAATTGAACCTTCTCAAAAACACATTCTTCTAAACTTGGATGTTTGGCGTTATTTTCAGGCATCTATCATGTGTGGATTGTTTATTTTTGAAGAAAGTTTACCATGAATTTGGCTATTATTTATATTTTGCCTTTTTTCTAAAGCTTTATTATTATCATTATTATTTTACAACACCTCAAATAGTACTGGGGTTTATTTACTGAGGAAGGACTCACTTATAATGAAAAAAATTAATAACTCTCCAAGAGGGTTAAATTTGACTTACAAAAAGGGAGTCTATACCAGCTAACTATGGGCAGGGCACACCCTGAACTGGTTGCCAGCCGATCGCAATCTGCATAATAAAGTACAGTCTTTTAAAAAATGGCCTGAACAAGTTTCTTTCTATTATTTATCGGTAGCGCGTCCCCTCATCCCTTCCCCGAGGGCCGGTTAATGGGGGCGCGGATCGTCCAGGGGACCGCCTGGGTCCCGGAGGGATGGTGGTGGCCCTTTTGCCGGGAGACGGGCCCAGCTGTGGCCTGTAGTACTTGCCAACCACAGCTCCTGCTTTCAACGATTGATCAGATCAAGTATTCGTCATCTGCCGACCACGTACTCTGTTTTCAACGACCCTAAACCTAACCTTAAACCTAAACCATTTTCTGCGTCATGGCACGCGAGGGGCACCAAAAAGAGGCGTGGTTGAATAGGCGAGTACTCCGGGCTGCAGCTGGTCCTACTTGTATGCCAGAGCTGAGGAAGGAAGGGTGGGCTGTGCGCGATCCCCCCCTTGGTTGGCTGGAGCGGTCCCAGGGCCAGGGGCTGCCCCCACGCAGCACTTCCACTTTTCTGCAGGACTATCACACATCTGAGTGAGTTCATGTATGACTGGGTGCAAATAGACACACTCAGGTAGAGAGATTGCCGGTGCCAGGATTAGCGATCAAGTAGCATAGAATAGGATGTCAACATATCCACACTTACAGGTGATTCATATAATACTGGGGTCCACATCTCACTTTGCTAATTGGTGTACGCCTTTGACTTGCCTCCCCTGCTCTTTCCCCTTGGTTACCAGGCCCACAACAAAGTGTCTGTGGGTAAATATAATCAGGAAACGATAGCACCACGTTTAAAAATGTACTTCTTGTTGTTTTTTATTCTTCCCCCCTTCTGTCTCCTTACCTCCTTTCACGACCCCATTCATGTGACGTCACAACTCCGCCCCCCTGACTTGAGCTGCCATATTGTCCGTCAGCTCATTGTATTTACATACTACCGCTAAGTACATTCCTCCTATTACTGCATGTTTTTCTGCTTGTCTAAGGAATCACCGCCTAGTAAACGAACCTCAAAACCTTCCTGACAATCGTTAACATTGATTACCGTATTTTTCGGACTACAACTCGCACCTGAGTATAAGTCGCACAAGCCATAAAATGCACAACAAAGAGAAAAAAAACATATATAAGTCGCACCGGAGTATAAGTCGCATTTTGGGGGGAAATTTACATGATAAAATCCAACACATAGAACAGATATGTCATCTTGAAAGGCAATTTAATATAAAAATACAATAGAGAACAACATGCTGAATAAATGTACAGTGTACAGTGCATGAACAACGAAATGCGAATATACTGTCCTCACCAGGACGCTACTGCTCGATCCTGGCTATATACAGCGAACTCCAAAAAGACAATGCTGGACGTCCGCATAATTTGCTGAATCAATTTGGTCCTCGATAGCAAACAGGTTCGCATCAACGTAAATAAATGATAATTAGGTACTATTACAGCAATAACGTAACAGGTTAGCATGCGTTCGCTAGCATTAGCACACCGTTCAAACAACCACACAACTGGCTCTAAGTGTCCGATCGCGGGTGGAAAACACACAACAACAACAGAAAAGATGATACACGCAGGCGTTGCCTCTGTAAAGATATTTTAAAAGCATAAACAATGAACGTAGGTTCGCAGCCGTCTTTCTCTCTTGCTAACTCGCCCACTCACTCACTCAGAGCTACATAGCTGTCCGTCTTCTTCTGGCGTGCGAGCGCTCTTCTTCACGTAAACAAGTGCGAGTGCGCTCCCAAGTGGGCGTGAAAGCGCCACAAACTAAATGCATCCATTTCAATATAAAAAAGTCAATAATACAATTGAACATACATTGCCAAAGGCAGAACGCGAACGTGGCCATAGCTATTAAGAGTTATTCAGATAACTATAGCATGCTAATAAGTTTACAAAACCATCAGTCCAAAACACCAAAATAACATGTGAAATTATGTCATAATGTGGTAATAATTTCACACATAAGTCGCTCCTGAGTATAAGTCGCACCCCCAACCAAAATATGAAAAAAACCGCGACTTATAGTTCGAAAAATACGGTAATCGAAATGGTGAAGGCATGTGTGGCGGCTGGTCTCATTAACAGAGAAGATAAACGGTCATTTGTCTGCCCATTGTTAAAAGGGCAAATCTCTAAAGCAGCACGGTTTGTTTATCTCGGTCCATGATGCGTTTGGGTCGACAGCTGTCAGACAGCGGCGAAAACATCAATAGTCATGATGCCAACACGATCGCAGACATCATCAGACGAAGACTACGAAGCTCGACGCCACGGTTGTTGTGCCAAAAAATAGCAGCCCCGCGTGAAATGTCCTCCCTCCCTCACTTTCTTGTACCGTGAATATGTATTATTTTACTCTGCTTGAGCTAACAAATCTCGTACTGTGAATATGTATTATTTTACTCTGCTTGAACTAATAAATGTCATACCTGTGTGATTGTCATTGGGATATGGTCGTGAAAACCTGTAGACTAATACATTTCTGTTCAAAAATGGTTATGTGGCCCAGTCCACGATTTGTAACTAAAATACAGTAATATGTTGTGTACTTTAATTATTTATTTAAAACTGATTTTACAGTCATAAATCCATTACTGTAATGCGTCCATGAAAACATTTGATGTTTTCACTTCAATAAAGCGTTATAAATAAGCACTCCCGTCAGGGGGGACATTTCACGCGGGGCGGTTATTTTTCGGCGCATAGCGGCCCGTTGTCGAACCGCCGATCAAGTTTCATTTTACAATCGTGACAATGGTGATGCTCAGCTGCCCAAATATCGGTTTATATTCGGACCGGTGCCGATTTTGGGTACCCGACGCCTCATCGTAACATCAACTGGAGCATGACTGGAGGTTTTTGCACAGGACGGGACCGGACGGGAGGAAACATCGATTTGGGCATCAAATATGGATCTGGCGACTGGATCGACCAAAGCTTTTCCAAATAACTGCTTTTATGCAACTCATCCAATTAGTTTACAGCGTCTGAAAGCACCGGGGCTTCCATAATTTGCAAGTGAAGCCACCTTTAGAAACTACGATCATTGACAAGACGGACACACAATGACGGACAATATGACGGAACAATACAGCAATCACGTGATTGTGTGACGTTGGTGATTGGGGTCTATAACTCCTTCCCAGTTGCTGCTTTCTTGCAATGAAGAACACATAATGAAAAAAAGCTACTATTTTCCAATGTTAAATATGCTCTGCTACGATAAAATGGTTTTTTAAAAAAAAACAATCGCAATTTTTTAAATAAGATCAGCAGTTGGAGCTACAATAAATAATCAGCTTACAGTTGAATGGAACTATTGGCAACACCTTGGCTTCAATAATTTATAAACAAGAAAAATAGGACCTCAGATAAATCCTCCAGTCAGTACTACCTGAACTCTGTTAGTTAGATAATTAAACTAAATGCAAATTTTTTTGTCAATTGTCTATTGCGTTCAAGATGTTTTAAAAGAAAAAGTAATCGTCTGTGTTAAATGTTTTAGAAAGATCAGTCAAAAGAGCATCAGAGTCAAGCTTGTTAGCATATTATAACAGCATTGAAAATGTCTGTTATGACTTTTACTGTTGCTCACAGAGTGCTGTGTGCTGGTTTATAACCGGACTGATAAGGATTTAGTAGACAAGAATCTTTTTAATTGATTATTAACTCGTATTTCAAAGCCACACATCTTCTACACATTTGGAATGTGTAGTAACCAATTCTTGAGGCAACGACAGGGCACCGAATTGGTTCAATCAAACCTGTGCCATAAGGCTTGTAGATAGGTTTCTCACAATAATGTATAAAATGTTTGCTTGGGTTGTCTTACCGAAATAATATTGGCTGGTAGTTCACTAATGTCTGGTCTACAGTGCGCTATTCATCTTCAATGTCAAAAGATCTTGGCTGTGCCATTAATCCAAGCAATGAAAAAAGTCATTAAATTAGCCAGGCACACAATTATCATTTTAAATACAGTGCATGTCTGAATTTTGAATAATAGCTACCTTTCTGTGACTATTCGAAACAGTTTACCTCACATGACATTTTCATTTACGCTGAAACTTTGCACTATCAAGCAAAATTGGTATAAAGGAAGTCTGATCATGGGATCTCTATTGCTGCATGAAGGATATATATAATCGGGATGGTTTTTGTGACATTTTTGTTTGGTGGAGTGCCGTGAAAATGTTTTAATGTTCAATAATTGCCTCAGGTCAACAAAGCTTGCATAGTAATACTGCACTCGCATCCATACACACACATTAACTGCTGCTTTCAGGGCACAGGTGAGGAATACTCCTGCCAAGCTTCCAAGCTGAACCACTCATTTGCATATGCAGATGTTAATTACCAGCAGGCCAATCGGCAAGCTGCCGTGACAGCTTGAGCATCACACTCCACTCTTCCAAGCACCCCTGATGCCCACCCTCACAGGTCGTCATTTGCACACTTACTCCCCCGGCTGATAATAAAAGATAATCACCTCCCATTTCCTTCATGGCTCATTCCCTCCTGCTCGCCGTTGTCTGATTCTCCACACTGAGCTCTTATCTGCAGGGGCAAGGCGGGGCAGGCTGGGCCTGCCATGTCGACACACCACCTGCCACACGCTCAGCAAGGGGGCAAAGTCATTCAGCGTCAAATCCACAGAGGTTAAGAAAATGAGATTCTCCATAATGTGGTTGTGAGATGGTTATTGATCATGTACACTGATGAGAGTAAAAAAAAAAAAAAGTGTCTTTCGTGTGCAAACGTCGATCACTTCAAACTTAATCAAAAGCAGGTTTTGAATTGTTTTTCTTAAACTTTTCACTTAAAGCGTTGGAGTCACCTGACCACAGCCCTTGTCAAGATAGAGTGCAAAATTGCCAAATTAAACTGAGATGTGCATGTCCAATAAAAGAAAAAATTACTGTAAAAAATACTTGTGCTTTTACATTATTTTTTTCACTCATACAGTGGTATGAAAAAGTATCTGAACCTTTTGGAATTTCTCAAATTTCTGCATAAAATTACCAGCAAATGTGAGCAGATCTTTGTCAAAATCACACAGATGAAAAAACAATGTCTGCTTTTACTAAAACCACACAAATATTTATAGGTTTTCATATTTCAACGAGAATAGTATGCAAACAATGACAGAAGGGAAAAAATAAGTAAGTAAACCATCACATTTGATATTTTGTGCCCCCCCCCCCCCCCCCTTTGGCAGCAATAACTTCAACCAGATGCTTCCTGTAGCTGCAGATCACTCTGGCACATCGATCAGGACTTATCTTGGCCCATTCTTCTCTAGAAAACTGCTGTAGTTCAGTCAGATTCCTGGGATGTCTGGCATGAATCGCTGTCTTTAGGTCTTGCCACAGCATCTCAATGGGGTTCAAGTCTGGACTTTGACTTGGCCACTCCAGACCGTGTATTTTGTTCTTCTGAAACCATTCTGAAGTTGATTTACTTCTGTGTTTTGTATCATTGTCTTGTTGCATCCTCTTTTTAGCTTCAACTGTCTGACAGATGGCCTCAGGTTTTCCTGCAAAATATCCTGATAAAGCTTTGAATTCATTCTACCATTAATGGTTGCAAGTTGTCCAGGCCCTAATGTAGCAAAACAGCCCCAAATCATGATGCCCCTCCACCATGCTTCACAGTAGGGATGAGGTGTTGATGTTGGTTAGCTGTTCTATTTTTCCTTAACGCATGACGTTGTGTGCTACTCCCAAACAATTCAACTTTGGTTTCATCAGTCCACAAAATATTTTGCCAAAACGTCTGTGAAGTGTCCAAGTGCCTTTTTGCAAACATTAAACGAGCAACAATGTATTTTTTATACAGCAGTGGCTTCCTCTGTGGAGTCCTACCGTTAACACTATTCTTGGCCATAGTTTTACATATAGTTGAAGTATGCACAGAGATATTGGACTGTGCCAGTGATTTCTGTAAGTCTTTCGCTGAACTCTTGGCGTTATCTTTGGTGGACGGCCACTCCTTGGGAGAGAAGCAACAGTGCCAAACTCTCTCCATTTGTAGACAACTTCTCTGACTGTCGATTGATGACATCCAGACTTTTAGAGATGGTTTTGTCTCCTTTCCCAGCTTTTATACAAATCAACAATCCTTGATCGCTGGTCTTCAGATGGCTCTTTTGACCAAGGCATGACGCAGACAATGCTTCTCATCAAGACAATTCGTACTGGGTGTGTGTTTCATAGCGGGCAGGGCAACTTTAAACTACTCATCAGTGATTGGGCACACACCTAACTTAAATTGTTTGCTAACAATTGGTTTCAACTTCTCTTTAAGTCTTCTTTGGCAGAGGGTTCACTTACTTATTTTCCCCATTCTGTCATTGTTGGCATGCTATCCTCATTAAAATATGAAAACCTATAAATGTTTTGGTGGTTTTTAGTGAAAGCAGACACCATTTTTTCATCTGTGTGATTTTTTACAAGGATCAGATCACATTTGATGGGGATTTTATGCAGATTTTGAGAAATTCCAAAAGGTTCCAATACTTTTTCATACCACTGTACAAAAAAAAACTATTGAAAAGGTGACAGTTCAGACATGTTATAATTCCCACATGGATATTACAGGTTGTTTACTGAGCCCATTTCAGTGCGATAGCTAACTAAAACAACAGCACCTATACACTTTGCTTTCCCACACTGAACTGAAACACAGGGGTGAAAGTGGATAGAATTTCTTGCCGGAACTCCCCGACATGAAGGTCGCCATGGAGCCAGAAATTTTATTTTTTTATTTGGGGGGCAACACTACTTACATGCAAAGAAAACTGGTTCTATAACACATGCGAAAACTGATTTTCATTCAAAATTGTATTTTTCAAATGATTTGCGAAATAAAACAAAAACAGCTATAACCCCAACCTCCATCTCCTAATTTTTATTTTCCCTCATTTCCTCACATACTAAATTCCAAATCTCAATTTTAAATACTTAAGAACATAGGATGTATATTTAAATTGAAGATAATGTAAATATTTACTATTTGTTGTGTTTTTTTAACATAAAGATTTAAGTAACACATACATTCAGAAAAATAAGTACAAATGACCTATAGTATATAGAGTGAAATGGAAAACAGTTTGAAGATCACGTAAATATTGACTTTTTTTTTTTTAATCATAAGGAAATGAATAAGTAGCCAACATAAATGAATAAATATAAGTCCAACGTGCATATTGACAGCTAAGATGTTCTGAAACTCCCCATCAGAGCAAATAAAACTAAGTATGATTAATAAGCCTACTTACTCTTTCCTTGCTCTTAAAGATTTGATCCATTTTCTTTTGCATTGCCCTTTTTTTTCCTGTTTCAGAAAACATGCACATTTGAACCAATCAGAGCTAACTATCTCTGGTTATCACATGTCAGTATGTCAGCCAATTGAATGGATAAATGAGTCCAGGTGTTTTGCTTTGCTGCGTGCATTCGCACATTGATGTGACTCGTCATCGTCAGACTCAGAAACTACAGCAGATGGGGAAACCTCCATGCCGTCCTTGGAATAAAATAAATAATAAATATCGGTGGAAACGGATTACGCTACACAAGCACTTCTTTATGCTTGTTGTTAACATTTGTTTATTTAAATCTGATGTTGGTGGATTGTTTTATTGGAGATGAAATGCATGTGTGGCAGCTTTGTGTATATTTTTTTAACATAGTGTTTTGACAGTTGCCGTCATATTTTCGGAATCAAAGCACCATATACCAGAACGCAGTTCTGGCCCTGAATCTTATACCGGAACTGCATTCCTGACCGTTCTGGCCCACTTTCACCCTTGACTAAACATGAGTTTTAGTTGACAACATTGTGTGCTCCCATGCTTATGTTCTCTTATTCGTGTCTGCTTTTCAACTTATAATGAAAGTTAGTTTTGTTAGAGCAGCTTTGTGTAGATATTGGCCCTATTCACTGATCAAGATGATTAAAAAAAAAATAAAATAAAAGTAACAGAAGAAAGCATCTCTACAAAAGAATACAAACGAGGGTTCAATTTGTCAATATTATACCTATTTTGTCATCACAAGTGAGAAATACTGGTAAAGCTGCTTTTAGCCATCTTGTGATGCTTTCCAGTTGCAATGCGTTTCGTGGCCACACTGGCCAGACAAAAAGTTTTTTTTTTTTTTTTTTTTTTTTTGTGCGTGCCGTCTACCACGCTAACCCCCTGTCTCCACTGAACTTCCTGATGCTCCCTTGCTTCCATTGTCCAGGTACGGTGTATGCCTGGGATGAAAGGGGCGCGCTCCAGGCACATTTCTTTGAGAATTATTTAAGGCTTGAGTTTGTAGGGAATGAATATTTGATGTGGAGGCCCCTAGCGTCTACAGACGAGCCGACAGCAACACTTCAGACGGCGGCGGCTGTGTAAGGCTTCCCTCAGTTTCAAAATACTATTATAAAAAGATGTATTTTGTGAAAATAAAATTAGAATCATATATTATTCATCACTTCAAAACATAGATACAAATGTCAACAATATTGTGTTAATATAAATTAGTACCTTGAGGAGGTTCTATGAGAACTGACGAACGCACAAACATGGTTTTGGAGCGCCATCTTGTGGGTTTATATGTCATGTTTGTTCTGAGCTCCAAATTCCAAAATATTAATTACATATACACACGACACACATATATACCGTGGGGCAAATAAGTATTTAGTCAACCACTAATTGTGCAAGTTCTCCCTCTTAAAAATATTAGAGACGCCTGTAATTGTCAACATGGGTAAACCTCAACCATGAGAGACAGAATGGGAAAAAAAAAAACACACACAAAAAAAATCACAATGTTTGATTTTTAAAGAATTTATTTGCAAATCATGGTGGAAAATAAGTATTTGGTCAATATCAAAAGTTCATGTCAATACTTTGTTATGTACCCTTTGTTGGCAATAACGGAGGCCAAACGTTTTCTGTAACTCTTCAAAAGCTTTTCACACACAGTTGCTGCTATTTTGGCCCATTCCTCCATGCAGTTCTCCTCAAGAACAGTGATGTTTTGGGGCTGTCGTTGGGAAACACGGACTTTCAACTCCCTCCAAAGATTTTCTATGGGGTTGAAATCTGGAGACTGGCTAGGCCACTCCAGGACCTTGAAATGCTTCTTACGAAGCCAATCCTTTGATGCCCTGGCTGTGTGTTTGCGATCATTGTCATGCTGAAAGACCCAGCCACGTCTCATCTTCAATGCCCTTGCTGATGAAAGGAGATTTTCACTCAAATTCATTCTTTCCTTTACACAGATCAGTCGTCCTGGTCCCTTTGCAGAGAAACAGCCCCAAAGCATGATGTTTCCACCCCCATGCTTCACAGTGGGTATGGTGTTCTTCGGATGCAATTCAGTATTCTTTTTTTTTTTCTCCAAACACGAGACCCTGTGTTTCTACCAAAATGTTCTATTTTGGTTTCATCTGACCATAACACATTCTCCCAGTCCTCTTTTGGATCATCCAAATGCTCTCTAGCGAACCGCAGACGGGCCTGGATTTGTACTTTTTTCAGCAGGGGGACACGTCTGGCAGTGCGGGATTTGAGTCCCTGGCAGCGCATTGTGTTACCGATAGTAGCCTTGGTTACTGTGGACCCAGCTCTCTGTGGGTCATTCACTAGGTCCCACCGTGTGGTTCTGGGATTTTTGCTCACCATTCTTATCATTTTTACGCCACGGGGTGAGATCTTGCATGGAGCCCCAGATCGAGGGAGATTTTCAGCGGTCTAGTATGTCTTCCGTTTTCTAATAATTGCTCCCACAGTTGATTTCTTTACAACAAGCGTTTTACCTATTGCAGATTCAGTCTTCCCAGCCTGGTGCAGGTCCACAATTTTGTCTCTGGTGTCCTTCGACAGCTCTTTGGTCTTGGCCTTAGTGGAGTTTGGAGTGTGACTGACTGAAGTTGTGGGCAGGTGTCCTTTACACCGATAATGAGTTAAAACAGGTGTCATTAATACAGGTAATGAGTGGAGCCTCGTTAGACCTCGTTAGAAGAAGTTAGACCTCTTTGACAGCCAGAAATCTTGCTTGTTTGTAGGTGACCAAATACGTATTTTCCACTCTAATTTGGAAATAAATTCTTTAAAAATCAAACTGTGATTTTCAGTTTTTTTCCCACATTGTCGCTCATGGTTGAGGTTTACCCATGTTGACAATTACAGGCCTCTCTAATCTTTTCAAGTAGGAAAACTTCCACAATTGGTGGTTGATTACTTATTTGCCCCACTGTATAAATATATATATATATATATATATATATATATTATACAGTCTAATTATAATAGTAATTACTCATTTTGATTATTATTATATACAGTTGCATGTCAAAACTTGCATGTCAAAAGTTTTAATCACAAAGAAAAATATAATTATTTGCTGAAGGCCAATTTCAACCTAATTTTCATTAAAAATCTTTTCGGACAGGCCCAAGGTATACGCTTTGTGACCTAAAACAGATCTGTTTCTAAGTAGTTGTGTATGCACACTGCAAACTTACAAATATTCTTTGAACCAGTCTAACACTTAGGAGTTGTTCAGACTGCAGGTAAATCTGTTTCTTTAATCAAATTGGATCATTGCAAGAGACCAGACTGCATATCGTGCAGATCTGTCTAAATGAGTGGGTACGATGACAACAAAAAATGACAATGAGGCCTTACCTTATTTTTCCTGTTTATTGGAAAGTCACATCTGCTGCAGCATATGCCTTGTGCTGGCATGTCAGTTTTGCATCTATTAACGCAGACACCCTGCCTCATCATTGCTCTGCGCACCATCTTCTCTCTTTTAATGGTGCAATAGGATCAAACATTGGATGAATATGACATACAGTATATTACCATAGACCTCCCTATAATTTTGTTTTCAAGCAATGCTTATATTTCATTTTGAGACATAAAGTGCTCTTTGGGTTAGTGACATTCACAAAGTACAAACTACAGGAGGAAAGACTGGTGATAATTTACTTTCTTCAGTGTGTCATTGTTACACACTGCATTATCTTAAGTCTCACATCTCTCCCTGCATCTCCACAAAGCCATTCTTATATCAAATTGAGAGAACTGTACATCAGCGTTGAAAACGTATGTACATACGGTACGGATGTATGGAGAAATCCCATCCATCAGATTTGAACCCAAACCTGATTTTTGTCATTTCCAGCAGAATGGCTAAAATCTCAAATTCCAGTAATATTGACCATAAACAACATGGGGGGGTTCAAACCCCTTTAAAAAAGTGTGTCATGTTGCTGAAATCTTGATCATCTTACAACAGGTACAGTGCAGAAAGGTGCCAGGACTGGTGTCAAAAATGATACATTTTAAACTACAATTAAAAAACTATGGATTTACTCTTTGATGTGGGCCAGCTGATCAACCTAAAAAGACATCCTACAGCTTTTCCTTCATTCAATACGCAAGAAGAGGCGAGATTTTTGGTTCCATTGGCCACTTTAGAGTATCACTCAGTCCTTAAAATTGGAACCACAAAAACCCATTTGGCTCCATTTCACATGGAGCTTTAGTCCACAAACAAATCCCCATTGGCTCCCACTGACAGTAAACTAGGACCCACAAATTCAATATCCATTGGCTCCCATCGACTCTTGTATTCATCCACCCAATTTTTTTTTTTTTTTTTTTTTTTTTTTACCAAAAACATTAATTTGCCATTACACATTAACTCAAACCGTAGGCTTAGAAGTAGATGTATGTATGCATGTAACAAATTTTCCTGAATTTCTTCAAATTCAAATGACAGGATTATCCGTCAATTTCCATGGGAATTGGAAAAAAGCTACCAACCAGTACAAAGCATCCCAATGCAATTTCTGCAGATACTGCATTATCTATTTTTTTTTCTTTTTAAATCTGATTTCTTGCTCATGGTCATGCACAGACTATATAAATTTTTTGGAGCCATTTACTATTTAGTCCCCCTGCATCTGCTGTAGTTAGCTATCCAAGATCTGGAACCAAATAGTGCAGGCAAGATAGTTAGCTACAGCAAAATATTGCAACGTAAGTTTGTTTTTATCCGTATGGCTCGATATTTATCAATTGGGAAAAAAATCTTCTGATTTAGGCCATATTGCTCAACACTATGACGTCATCATCACACCTGAAGACCTCACACCACTGCATATTGATTGATGTGAATAACATGTGTAAAGGTTCACACTATCCATCTTCATCTAGCTTGCTATTTCAGATTTCCGAAACCAGAACATGATAGATCTTCTTCAAAAATAATTGCACTTTTTGCATTATTTCCTCTTGGGTGAACTTCTTTTGCGGCTGTTTGCTGTGATTTGCAGTTTTATGATGGCCATAATGAAGTAGTGCATTCAGTACCTAGATCCCATCTTCGCCACAGCTCGAAGACAGAGAAAATTCAGGGTTGCTACAATGTTGTTTGTCCAAGTGGTGTGGTTGTAACATTTCAGATTTCGTTCCTGTGCAGACTGGGTCCCCGTGACCAGGTTGGTCCATACCAAAAAAGGAGGAGGGAAGGTTGTGCACATCCCTTTCCCTCTTAACAAAGGCAGAAAAGGAGGAGACACAGTTGCCAATAAAGTGGTCCGCTTGGCCTAAAATGTACAAGTCCAGTTGGGGAGAGTCAGGTTGCAGATTCACCACTTTGACCTGTAGAGAGATGATAGAAAAAATAATAGATGGATTTCCTCAGGGAAACTTAAAGTAGAAGTTCATAATTTTTTACATTAGGCTTAATCTTAGCGGGGGTTTAATCAGTCGGTGGAGTTTATTTCAACTAATCCTGTGCAGTTTGTTAGTTGTTTACTTATTTCAAGGCTTCGGAGTGGCTAAACTAGCGCGACTCAATGGTTCCATCTTAGCATGCCAATAAAAAACGATAAACCGATCTAACATAGTTAAATAAATTCAAAATGCAGAAGGTTCTTCAAAATACCCATGCGGCTAAACCAATGTCCCACCAAACTGCCGTCATTCATTTATCTCTGCAGAAATATTCTTTAGAAGCGTATTGCGACAACAATAGAGAAGAGTGCTTTGGCCACTCATGCTCATGCTGCATTCGAGGAAGGAGGGAAGTCAGACTTGTCCCACTCGGAGGGCACCAGTTGCGACCTCAAAGCGTTCCAAGCGTTTTTTTTTTTGGCCATCAAAAGACATGTTGACCTCCAGCTAACCTGCCTTTTCGTAAGCAATCAAATAGTGGAGGAAAAACGACAGCTAAGGTAAAAAGACCACGATGTAAACTGCTTTCTTTAGTTTTACTATTGACGGTCTGCCTTTCAACCGGCAAAGCATTTTTCGAGTGACGTCTGATTGAAGGAACTCATGAAGTCAGGGTACTTTTCAACTTTTGACTTCGCGATTAAGGCCTCCCAGTTCAAGTGGCATTCCATTGATATTATTCCTGGTCAAAGGTTGGAAAACTCTGACTTCCTACCTTCCTCGAATGCTGCATCAGTCTACGGAGTCTTGATTGAAGAACGGCAACATAGTGAAACGTGCCTTTAGAGCAGTACTTCTCAAATAGTGGCACGCACCCCCCCAGTGGTGCACATTGTGATATCGGGGGTGGCGCATGTGACCTCGGGAAACATATTTGCCGTACTAGAATCAAGTGTAATTGCACATACACTCAGTGGGTGGCAGTGGCGCTCTCATGTTCAGAGTGTACGCAGTATTTTTGACCCAACAAGAGCACACACCAAAGCGCACTGGAGATATGAAGAGCTAAGACGAGGAAATATGGCGAAGCATATGTAGCGTTTGGCTTTTGGTTTTGACTTGTAATACAGTGTGAGATGAGGAAAGACCTGTTTGGTTCTTGTGTCTAAATATGTTTGCAGTGGACAGCAAGAAGCCAAATCAAATAAGACGTCACTTAAAGACATTAGACCCCGATCACATTGATAAGCCGCTTGATTTTTTTTTTTTTTAGCGAATACATGCCAAATATTGCCAGCAATCGTCCCGCTTTGTCAGTGTTATATCAGTAAACCAGCGTGCACTGTTAGCATCATATAAGGTGACGTACCAAATTGCTCAGTCCAAAATAACCCCACGCCATAGCAAAGGAGTTGATACTGCCTGCAGCAAAAATAAAAACTGTCCCTCTGTTCAACGACACTGTCGTTTTTGTTTTTTCAGTTAAATTGTTTGGCATATTGTCCTCACGAGTCAATGTTGCTAATGAATTTAAATTTATTATTATTTACTGATTTTATTAAATTTTAATGTCTATTAACGTCAAAAATCCTGAATTTCCCCTTTAACTCTCACTCTGTCATAGGTTTTAGTGGCATACAACAGAACCAGAATACACACATTCAAGCATGCACAGAGGAATTTCAGAATGAAAGGGGCTCTCCATCAAATGCTGCCGTGCATTTCAATTCCAGTATGGAGCATAAATGGCTTTTGTACCTTAATATATGAACCAATGAAGCCTGCTCGGAAGAAAGGCAAAACATCGTCGTAAGCTCTGTTCGCACTGCTGGAAGCTCTATCAGTTCATAGGACGGTTTAGTTGCTAGAACTGAGAAAATTTCATATTTCCACAATAAAAGAACTGTATAGCTCCAAGAACGCCTTCAGGTCCTGATCCTGGCCAGGGTCTTTCGTTCATTTTCCAGTTCACATGATCTCTGATTTCTTCTCTACATTTGTTGTCATTGTGCCTGAAAGGTCTTTCTTCATGCTTCTGATTGCCTTATATGGTCTTAAATTGATCCACATTTGAGAATACACTGTGCCTCTATATGTACTGTATGTTGTTACTATTTTCAGAACAGTGTATGGATTTATAGCCAAAGGTGGCAAGGCTTTTGAATTCAAGGGCACAGTTTTGCAGTTGACAAAAAATGAAAATTGCAAGTTGCGACAAGTTGATGAAGAAATGTCGGTCTGCTTTGTCACTACATTTCAAACAGAACAAAATAACTCTAAGCCTTTGTAATTGTAGAACAGCATTAGTTGTCCTCAGAACAGCATCTCTTTATACATAAAACTTGTTAAATGATCAAAGGATTGAAGAATTATCTGTTTCTACTCTGTGTGGTCGGGGAAGGGTGCATTTGCTTTCATTGTATAGGCCACTCGCTTGTTTTCCACATTTAGCTGTGGCTTCTGCTGGAAGTAAGCAGAAAGTCAGCCAAAGCAATCACATTTGAGGGAGACAGAGAGGTGACAGCCAACACGGGCACTCACACACAACACTAAGCTCCACTCCATTAGTTTTCAATCTAACAAGAGCCAAACTTGCCATAGCATCACATGGAGTGCAATGAGGGCTGACAGACCGCATGATGACCCATGTTGAAAACTGCCAGCACTGCAGCAACTGTACTACTACTTTTTAAAACTTTTTGCAACTATTAAGAAAAACAGTTCTACAGACAAGCCAGTAGACATGAGTAAGACTATGTGACTTGTTTTGTGAAAGAGTTTCATCACCTTGCCCTTGAAGAGCTTCTCGATGTCGCTGCTGTGTGATTCCGAGTCAGTGGCAATGTAGACAGAGCGAGCTGAGGTCTTCTTCACCCACAGCTGCACAGCCCTGCGGATTTCGGTCAAGTCGGGCAGGCACATGGTCATAGTGAGAGGCAGTGCTGTCTGCCGCTTGTAGCCCACACACTGAGGGGATGCCATGAAGTGAGGCCCCGCCTCGCCACTTTTCAGCAATTTACAAGCATTTTGCTTTAAGGATCAAGACAATAGAAGAGAAACATTAATAAATCAGTAATGCTTAAAAAAAAAAAAAAAATGGCTTCAGTAAAATTCTTGTACCGACAGGGGACTCTAATTTTCACCAACAACTCACCCAGTCGCTGCCAATCCTCAAGTGAATGCCAATATAGGGCCGGGTCAAAAGGGCAGCAATGTGCTCCTGCCCCTCCGCCGCCATCTTGTCTGACCACACTACATAACGTTGGAGGCCAACATGGTCCTCCGCCACCGGGAACTGGGCAGGAGCACCCGGCAGGGCCAGGATCGGATGCTCTTTGGGTGGGAACCTATGGAACGATAGTGGCAAAAGTGTTCTATTAATCTTTACAAAATTATAACAACTCTAATGGAGATTCCTCATTTATTTAAGGGTGTAACGGTACATGTATTTGTATTGAACCGTTTCGGTACGGGGTGCTCGGTTCGGAACGGAGGTGTACCGAACGGGTTTCTGACGTAATGTAACCCTTACTTTTCGAGGCTGTGAGTCGATCGGGTTACAGTTTCTTTGTGTAGATTATATTTACTCCGTATTCTCTACTATAATGAGGACCAACACGGTAGGACAGTATATAACCCAGAAACATCAACGGACAATCAACCACGAGAACGCAGTGAAACGCAGGCGTTAAAGTCAATCAGCCAATGCACACCAGTCGCAGTGCGGCCGCGTGTTACACGCGTCCCAGAAGCAGCTCAACACAACGCACAAGAAAAGAATGGCAGAGTTTATTATTTGACGCGAGACGCAGCCCTCCTGTGTCAATACTACTAGCTAAGATCGGGCAGACCGGAAGTCACTCGTGTAAAAATACGGTGGATCCTATCGATTTTCAAATTAATATGCAATCGTAACCCACTTTTTAAGTCCATCAGATCTCTTGAGTGGTGGATTGGAGCACAGTTGACATGTCTTTGTTGATTTACTGCAGTCTTCTCTGCTATAATAATAACCAACACGGTCCCGTGTTCAATACAAAACCCTCCTACCACAACAAAACAAGTAGGAACTAATATTCACATAGGAGCTAAAATTATACAACATAAAATATACAATATAAATGAATACTACATCACATTTGTAAAATATAAACACATAATAAAATAAATAATAGCCCATTTAAATAAAATTGAAATGAGCTAAAACACCTGTAATTAAATAATAAGAATACACAGATCCTGCTTACACAATTAAATGGATTAATTTCTGTGTGTTGCTTTAACTTGAGAAAATCCACCAATAAAGCTTTTGAAAACGTTCATGAGAAAAAAAAAATGATTCATTGAGGCATTTCATTTGTAAAATACATGCTAAAATCTTAGTCATTGACATTGCTTTTCTCTTTAGTGCAGGACTTCTTTTTTCTTCTTTCTTTCAGAAAGAAAGCTGACCAATACGCGGGGTCTGAAAGGCAAATTGTTGTTGGTTTATTATCTTTAAATACCCGCTACTTTTTGAGCAGAATTCTAGCTTTGTATAGGCTAATGTTCCTATTGTTCAAAGCACAAAAGTTTGTAATAAACAACTAGCACATTTATATTTTGCATTTTGTTTTCTTACTGTACCGAAAATGAACTGAACCGTGACCTTAAAACCGAGGTACGTAGCGAACCGAGATTTTTGTGTACCGTTACACCCCTATCATTTATAGTATGTTTTCAAGTTAAATAACATTTATTACTAACACAACATTTTACAGTACATAATTCTTTCTCATAAATCTGACATTCCATCTGACGATTAACAGCGTTCTTGTCTAACACTGAATTGATGCCCGTCCATGGTCACATTTTTGAAAGTCAAATAAAGGTTACTCACTTCTTCATCCACTGCTGCTGATGGTATGCACTGAAGGAAATACCACTAAATAACACAGACTCCTCAAACTCCACACCAACATAGTCCCAGAACGGACCAAATGGGTTTCCATCCTGAAACAACCAAAGCCAGCCACACACATCGAATAAAAACTAGGCCAGGCTGCAGATGTTCAAGTATATACTGGTCCTTCTAAAAAAATTAGCATATTGTGATAAAGTTCATTAGTTTCTGTAATGTATTGATAAACATTAGACTTTCATATATTTTAGATGCATTACACACAACTGAAGTAGTTCAAGCCTTTTATTGTTTTATTATTGATGATTTTGGCAAAAAAGTATTTTTAAAAAATCCCTATCGAAAAAAATTAGCATATCATGAAAAGGTACTCTAAAGAAGCTACTAAGCTAATCATCTGAATCAACGAATTAACTCAAAACCCCTGGGAAAGATTCCTGAGGCTTTTATAAACTCCCAGCCTTGTTCATTACTCAAAACTGCAATCATGGGCAAGACTGCCGACCTGACTGCTGTCCAGAAGGCCATTATTGACACCCTCAAGCAAGAGGCTAAGACACAGAAAGACATTTCTGAGCAAATAGGCTGTTCCCAGAGTGCTGTATCAAGGCACCTAGGTGGGAAGTCTGTGGGAAGGAAAAAGTGTGGCAGGAAACGCTGCACAACCAGAAGAGGTGATTGCACCCTGAGAAAGATTGTGGTGAAGGGCCGATTCCAGATCTTGGGGGACCTGCAGAAACAGTGGACCGAGTCTCGAGTAGAAACATCCAGAGCCACCGTGCACAGGCGTGTGGTGGAAATGGGCTACAGGTGCCGCATTCCCCAGGTCAAGCCACTTTTGAACTTGAAACAGTGGCAGAAGCGCCTGACCTGGGCTACAGAGAAGCAGCGCTGGACTGTTGCTCAGTGGTCCAAAGTACTTTTTTCAGATGAAAGCAAATTTTGCATGTCATTCGGAAATCAAGGTGCCAGAGTTTGGAGGAAGACTGGGGAGAAGGAAACGCCAAAATGCCTGAAGTCCAGTGTCAAGTACCCACAGTCAGTGATGGTCTGGGGTGCCATGTCAGCTGCTGGTGTTGGTCTACTGTGTTTTATCAAGGCCAAGGTCAATGCAGCTAGCTATCAGGAGATTTTGGAGCACTTCATGCTTCCATCTGCTGAAAAGCTTTATGGAGATGAAGATTTCACTTTTCAGCATGACCCGGCACCTGCTCACAAAACCAAAACCACTGGTGAATGGTTTACTGACCATGGTATTACTGTGCTCAATAGGCCTGCCAACTCTCCTGACTTGAACCTCATAGAGAATCTGTGGGACATTGTGAAGAGGAAGTTGAGAGACACTAAAACCAACACTGTGGATGAGCTTAAGGCCGCTATCGAAGCATCCTGGATCTCAATACACCTTAGCAGTACCACAGGCTAATTGCCTCCATGCCACGCCGCATTGAAGCAGTTATTTCGGCAAAAGGATTCCCGACCAAGTATTGAGTGCATAGCTGATATAATTAATTGAACGTTGACTTTTTTGTATTGGTCAGATGAAATATGCAAATTTTTTGAGACAGGGATTTTTGGGTTTTCTTGACTTTTTTGCTAAAATCATCAATATTAAAGCAATAAAAGGCTTGAGCTACTTCAGTTGTGTGTAATGAATCTAAAATATATGAAAGTCTAATGTTTATCAGTACACTACCGGAAATAATGAACTTTATCACACTATGCTAATTTTTTGAGGACTAGTATATACCTGACTGAATAATACCACAATGGTGTGAAAACAGAACTATTAAGCTTACCTCCTCTTATACTAAATGCCAGAAGGAACGCAATTAACCCTCTATTATTATGAAAAATTTTCATTCATAAATATTATCTAAATTCTAAATAATTTATGTGCCTTGGCTCACACAATACAGGTCAGGAAACGACACATAACAGATATTATACTGAAAAAGGATAAACTATTGATATGTGAGCTGATTGACGGCCACTAGAGGGCAGTGTTTGATTCTCTTTAACAATATTTTTAAATTGCAGGCGCAAATGACACTCGGATGCCAGGTACACAAAGATAACCCTGTGACATTTCCAAATGGGCCACTTAAAACTACAGGATGCGGGGGAAAAAAACATTTCGTCATTCTACAGGAAAGGGATTTAAGATAAATCGTTCTGTTTACTGCAAAACAATCTGGTGGATTTATAGTTTGGTGGCTTTTATGGCAATTGTTACTTTTTTTTTTTTTTTTTTTTTTTTTTTTTTTACAAATTTCTGCTGTGTTTTTAAAATGCATTAATAAACTGCATCAAAAGCATTAAATCGAAAATGTGATTGCCGTTGGAAATATTTGTTAAGCTGGTATTGTGCTTTCATGGTTATCTGAATGACACCTTTTTGGATATTTGGATAAGACCTGTTAAAGTGATCAAAACATGTATAACCCTGGTGTCAGAGCTTGCTTGTCAACTGTACCCTCACCTTCATGGGACAGGACTTTCTATCTTTACTCCGCTGAGCCGCTGCCTCGAAGCAATAGGCTTTCCTCTGTCCTTTGGGCCAATGCTTGTCAGCTAGTGCCTTCATGAAAACCTCCAAAGCCACCACGCGATGGTAAGCCGACAAGGTGTCTAATTTGAAGAACTCACTATAGGGAACATGGACCTGGATGAATAGTTGGGGGTGGGGGTGCAGGGTGGACAATCACATTTCTAAGCACTTACTGTATGCCCATATGTTACTGGACAGGACTGTAATAACAAAACGAGTTATGGACTTACATTAGTGAAAGGGGAGCTGTGATGACGGTAAACAATCCACGGGGGGACTGCCAGGGTTCGGTTTAACATTTTAGCAAAAGCCAGAGAACCCAGGAAGTGGTCTGCCTGGTTCCCAAAGCGGCCTGAACACAGAAACATATATTTCAAAAAGTCGTTTTAATATTTCTTCTGAATAAGATCTCGACCAAAAATTCGACAGAACTAAAATACAGCTTTGGGCCAAGATTTTTCATCTTTCCAATGAACGATTAACAACGAAGTAATGAAAACTAGTCAAACTATTTATTGACTAATTTAAATAGCAGCTTTAAAATGAAAAATGCACAAATTACCCATGCACGGACAGTATAACACGTAACCATTATCATCCCACTTTAGATCTTCAGCGGCCGTCTGACAAGTTTGCTGCAAGAAGAGTAAACAAAGAAAACAAGTAAGCATATAAGCGTGTGGCGATCGCTTCCAGACCGCCATTGTAGTTCATAACATATCCCAGAGTGCAGTGCGTAACCGTTATCTTCTTCTTCTCCTTTTTTAAAGTGGTGTTGATTGTGTCAAAATATGTGCTGCTATCTGCAGGACTGGAGGCTCAAACGCTCCCACCGCCCTCCAAAAAACGACGTATTTGGCTTGAGTTTTCTTCCTGATTTTAAAAGTGCGATTTAAGTAGGGAAGACAATTTGAAACAAGAAGCTCAGCGTGGAGCACTTGGTAAAAATATATGTACAGTTTATGCTTTGTGGCCGGTCGTGCACCTGCTCAAGATGATTATCTATAACGAATGTAGATGCTCATCAGCATATTCTGTTTATGTGAAATCAGCCCAGTAATTCTGATGTTCGAATCTAAATTCCGGACTTCCTGTGGAAAATGCTTCTTTTCTGCCTACATAAATTTTTTTTAAAAAAAATCAGGCCTCCTCCCAAATTTCATAAACATACACGTTCAACACAGATTCAAAATTGTAGACAATTATATATCCTGTCCTGTCATGTCTCATGAGGATAAGCAGCTTGGAAGATTAATTAATAAATATTATATCCCAGTGTTTGCATATGTCCTTGTGAGTGTATGTCCTGTAAGATTTTTTCCAGCATCTGGACAAAAATAAATTTAAATAAATATCCATGCAAGGGTGGAGCTTGGGGTGGTGCTAGCGGTGTCTTTGCAGCTACCCAGATAGCAAAATATAACTGGAGTGGACACGGTCCAGATGTACAGCAAATTTCGGCCCAACTTCGTAAAATGGATTCGCCCCATTGTCTTTTTGAACAATGGCCCAAACTCACTTGCTGGATCAGCAACCAGTTTGGGGCCAGAACTGGTCCAAAGTAGCAGACACGGATATGGCACACGTTACCCAATCTGGGCCAGATTTTTATCAAAACCGTTTTCAGTATCAAATTTGGGGTCCATTTTGTTCAATGTATCACACTGTAATATTGTTTATATTGCAAATTAAATTTGTCCGTTAAAAGCAATAATGACAACACTTTTTAATGCCATTTATTAATGCTAACGTACAGTGCCTTGCAAAAGTATTCGGCCCCCTTGAATCTTGCAACCTTTCGCCACATTTCAGCCTTCAAACATAAAGATATGAAATTTTATTTTTTGGTCAAGAATCAACAACAAGTGGGACACAATCGTGAAGTGGAACAACATTTATTGGATAATTTAAACTTTTTTAACAAATAAAAAACTGAAAAGTGGGGCGTGCAATATTATTCGGCCCCTTTACTTTCAGTGCAGCAAACTCACTCCAGAAGTTCAGTGAGGATCTCTGAATGATCCAATGTTGTCTTAAATGACCGATGATGATAAATAGAATCCACATGTGTGTAATCAAGTCTCCGTATAAATGCACCTGCTCTGTGATAGTCTCAGGGTTCTGTTTAAAGTGCAGAGAGAATTATGAAAACCAAGGAACACACCAGGCAGGTCCGAGATACTGTTGTGGAGAAGTTTAAAGCCAGATTTGGATACAAAAAGATTTCCCAAGCTTTAAACATCTCAAGGAGCACTGTGCAAGCCATCATATTGAAATGGAAGGAGCATCAGACCACTGCAAATCTACCAAAACCCGGCCGTCCTTCCAAACTTTCTTCTCAAACAAGGAGAAAACTGATCAGAGATGCAGCCAAGAGGCCTATGATCACTCTGGATGAACTGCAGAGATCTACAGCTGAGGTGGGAGAGTCTGTCCATAGGACAACAATCAGTCGTACACTGCACAAATCTGGCCTTTATGGAAGAGTGGCAAGAAGAAAGCCATTTCTCATAGATATCCATAAAAAGTCTCTTTAAAGTTTGCCTCAAGCCACCTGGGAGACACACCAAACATGTGGAGGAAGGTGCTCTGGTCAGATGAAACCAAAATTGAACTTTTTGGCCACAATGCAAAACGATATGTTTGGCATAAAAGCAACACAGCTCATCACCCTGAACACACCATCCCCACTGTCAAACGTAGTGGTGGCAGCATCATGGTTTGGGCCTGCTTTTCTTCAGCAGGGACAGGGAAGATGGTTAAAATTGACGGGAAGATGGATGCAGCCAAATACAGGAACATTCTGGAAGAAGACCTGTTGGTATCTGCACAAGACCTGAGACTGGGACGGAGATTTATCTTCCAACAGGACAATGATCCAAAACATAAAGCCAAATCTACAATGGAATGGTTCAAAAATAAACGTATCCAGGTGTGAGAATGGTCAAGTCGAAGTCCAGACCTGAATCCAATCGAGAATCTGTGGAAAGAGCTGAAGACTGCTGTTCACAAACACTCTCCATCCAACTTCACTGAGCTCGAGCTGTTTTGCAAGGAAGAATGGGCAAGAATGTCAGTCTCTCGATGTGCAAAACTGATAGAAACATACCCCAAGCGACTTGCAGCTGTAATTGGAGCAAAAGGTGGCGCTACAAAGTATTAACGCAAGGGGGCCGAATAATATTGCACGCCCCACTTTTCAGTTTTTTATTTGTTAAAAAAGTTTAAATTAGCCAATAAATTTTGTTTCACTTCACGATTGTGTCCCACTTGTTGTTGATTCTTGACAAAAAATAAAAATTTTATATCTTTATGTTTGAAGCCTAAAATGTGGCGAAAAGTTGCAAGGTTCAAGGGGCCCGAATACTTTTGCAAGCCACTGTATTAATGCAACATACAACAACATAACATAACATTGTTTTTTCACAAAATATTTTAATTAGAACAAGCAACTCAACATTAAAGATGACCCATTTTAAGACTGTAAACAACATATTGTATTTGTTAGGGTTCTGGGGTAACGGGGGACCTAATTCATTGACGATGAGAGGGAGTATTAGATAGTGTCTGAAGAATCCGGTGGGTAGTTTGGTGATAAAACAGGTGAACGTGCAGGTAGGCGTTTTGCCAGGCAAGCAGTACAGGATCTAGGGGGAAAAACACAAAAATGAGCTCAGTATCAGGATTACAAGATTATTTGTTAGCTGAAAGTCACATACGTTTAGGTGAGTTGTTGATCTGGCAATGATGTGAGGCCGAGGACCGGTTTAAGTAAGCTGCTGACGATGATCAGCGGCATGTGGTCCCAGGCTCACCCATCTGTGTAATCAAGGCGCCAATTAAGGCAAAACTGTTCTAGTGCTGATCCGGGCTGCATCTGGTGCACTGACGTTAAGCGGGAGTTTGAGCACGTACGGTCTGTAAGGTCCGCCTCGGAACAGTGTGTAACCTATCATTTGGACTGTCATAGTGCTGATCCGGGCCACATCTGGCACACTGACGTTAAGCGGGTGTGATTGCTATGCGGATCTGGCAAGTTGAGGCCGGATCCAGCACGCAGTCGCCTGCTATTGGGGTAGCTTTCTAGGAGGCCGGAGGGGATGAGTAGAGGGGCTAAAAAGCATGCCTGGCGATGCGCTGGACTTAATTTGTTGGTTTAAATGGCCGAACATATCCGTCAACCCCCCCTTCCCCCGTCACTAGTCGAGTTAATAAAAGTGTATGTAATGCAGTGAGGAAACGCACACAGTGTTGGTAGCGGGCTTAAACCTGTCTGTGATCTCTCCACTACCACCCACACTCAGTGGGAACGGCTTTCAGATCCAGCAACCGAATTTTATTTTCACATTTTGACAATGGTTGAGTTACATTTTTGGGGGCATGATAAACAAAGGGTTTGGCGTACGACATAAGAATTGCCTGAAAGGTGTGAGAAATACACTCATTTCGTGATAGTTGAGAACCCTGTCTGTACCGCTTTTCATTGTGAGGGCAACAGGGCTTATGTAGCCCCTCCCAGCTGACAATAGGCTGGAGGCAGGGAACCCTGAACTGGTTGCCAGCCTGCAGCATGGCACAGATAGATAACCAACCTATCACACTCATGATCACGTCTACGGAAAGTTTGGATTTGAAATTGTCAGTTCCGAATGTCAAACCAGTTTTGGGGAATTTTTTTTTTCACTACATTGAATAAAACGTCAAGCAGCTAAAAACAGCTGAATGCAAAAATGCTAACTAAAAATGTTAATTTTGTGTAGTTCTTTGGTGATTGAAGTCTTATATGTAAAAGAATTAATAATATTCGAGAGAACATAACTAATACTAGTCACACACTGCTGTGTGGTGGCATTCCATCCACACACACATATACGTATATATACAGTGGGGCAAATAAGCATTTAGTCAACCACTAATTGTGTAAGTTCTCCCATTTGAAAATATTAGAGAGGCCTGTAATTGTCAACACGGTTAAACCTCAACCATGAGAGACATAATGTGGAGAAACCCCCCCCCCAGAAAATCACATTGTTTGATTTTTTTTAAAAATTATTTGCAAATCATGGTGGAATATAAATATTTGGTCAATACCAAAAGTTCATCTCAATACTTTGTTATGTACCCTTTGTTGGCAATAACGAAGGCCAAACATTTTCTGTAACTCTTCACAAGCTTTTCACACACTGTTGCTGGTATTTTGGCCCATTCCTCCATGCAGATCTCCTCTAGAGCAGTGATGTTTTGGGGCTGTCGTTGGGCAACACGGACTTTCAACTCCCTCCGCAGATTTTCTAAGTGGTTGAGACCTGGAGACTGGCGAGGCCACTCCAGGACCTTGAAATGCTTCTTACAAAGCCACTCCCTTGTTGCCCTGGCTGTGTGTTTGGGATCATTGTCATGCTGAAAGACCCAGCCACATGTCATCTTCAATGCCCTTAATGATGGAAGGAGATTTTCACTCAAAATCTCTCGATACATGGCCCCATTCATTCTTTCCTTTACACAGATCAGTCGTCCTGGTCCCTTTGCAGAGAAACAGCCCCAAAGCATGATGTTTCCACCCCCATGTTTCACAGTGGGTATGGTGCAATTCAGTATTCTTTTTCCTCCAAACACGAGAACCTGTGTTTCTACCAAAAAGTTATATTTTTGTTTCATCTGACCATAACACATTCTCCCAATCGTCCTCTGGATCATCCAAATGCTCTCTAGCGAACCGTAGACGGGCCTGGACGTGTACTTTCTTCAGCAGGGGGACACGTCTGGCAGTGCAGGATTTGAGTCCTTGGCGACACATTGTGTTACTGATAGTAGCCTTTGTTACTGTGGTCCGAGCTCTCTGTAGGTCATTCTCTAGGTCCCCCCGTGTGGTTCTGGGATTTTTGCTCCCTGTTTTTGTTATCATTTTGACGCCACGGAGTGAGGAGGAAGTTGAAAGTCCGTGTTGCCCAACGACAGCCCCAAAACATCACTGCTCTAGAGGAGATCTGCACGCATGAATGGGCCAAAATACCAGCAATAGTGTGTGAAAAGCTTGTGAAGAGTTACAGAAAACATTTGGCCTCCGTTATTGCAAACAAAGGGTACATAAAAAAGTATTGAGATGAACTTTTGGTATAGACAAAATACTTATTTTCCACCATGATTTGCAAATAAATTCTTTAAAAATCAAACAATGTGATTTTCAGTTTTTTTTTTTCCACATTGTCTCTCATGGTTGAGGTTTACCCATGTTGACAATTACAGGCCTCTCTAATATTTTCAAGTGGGAGAACTTGCACAATTAGTGGTTGACTAAATACTTATTTGCCCCACTGTATGTGTATATACATATATATACAGTATGTGCACATAAAAATACGAACACACACATAAATCTTTTATAGTCCACAAGCCACTTCTGCTGCACTCTAGCAATGTTACGCTACAGTAGCAGCTATAAAGTATAAAACTGAATAAACAAGTTTGCTATTTCTGTTTTTCATCGGTGTGTTTTCACAAAAATAAAAAGCTATTTTAAACTCTGATGGTTTTGCAATGGAGCTGGTCATCTTCCAGCAGGTGGCGATTTACTAGTTTAGCTGGACGGTACCTTAGATAAGTTCCACCCAACCTTATCAATGCTCTGCAGAGCCCCAGATGGAACCCAATGGTCTACCTCATCAAATAGCAGACAGTGCTGGACCAAGATAGACTTATACCGCTCACACATTCACTTCTTACATCAGCAGCTATATGACTATTTAGGCTATTTACCTGTTGTGCAAGACTTGTTTCAGGGACTGTTGTACTTTTTGAAAGGGTGCCATAGGTTATGTCTAATCCCACCTAAAGGAGCTGTAAAAGTACTTCTGCTAACATTTTATTTGGAATATTAATTTGCTTTCTAATGTCATACTAAAGATTGTACCGTAGAGTAGTCCATTGTATTTTCACGGTTTTTTTCTTCTTTCTTTTAAATAAAAACATATCCATTCCTCCTATAATGGATGTATGCTCACTTAATGATTCTAAGGCAGGGGTGTCCAAACTTTTTGCAAAGGGGAACAGATTTGGTGTGGTAAAATAGTGGGGGGCCGACCTTGGCTGACGTCCTTTACGTAGAACAATATATTTAAGCAAATTTTAGCAAGCCATTCTGTGTGTCATGTTTGCTTTATTATTTCTTTAATTAATAATTTCAACACTCTCACAACTAGCCTTTGCGGCGTTCTCTTTCGACTCTCGGCCTCTTGCGAAATACTGCTGCTGTGAAATTTAACTACCTTCACGTTCCTTCGATTTCTCGCTGTGTATATTCCCTGTAATGTTGTCGTACATGTCAACGTGTCTTGTTGGGTAATATCACCTCACATTGAACTCTTTAAAAACAACGACTGTCTTTGCAAATGAGGCAGTCACAGTTGTTGCGTATTTTAGTGAAGAAATAGTCCAATTTCCACCTACCCATGAAGCGACGGCCGTCGCAGTCAACTTTCTTTTTTTTTTTTGTTTATTGTCACCATTTTAGAAAATTGGAAGCAAGCGGTCACATGGGGTAATGTTGTTTAGAATGCTGCTGCCTTTTAGTGGGTAAATGAGTAGCAGCATTTAGTGTTAAAGCTGACCAATTTATTACGTCTGTGTGCGGGCCAGACGTTATTGATTTTATGACAGTGGTTGGGGGCCAGATGAAATTTGACCACGGGCCGCATTTGGCCCCCGGGCCGGACTTTGGACATGTCTGTTCTAAGGGCTCAGTTAGTCGGGAGGAACTCGGAGTAAAGCCGCTTCTCTTCAACATACGTAGAGAGGAGTCAGCTGAGGTGGCATTAGCATCTAGTTCGGATATTTCCTGGTCATTCTTCCCTCTAAACTGTGTGCATAAACAACTGTACACTGCTAAAATGGAGTCCGGGCACAGAAAATTTAGACTGCACCTCAAAACTCTTACCTTAATTGAAAAAAATAATAAAACACATAAAAATCTGTTCTGAGCTATTTTTCAATGTGACTCAGTTAGTTCTCAGCAAAACATGCTGAGTAGCTAAAATAGCAAGCAATTTTTTGCACGGTAAAAGGTGGACTGAATGGAAGATGGACTATCTAAAATGTGAGGAGAGAGAGAACACATCTCACAGCTTGTGAATATTTGAGGTCCATTCTCAACACCAAGGGCAGATTGTGAATGAGGCTTTGGTTTACTGAACTGCATCAGAACAGCGTCCAGAACCCGTCGTGAAGTGGACTATTTATACCAGCTAACACGCATAAAATCAAAGTTGCAGGCACATGAGGCCATCAACCTGGGCAAGTTGGGAAGTTATTATTATAATTTGGCAGACAGTGTGTTGTTTGCTTCAACAAATAGAGAGTTAGAGGGAACGTTGACTAGGGGAGGCTTAACGGGAATGTCCCACTGTGAGGAGGCCCCAAGGAAGACCTAGGACATGCTGCAGGGACATGTCTCTCATAGAATGCTTGGGAACACCTCGGGATCGGCCTAGAAGCGTGGGAGGAATTGTGTGCGGACAGGGAGTCTGGTTATAGCTCCTCAGACATGGAAAATGATTACTATCATAAACAAAAATATACAGTCACTCACTCTTTCCTGTCTAATGCACAACTTGTAATAAATATTGCCATTTTGAACAACCTTTTTGCAACCTGGACTGGCACCATCCAGTCTTAATATAATAAGTTTAATTGATAAATGAATCCTCCACTTGTCCTTAATTGTTTCTTAATTCTTCATTCTAACGATTTTTTTTTTTTTTTTAAGAGTTGTATGCTTCTTGATAGACTTCTATGCAGAATTATTTGTTACTCTGTAGCAATGTGAACATAAGGGAATGCCTTTTTGTACTGTATATCTGCCCTAGGATTGATATATGACCAATCTACCAGTTTGGCTTGTAGTTGGCCTTTCATCTAAGGTCATCATGGTAAAGGCTTAGCTCCTGCAGCTCGTGAAGAAGGCAAGCGGTAAAGAAAACATGGATGGATGGATGGATGGATGGATGGATGGATGGATGGATGGATGGATGGATGGATGGATGGATGGATGGATGGATGGATGGATGGATGGATGGATGCATCCAATTTTGTGGACTTTACTCTGTGCACAAAGCAAGGTCTGCTAGCCCTCCCACAGGTTCGATATCCGTAACTCTGACTTCACAAATTGACTAAAACCCCCACAAACACACTATAGAATTATGTACAAAGACTTCGAGAAAAGTGGGAGATATTGGAAATACAGACAGGGAATAACTCCATGTTTTTTCAATTTTCACTTCTATTAGATGGAATGTTGTGCATTTGGTGAATGCGTTTCAGCGACATCTCATCCCTCATCTTGTAGCTGCGGCTTTTGTGCAAACTTCTGTGGATGCTGTTCATTGCCTCCATTAACGCAAACCACCCATCTGGTTTACAAAACAAAGCCCGTAAGAAACACTCACACTGTCATTTTTTAAGGGGGCAGGGGGGGTTGTGCGGGGTGTTGCTGATTATTTTGCTAGCGGGCAAACACACTCCAGATGTGAACTAATTGGGGCTGTGTGACATGCACCTGTGTATGTTTGAGAGGACGTTTATGCTCAAAGAAGGTGTAAGGACGAAGGTGAGCCAGAATGAGAGCACAACTAGTCACCATCAGAAGACACAGATGTGAGCGATTCATTTTTGAGAGCTCACAGCTTTCTTCTGTCAAGTAGGAGACTAACTGCAAATCATTATGACTGATGAGGTGCGTGGTCAGTGGAGCAGTCAGGGGGGCAAGGAGCTTCTGTAGAAGCTGCAGTGAGATAGGAGGAAGTCAATTCCATCATTTTGATGTTAAGATTTAATGGACAGGACTCTTCTGTTTGCCTTCTAGACAAGGGGAGTACATCCACTCGGTACCCAAAATAGCAAAAATGGAAAATTCAAGTCCGTATTTTTTAGAACCAGAATTCTATCCCAGCAAATGTGCTATTCTTCTGCATTTTCAAGGAAATTATACATTTAGTCTGTAGATAATGTGGTTGATTCACAAAAGATGAAGAATAAGAGTTACTTCAAGTAATAAACGATAACAAAATTTGACCTTACATCATATTTCCCAAAGGAATATTTGCACTTGTGGACATTGGTTATGTGGTGATTGATTTAAATGTCGGGTCATTAATGTTGGTAACATTAAACGCAACCGCAAGATGAAAATAAACTCTTGCCTCAGTTCTTTGAGCTCTTAGGTTATGCCAAAAAGAAAATCATGAACATGATCTGAAAAAATTGTGTGTCCACACACAACAAATAGCCACACAGCTGTGTGACGGGCCCGTCTGTAATTTTCAAAACAACAAAAACACTTTCATAAGGAAACAGCTTATCCATCTTTTGAGACATGAGTAACTCTGATATTCCTCCTTGCCTAGCTACTGTACGCGTGTTATCTGGATCTCTTTTTGTATTTAAAACATAGAATTGAGACTATTGTCATTACTGTATTGAGTACTGTATTCAGTACTGTATTTTTTTAACAAAGATAAAAATCCTGTTGATCTGCCAACTTTTCTCATACAAAATATTTCTTTGTTACCTACGCCTAGGAGCATTTTACTAGTAGCGTCAAAACTATTATACTCAATTTGAAACTTTGTGGCCTAAAGATCACTGGAGGAATATACTGTATATGAATATGTTCATGGGGTTTGACAACAGTTCCTCCAACATTTTCCTTAATTTGTCTATAAATAATGCCCAAATATTTATTCAACCCACTCATCACAATAGTGAAAAAAAAGAAAATCATAACTGTTTAAAATTATTTTTATTATTAAAAGGGCTACAAATCACACATAGTTGGAATGAGGAAAATTGAATGTGGGTTAATAATAACAGTTAGGCAAAACAGGATATGTATATAATTCACTTAATACAGTATACTTTATTAATAAATTACTTTAAAGAATATCATTTTTCAAAACTGAGAGCTTGAGCACTGATTAATGTGAAGGGCTACTGGTTGGTATACATTTCTGAAAACCTATATCCCCCACCAAGAAAAGTTTTAATCATTGTAGAATTACTATTACTGTTATTTTATTACACTGACCTAGATCATGTTAAGGATTTTCTGCAATAAATAGTAAGCTAATGAATCTAAATATGAAACTTGACATCTTTACATTTTTGCATATTGAGCTAGTTAAATTATCAAATGCTCACTTACACAGCATTTCTTAAGAATCACAATGAACAGGATATGTACATAATTCACTTAATACAGTATACTTTATTAATAAATTAATAAAACAATTATCATTTTTCAAAACTGAGAGCTTGAGCACTGATTAATGTGAAGGGCTACCGGTTGGTATACATATCTGAAAACCTACATCCCCCACCAAAAAAGGTTTTAATCATTGTAGAATTATTATTACTGCTATGTTATTACACTGACCTAGTTCATGTTAAGGATTTTCCGCAATAAATAGTAAGCTGATGAATCTAAATATGAAACTTGACATCTTTAAATTTTTGCATATTGAGTTAGTTAAATTATCAAATGCTCGCTTACAAAGCATTTCTTAAGAATCACAATGTCCCACATCAGTGAACTGTTTTTGAAAAGGTCCTCAGGCTAGTTGTGGTCCTATTGGGATACCTGTTGACCGTGGGCACTATGTTGATGACCCCTAAAAATCGTCTTACATGGAGGAATCTCGGACCAAATAATAATGTGCATGCAATGCAATCAGTGACTTGTAAAATATGGTTTTACACAATCAAACCTAAGCAAAATTTGAATAGGTGTGACATTTGTTATCCAAATATGTCAGTGACGATATAATTTATCAAAAGTTTACTATAATTTTTTTGGGGTCATATCAGTAACTGCTACATCTATTTGGTTGAAAAATGATTTCATACATTCTATGTATACATCTTTTTATCTGTTAAAAACTAAAAAGATACTAATAACCTTTATTACAAAAACTGTAAGAATTAAACGCTGAGCATGATATCTTTGTAATGAGTCCCTGAAACTGGTAATAGTTTTATTTATCCTTTTCTTGATCTTAATATTTATTTCATATTCTTTCAGATGATTAATTTCCGTCGCCCACTTTGTAAATATTGTAATAATCACATATATAAACAAAACAGAAACAAAGGACACAATGAAACAGAGATTCCAATACTTTTAATTTTTATTTAAGAAAAATCAGAAAAACTCGACATTTTCTTTCAAGACTAATGTGAAAACAATCACAATAACGTCCTCAAAATTTATAAAACGTAACCACTCGATCACTGAGGAAAGTGAAGATGCCTTATCGTTCGTTTTTCTCCTCTTATACTGAAACGGAACGAACACTTTAAACCACTACTTCCGATTGCAAAGAAACAAAATTGCCAACTTCTTCATCAGCAAAAATCAAGAAAAATGCATTAAAACTATACCTGTATATTTTAAGCCCCAAATGACAGTAGTGACGGTTTTCTTTCACTTTTTGACCACATAAAACTGCAGTTGTGGAAAAAACATCCATACGGCATTTGCGCTTTGGGGGCGTGTCCATGAAGAGGCCTCCGGTGCCTTCAATAACAGTCGGAAATAAAGAAGTTTAGTTATGATTTTTGATGAAGAAAATCAACTAAGCATGAAAAAAATGTATGAATAGAAATCACATGAGGTAATGAGTAGAAATTATTCATTAAAAATTACTGTTGTAAAAAAATTGTGTGTGTCTTTTTTTAAAATACATTAAATGTCATTACACCGAAATATAACGAAACATTATCAATTCAAATGACTACAAACACACATTGCATATACTAAGTAATGCATTTTAATTGGCTTATACAGCGAAGATGGGGAAATTGCTCATTAAAGTCTCTGTGATCACGGATCTCTGGAATTATTAGAATTTCTTTTTTTTATTTTTGGGTATAACATTAGTAACCTGAAGGCATCACTGTCAACTCCCCACCCCCACGCTCCCTGGCTGCACAAACATGTTCCCCCTGCGGGCTCCATGAGCCTGTGGTAGGGCTTCAATGAGGAGGGGGTAACGAGGAAACGAGTTGATGTGCCCTGGAAGTAATTCTTTCACCCCCTCTACAAAGACACACACACACACACACGCACACACAAATGGACTATATGAATCGTAGGGGGGTCGTGCATGGGTGTTTAATTTATTTGACTGCATTTATTAGATTGGAGCTTTGCAAGGCAATACCCATTTAATATTATTCCTCAACTTTATTATTATTATTATTATAATTACTAATTATTAGCCATTAAAATTGTTTTAAACCATTGACAATAATCATACAAACAATTTAACACACATGAAAAAGGTTGTCATTTAGTAATCTAATCTATTTCAGTTAAATTTGTTACAGTTGCATACTGTAAATGAAAACGTTACTAATATGACAATATTTGTTGTCGTTTGGCAGCATTTTAAAATCATACAAAGAAAATGTGTTTATTTGGTTGATTGTATTAATTATTTTTTTGTTTTTATGAAGCTGCCAAATAAGTGATTGAACAGTGAATGCAAAGACAATGTTGTTTATTATTATAATTGTTATTATTATTATTATTTTTTTCTTACATTTGAAAATTGAACTTCAAAATGCTGTCGCTCTAGTTTTTTAGCTCACATTTTAAATTATTTTAAATGATAAAACGAACATTTATAAATGGGCATTTTAATAAATGCCCAATAACGCTGAATTCGAACGCATAGCGACTAATTCAAATGTCAATCAACGTGGGTCATATTTTCCCCCCACGGAAAAGCATGAATATGCAAATATACGATTTTTTTTGTTCTTGTTTTCATTTGGCACACACAAAGTACATTTGTTTATAAATTGAGATATGTACGTGCTTTATATGACCAGTTATGATTTTGCAATGGTTTAACAACAAAGGTGCGTAATGACATCAAAATACTTTGGTTGCACTATTAAAAAATAAAATGTATTTTTCTCAGTTTTTTTTTTTTTTTTTTTTTTTTAATGTAAACTTGTTTTATGGTTAGTTTTTGGTTGGTTTGTTTCTTTTTTATTGTTCAATCAACATAACAAAGATATATCAATGAATCTGGAGACAATATGCAGGTGTTTTAACTGATCAGATCCTGGCTGCTGTTGGGTGTTATTTAAAAAAAAAACTGAGACAGTAAACTGTCCCAGAGTGAAAAAAAAGTTTGTGAAAGTGGCCTGACGTCACACTCCCACAATGCTTACCGCCCCCTAACTCGGTTGCAGCCTGAGGAGAGCCACACACACTCCCAGGCCCCGAATATCTAAATTATGAGAAGGGGAAAACGCGTATAATATACGTATGTATATATATCTATTTAAAAAACCTGAGGAGACATCGAAGAGAGTGCTGGAGCTGGTGTCGTGAGTTTCTCCCACAGTGGGTTTCTGCTCGGGATGGACGCTTACCGGGGATCCAAGTGAAAGTTGACTAATGCAGTGCTGGAAACTTTTTGGTGAGTAAACTGCTTCTTTTCCTCCTCCTCCTGTCTCCCCCCTTCGCATATTGTGTTTGCATGTTGTTGTGCGTGTCTGGGAGAACTTTTAGGCAACTTTTGACGCCGTCCAACTGACATGCACTTCGATTTGCGCGACGGCTTGCCTTGTTATGGAGGTGTTGGTATTACTAAATAAGCGCCATTTGGCTTTGCGTCATTTGTGGCGTATTTGTGTGTGTTTGTGTTTCTCTGTGTGTGACTCGACACCTATAACAGCCTGGCGGTGTTGCTAAAAGTGGGGCTTTTTAATGTTATTTTTCGGTTAACTTGTTGGGTTTGAGGCCATTTTGGGACTAAAAAATCCCAGTGCGTTTTAGAGATTGTAGAGGGGATAAGAATTTTTTAAAGGTGGAATTTAATTGAGCGTCGTTTGTGCCAGGGTATTAAAGTGTTGTTTTATCTTGTGATGATGGTGCGTTCACTTGTCACGTTGCTCATTAAGCGTGGAGCTGTGTCTACCACACGCACGTACTACGTACGTACTACTATATAACTGTCCTCCTCGTGGCTTGTGTCATGTTTGCGGCTCCTCGGATGTTTTTGTTCCTTTGCCCTGCGCGTGCGTGCGTGCGCGCGTTGCTGTGTGTTTTTACATGGAAGTCCAACAAGTGGAGAGTGTCTAATACGCGGTGCAGTACTCTATTGTTTTATTGCATTAGAGTTACCTGTTTGCCTGTTTGTTTTTGAGGTTGTAGTTTGCATTTGTGTACAAATGCACTGTGGATATCTTTAACATACAATTATGTTGTATACCTAAACAGGCTTAAATTAATTTATTGTTTATTGGATGGCAGCCAGTTCAGGGTAAACCCCACCTCCTGCCCATAGTCACCTTGGATATGTTCCAGCACCCCACGACCTTTGTGAAGATAAGTGGGTCAGGTAATGGATGGATGGATTTTAAAATGTTTTTTTTTTTTTTTTTTTAACAAAGTCCCCACATGTTGAAGGCAACCTTTTCCAGGAAGCTGGTAGACTTTGATTTATTTCTATAATATAGGAAATGAAAATGTTCAGTTCAAATACATTTAGATGTTGTAGAACTGTAGTTGTAAAATAAAATACTGTGACGTTACTGTAGTACAAGGTAATGTTACAGGGTCATTTACATTTATGAATTGTTCTGGCAAAATGTGTAAAAATGTATTTCATTTTAGCAAATCCCTGATTGTTTGCTCTTCACTATACAAATAAGTTCACTTACTCAAGTTTTGTCACTACTGGTGTTTATGTACTCTTTCTGAAACACTCTAAATTGCCAAAAGATAGCGCCAAAGCCTGGGGTAAGAGGAAAGCAGAAATTGGTTTTGAACACGTGTTTAAGTGGTCATCTCGGCTGTTACGATCCTTGAGAGTCATGAGGGAGCTGAGTTTCAGCTGGGTTCTTAGCAGAAGTTCATGATAGTCTTTTTTCTGGTCTCTGTTTTGCTTTATTGTGTCCAATTAAAAGCCTAATTAATAATGCATATGTATGTATGTATGTTATATATATTATACAAGAAACATTTTTCATGTTTATTGCTTTAGATCTCATAAGCCTACTAAGACAGCAATGGTAGCTGTTCCAGTGAGAATTTTCAGTCAAATATTCTCTAAGCCACGGGTTGGCAAACCGAAATGTTGAAAGAGCCATATTGGACCAAAAAACAAATATGTCTGTAGCCGCAAAAAATTAAAAGCCTTAGATAAGCCTAATAATGAAGGAAACACATAGTCTGTATGAATCTATATTAGCTATATTAGCCTACTATCAAGAGACTAAGTAAGCTAAAAATACATAATGAGCTTTCATGATTTAATGTTTATTTTCCCTGTAGTGCATCCAACGCACCACGTGACTACTCTGTTGTATGACTACTCTGTCCTTATTTGGGGTTTTGTTTTTGAAGTCTGCAAATAGGTGTTCTGATATGTTAATGAATGTCTCCTTCATGTACTCATCACCTGTGAACAGTTTTCCATGCTTTATTATCTGCCGGTGTAGGTACACTATCCACTCGCCCTCACTATCCCCTCGGCGGGCCTGCGCTTGACAATGACGTCTCGTTATTCTCGCTATATGATTGGCCGAAGAGTCAAATGCTCTCCAATAAAATGCCTAAAAGATCTAGAAGTTTTTTGAGTGAAAGCAGTGAATTGGTCTTTTTTTTCCCAGTCACATCTGAGATGCAATTGTTGTTTTTTTTCAACTACGTACATCGAAAATAAAGACATCTAATTGACTGAAAATTGTTCTGTAGTAGATGAAATGTCTTGTTTTTTCATGTATAATTGTAATTGCGCTTTACCTAAAAAAATGTTCTATTCGATTACTCGATTAATCGATAGAATTTTCAGTCGAATACTCGATTACTAAAATATTCGATAGCTGCAGCCCTAATTTATTCTACACATTTTTACTGCATTGGAAAACGTTAAGAATGTTTGTGTCATTTGCATGTCCTTGTGAGTTTATTGATTGATCAATATGTCCTAAAATATTCAAGTGGTGTATTTCTACTCTATGTGGAGGTGTGCAAAGCTGCGAGACAATAGCATTGCTTCAACCGATTCCACTCACATCGAGGCCGACAGCTACAAAATAATGAAATGGAAATTTTTTTGTTACGCCACTAGCCGATAATCATGCGTAGTTTTTGTCTTTGTCTTTCTCACACTGCACAACTTTCAATCAGTGACTTGTAGCAAATTATATACCGCGTGTTTTTGTTTATTGGCAAAGAACACTTATTAAGCTTCATTGTTGCAATTAGTAATAAAATGCATTTTGTTTGTAGTCATCCCCCAGTGAGTAAATACTAGGCCTTATTCTAGGCCTGAGTAATGCAACAGTTAGCACTATGTCAGTTATTCTACAGCCAACCGCGCACTTGACGTGAATGAACACGATATAACTCTCACGCAATGTGTGGGTTTCTGCAACACGTTTTTCATGCGTGTCCCATGGTCAATCACTTATTTGGCACAGCGTTGATAAATTGCACATGAGATTTCCACACTCAAAAACTATATTTCCAGGTTTTATTTTTACAGGCTGAAGGCTGTTTGTTGTTGTTTTTGTTGTTGTGGATTAGGGATTTGGGGATACTGTCATTTGTTATCTATTCCTGTTATTTGTGGACAGATCACAAGAAAATTGAATAGGTATTTGCTTGGCATGTGCACGCATCAATCGGTACCTGATATTAGATTTTTCCTTAACAGGGCTGATTAATTAATTGCGGACTCATTGTTGCCTGTAGGTTAGGAGTTAGCCAATAGAGGGCATACATGCTCTTTGTCATAGCTTTCAACCTGTACTAGCACACTAGTGCTTGTTTCATCAAATTGTTGTTGTTTACTAAAGGTAGCGAGACCGAGTCAACTGCCTTGCTGCCACCAAGCCATACAAATAAAGTATTGGGCTCTATTTTTGTACAGTATTCAGTGCAGATCTAGACTTGTGCTTTGTTTCGCCTGGCAAGGGGTAATTGGATGGACACACACTGGCAGGTGCATTTGAGAGAGGGCAGCTTGTGCTGCTTTGCATAGCCAATGAGTGCCCACGGTCGTTTTCCCTTTAAATACAGTGCTCTAGACTCCAGACTTTTACATGACAGAAGAAAAAAGTGATTTGCTTGAGTCCAGGAAGTAGAAGGAACTGCAAGCAGACCTCTGCGGGCAAATGATGTAAAGTTGACTAGGCAGATCATAGATCTGTGTGAGGTGGGTAATTGTGCACATCCTTATCAGAAAACCACCCTCCAACCCCTAGATCTGCTGCTGCCTGTGATTTAAATTCTAAGTAAATGGAGTGATGGGAATCCAGTAAGGATGATGATAACAATCATGTGTTGGATTTGAATTTCTCAATTTCAATTTTGATTCCTAGAATTATGCAGATGGTTGTATCAACGTTGTTCAAGTATTTATGAATGAGATAGACAACGCATCTGTGGCCTACACCACAATCAGAGACAAGTTGGGTTCGACCAGTACCACGCGTCAAAATTTAGACCTGCTCTTAAGAGACGTAATTTCAGAGCAAGTCGTAAGCCATCAATTTGTCAAATGAGTCGGGCATATCTTCAAGGACACATCCTCATTATGGTGGAACAAAAGCTTGGAACAGAGTGGTTTGAAAACACGTGGAGAATGGGTTACAGTTTACACTGACTTGAAAATCAAAATGCACGATTTTTTTACATCAAAGCGCAGCTGTGGCTTTTAAAAAAATAAAGCATTTAGACCAGCACATTTTCATTCCAAACGATCAAGAGGACACCTTTTCACCAATTTGGTGTCTTATACATGTAACCAGTTGCCTGCAGTCAGGTGATGCTTTTTTCACCTGTCCACTGTCTGTGCTGCATCACTGAAGTAGACAATAAGCCTCTGAGCCAGTGGCTTTTGAAGTTCACTGGCCCCATTATCAAAACCACTGGCCCAGGTCAACGTGTCAGTTATTAATCCCAGTAATCACGAAAAAGAACAATTTGCTTTGAAAAAAATGAATAACATTTTTTGGGGGGTAGATTTGATGAAAAGTGCAGCAAAATTGCAAAAACATGAATCTAGTGCAAATAATCCTATTTCAATTCCATAATCATATCCATAATAATTCCATAATCACTCCAATATAGCCAGTTTTTCCTCCATGTGCTCCTCAGCTGATTTTTACGCCCTGATGCCCAGGTAGTTTATCCGGGGCGCCTATTTTTGTATAACACTTTACGGGCTGCACTAACCCGGAACACGAATAAACCAACCAGAAACATGGATAAACCCAAATTGACTCCACTGACCACCACACATAATTTAATGTTTTTGGGAAACAAACACACACACAAAAAAACATTTTTTCTAGTGAGTTCCAGGTGGGGGTATGCCTGCGGGAGAGCCCCGTGCCCGGGCGAAGCTTTCCTGTCTTCCCCTTACCGCCCTCTGGAAGTCTCCCCTGGCTCGGTTGTTGTTAGGGATGTCCCGATCCAGGTTTTTGCACTTCCGATCTGATACCGATATTGTTTTGCACTTCCGATCCGATACCGATACTAGCCGATACAGATACCGGCCTATCTGAGCATGTATTAAAGTTTAAAGTTATTTAGCCGTCTTACTTAGTTGTCAGACTCATGTTGAAAAGGGTTTTAGTACTCTTGATAACAACTAGCCAGCTGAATTAGGTGAGTTTGAATAACACACAATGTTTGGTAACAAGAAACTGACCTGTTTATTCATTGACAAACACAAAAGATTATAAATAACAAACAGAAATGGCATAGTCAGTCAGTAAAACCTGCAAATAATATTATAAACTGTCCGTGGAAAATCCCACAAATCCCCCAAGCTATTAGATGCTTTTAATGTTTCGTGCATTAGTTACAAAAATTGTATAAAAAGCCTCTCAGGTTTAAATAAACGACTATTTCAGCTTCAAGTTAACATTTTAAAACAGTAAATAAACTACAGAAAGTCCCCATTCTGTATCAGCAGCTTTAAACTACATTCAATTAATTTAATTTTGCGAATCAACTGTTAAAGTTGTTAAAATTGCTCCCGTTATTCCATAATTTCCCTTCTGTCTACTTTTGACATGTGAAAGTTTTAAAACTGTTTTGAAAATAGATTCTTAGATTTTGCCGATTTAGGAGTATTGTAGATAAAAAGTTAATTAGGTTCGCTTGGAAGGTTCACTACAACAGCCTACAAGGGAAGTCTACTGCTTTAAGATGGTGGCTGTTTACTAATGCACCTAGTTTTCAATGCATGTGTTGCTAACGTTGTCGAGTCTGTCATTGTGCATCTAGTTCTACATACATATGATATCTATTAGACAAGCATGATGTTTACCCTCGGGATCCCGAAGACCCCGCTGTGTATTAGTTCCGCTTTACTTGACATATTTCAATAATCGGAATTTGGATGTTTGTGAATCGTTCTCAAATCTTCCACGGCAGAATCGCTCAAGGATGTAATGACGTCTGGGCATGTTGTACCGTGGTTCTAATGCTGCGTTCCAGAAAAGTGGGATGTCGGACTTTTCCGACCTCCGACTAGGAAAATATAATTGGAACACCACTCGAACTGGGAGGTCCAAGTCGCGAAGTCGGAGAAAATATAATTACCCCGACTTCCAAGTTGTTTCAATCTGACGTCACTGGACAAAATGGCGCTCAAGAAAACGAATGATAACACAATAATGAAGTAAATCAAGTTTATTTGAGACGCCATGTATTTTTTTCCTCATACAGTGAATTATCTTTGTTGTGCTATGTTTTTATATTGACGATCAGCAAAGGATGTAACTATTAAAAGGCAGTTTGCAGTGTGGGCTATAACGCAGCCGTTGTTTTTCCTCTACTATTTGATCGCTTATAGGAAGGCAGGTTTGCTGGAGGTCAAAATGTCTTTGGATGGCCAAAATAAAAAACACCTTGTCGCGATCAGCCATGAATTCTTGATTCTTCTTTTTGCAATGACTCTGGTCATTCCCTGGGCTTTGGGACTGTCGAGTGCCAGTTTGTCACGCATAGCAAAAGTTTCTGCCAGTGTTAGTTGTGTAGGACCTTTCTTTTTGTCTTTGTCTTTGTTTTCTTAACATACTCCTTATATTGTTTGTGGTGGTATGTCGCTAAATGCTTGATTAGGTTGGTTGTATTAAAACTTCTTACAGCTTTACCACCACGCTTGACTTTGTGGCATATGTTGCACTCTGCCTCTTCGTCTTTGTCGTCCTTTAAGGTGAAATGATCCCACACAGCTGACATTTTTACCGATAAAGTCTCCCGGTAAATTGGGAGACGGTAATGTAGTGTGTTGAAGGCATGCCGTAAAATGCGGACCGGATTTTAGGGAAACTGAAGCAAAAACTGGAATGGATTATGTATATTGGTGCGCTGGGAAAAAAAAAGTTTTCAAAAAAACTGGATCGGAAGTCTGGATCGGAATTTTTCGGTGTCGGCCGATCCGATACCGATGCGCATTTTTTTGCCCATATCGGTGTCCGATCCAATCCAAATATCGGATCGGGACCTCTCTAGTTGTTGTGGCAACAATTTAGAAGAGATGACTATTGCAATTACTGCTAACGATTTTCAAGCTAGACATCGTTATAACCGTAGTCACACGGCTGAATTATCACATATCATGTTCATACCATAGTTTTCATACTGATTAACCTTTCTCTAACTTGTCTGCAGACAAACCTAGTTTTTGTCTCATCATAGCCGAGCCAATTCAAGCGGTCTCGCCATTGGGGCTGAAATTTTCTCTCCCTTTTCTTTTCATATTGGATCATAGACTTCACCATTAGTTGACGGGACACGGGGCGCGATTAATAGGAGGCCTATTTTAAAAAACCTAAAATTCAAATATTTTCAAAATCAAAACAGGCACCTACCTTAGGCATATATGAGTCTCCTTTAGCAGCAGCTGCAAAAAATTCAAAGTCGTTCCCTAATAAAATCCTGTTTGATTATTTTTCATATACTGTAAGTATAACAAAACTTAAAGTGCTTGTGACACGAAAAAGCATGTTTATTTCATAATACACGCGGTATTTTATGCTCCTGAATGATATGGACCGCTTGGATGTGTGTGGAAGCGATCGCTATATTTATTTAGTTTTTTGAAACCCGCGCCAGGAAAATGAGTGACTTCCGGCTTCGGTCTCGCATTGAGGAGGAGGGCGCTGTGACGTGTACGGTAGAAGACGTCCTCTTCACGCTACAGTGTACTGTTGTGTATGAGGACGAAGGATTCAGCTGATTTTGCGGATTAATACTTTTATTTTTTGCATCACGCCAGCCAAACGGCTGCAGAAAAATCATTCTGTATGCGGGAGAGGCGTATGCGCCTTTTTGGAGTTTCAAAAGGTTCCCATTCACCGTGGATATTTACTGTGGGACCATTGGACTTACAAGGAAGTGAGTAAACATCTTGTTTTGTATTATGTCAAATACGAATACAGTGATTACAAAGTAAACACTATAAAATTCCTTTAAATAAAGGACTACTTACGTTTGATCATTGATAGGCATGTAAAAAGCTATCCTCACGCTCAATAGCAGTTAGCTGTTAGCACGTTAGCTACACAACAATTCCAGCCACCCTCCTCCAGGGAACGAACTGTAAATTGCTCTCCGCCGGGCGGTTTGCCGATCCGCAAAGAAACTCGACAACCGGGTCGTCATGTCAAATAATCCAGGCTAGTTATGTGTGATTTTCCACTTCGAAGACTTTGAAACATCCCTCGGTTCGGGTTAGCATGTCGGCTAGCTGTCACTCCTTCTGGTCTGTTTACATTCTCCGAAGCCGGGGAAGGGAAATGACATATGTCCGATTTAGGTGTCATAAAATATCGTTCGGCAGGTGTGACAGTAAAGGTAAAGTCGACTGTTTTGACCATTATGGAGTAATTTTGCCATGTCGTCTTGAATAAATGGATTTTTATTATTTTATATTCCATTTAGCACAAGTTATTTGTCATGACCATGCCATTTATTTAGCAATTGGGGAAAGTACTTGGGTAAAAAGAATATCCTGTAAAAATATTGAAGTAAAGAGACAGAAACAATGACATTTTGCCGCTCTCTTCGTCGCGTTTTCCTCATTGTGAATAGTTCCCCCTCGACGGGCTGACTGGTCCTTCTCAAGCCATTTATATAGCTATTGGGGAAAATACTTGGATAAAAAGAATATCCTGTAAAAATATTGGGAGTAGAGAGACTGAAACAATGACATTTTGCCGCTCTCTTCGTCGCGTTTTCCTCATTGTGAATAGTTCCCCCTCGACGGGCTGACTGGTCCTTCTCAAGCCATTTATATAGCTATTGGGGAAAATACTTGGATAAAAAGAATATCCTGTAAAAATATTGGGAGTAGAGAGACTGAAACAATGACATTTTGCAGCTCTTTTCGTCTCGTTTTCCTCGTTCTGAACAATTCCCCCTCAATGGGCTGAATAGTAAAACCGATGAGCCTAGTCTACCGCTGACGTCATCCACCTGTTGGGGACGCTAAAGCCCTATAATTGTAGGCGTGGCTAACCGGCAGATTAAAAGACTAATTTCTCGTCATCTGCGCTTTGCTAAATTGTTGTATATGGTCAAATCGTCTCAAAATATGATTCTAATTCACATAATAATGCCATTTAAGACTTTTTTTTCTGGTGTCGTATGCTCTTTAAAATGGCTATAAATTCTCAGATTTTAAGCTAGATGCACAAAAATCACCAAATGCAGAGATAATCACCAATATTTTCAGGATTAATAGCAATATTCAACATATCATATAATTTTTTGCCCGAAATAGTGACTTAAATTTTTTTTATTTAGCGCAATTTTGTTTTCATCAGCTATTAAATCACTCAATTTTCACATCAGAAACTTAATACTTGAGGAAAGCATGCAGAATCAATCAAATAATTAATTAAATTAGGATTATATTCTATATTCAATCACAACTTATTATTTATTATTATTATTTATTATTATTATTATTTATTGAATTCCAATGTCACAATTGCCTCAGCACGTTTTGTCAGCCATCTGGCCCTCACCGTTCAACAATCACATAGCCTCTTTGCCTATGACTTGCAGGCCCCGATTAGCTTTCTGGACTTGTGCAAGTCCCTGTTCCTCGCCGTCGCCTTTCTGCCCTCCTCGACTCTGCTCCGCTTCCTACCGGTCGGCCACTCCAAGGCCTTGTTCTACCTCGCTTCTGAAGTCACATCCTTGGAGAAGTTTGCACCAAAACTGTTGAATAGGCACCTACTGATGTGCAACAAAATGGTGTTAGCCAGCCTGTGCTCCTCCTGTCATCTGTATCCCTGCAAGGTTTGGTCTGAGGATGCCAGGAACTCCAGTTGGTGCCTGAATCCGTCCTTGTGGCGCATGGCAAGGGAGAGGCCCCTAAAACTCGAGGGAGGTGAACTTGTCGCTGTCCATGAACTTTTGCTCCCTCATCCCTGCAGCCAACAATCCAACGTTTCTTCCCCATGGTGCTGCACTGAAAGTTTTTAGATTGAAATGTTATATAGATAAAACACGTAAAAGTTTTTTTTTTTAAATAGATGCAGAAATTTCTAAATTACAATTTAGAGATACAAAATCCAACATGGCGGCCATCACAAAACAGAGCTTTTTAAGTTGAAAATTCTTGTAAATAAATGCGTAAATCCTGGAATTTTTTAAATCAATATTAACGTAAACCACCCAAGATTCTTGGTTAAAATAAAAAACAAACAACAACAACAAAAAACGTGCAGTTATCATTCATTTTACGTAAACATCTCAAACTAATGTCAAGCTACTGTATAATCCAACGTAACGGCCGTCAAAAAACAGAGCTTTTTAACTAATTTGCTCCCAAAAATTTATAAATACGTTCTATTTTTAATTGTTTCAGTGTCCCAAAGACGTATTTATACGTCTTTCACGTTTTTTTTTTTTTTTTCACAAGAGACATCTCTGGCTTCTGATTCAATTTAGCTCCAAAGCACAACGCTGAAAATCCATTGTAAAGCAATAAAACTGGCCATTGGAGGGCAGTAGCGCATTAGGTAATACCCGCAACCCAATTCAACGGAACGAACGGCCAGACCGCATGGCCGGGGCGCCGGCGGAAGACGACTGAATGGACATCCAGGGATGCCAGGCGCTGGACGACCGAGCAGAACGACCTGTACCACCAGTGCAGCGGACGATGCCGTTGAGTCAATGCTGCTTGCCGATCAGAGACAGGGCCGCGATGAGGGAAAAGTTTACCCCGGCTGTCGAGACCACAACAGCGTCATCTCTCAGTTAGTTATGTGTAAATAAAATGTTACTTTGCTATCAAAAGCTCTATTTGTCTTGTTTTTTATGTTATTTTGTAAAAGGAAAACATTATTCAGATGTCTGGGATGTAACTAAATCAAAAAAAAAAAAGCAGTGTTAAAGTCAAAGTTATGTTTGAAATGTATGCTATCACAAAAAGCTCGATTTCTGTTATTTCATCAAAAATTGGAAAATTGCTCAAACTAAGCTATTTTCTAATGCTGATTTCTAAAGTATGGAAAAAGATATAAACTAACCTTTTTTCCTGCTGAAAGAATAGAGTTGAATCTTTCTTTTGGTGGGTTCTATGTTTATAAAACAATAGAACAGAATTTTCTGTGGGCCTTAAAAAATCTGTCAAAATCCAGTAAAACGGCTGGAAGCGAAGAGGGTTGCACCGGTGAAAATGGCTGGGAGTGAATGAGTTAAATTGAAAATTCTTGTAAATAATGCGTAAATCCACAAATATTTTATATATATGAACGTAAAACACTCTAGATTCTTGATAAAAAGCGAAAAACTGGACAGTTATCATTCATTTTACGTAAATGTTTCAAGCTAACGTTAGGCAATTTTTTTCAATCTTCATGTCATTGTGTTCACAACATTTCAATGTGCCCGCATGGCATGAAAAATATAACAATTACCTTGAATCCTCGACCAAATCACTCTTAAGGTACTCATGCCTGCTTCTATGCGGTACAACTTTTGTCCTATTTCAACCTAAATTCGGCGTTAGAATGCAGTGTGTGTTTGAATATCACAGCACTACCTGCCTGCGTCAGCATCCTTCGAGAAGGCGTGGTGCAATGTCTGCGGGACCTGTCCCGTCAACTGATAGTGAAGTCTATGATTGGATTTCGCTTTCTCTCAACTCCTCCGGTGACATTCTCTTTTTGAGTGGTCTTTTTTCCCTAGCGCATAGCTGGGTGCTGGGGTTTCAGAAACATGTTAAGGTATAAGGTTGCACCCGTTCATACAGGAGCGAGCGAGCAAACTAGGTGTGTTTACGCTTTGGTCGGGATAGCATAACGTCAACAAAACACGGAAAAGTTATTTCCGTAAAGTTATTTCCGTATTTCCTGTAAAAGTTATTAACTTTTGTGATTTAAGATCGACTTACAACAGTGGCAGGTGCTGGTCTTTCATTGAGGGGAAGTTCAAAGTTTGTCCGCCTGTGAGTGTGTTGTGACGGTGGAGGGTCTCAAATGAAATAGAAGCACGATTTTTCATTAGTCTTTTTTAACAAAGAAAGTGTCAACAGGATGATTGGGAAGGTCTCCAGCAGTGTTGTTTTCGTCAACAATGACGAAAATGAAAATATTTCGTCGTCGAACAATTTTTTTCAGGGCGGTTACGTGACAACGACAAGCTAAAAACGTGGCTTGGGAGACTAGAACATAACGAGACAAATGCCAGTTTTCGTCTTTTGAAACAACTACGAGACAAAAATGCGACATCGTTTCTTCCATATGTTCACAATGAGTGACGTTTTCACATTGTACGGGGAGTACATCAGCTTGCACTGTTGCAGTGTTTGGGTCGTGTCACTCATGTGAGATGTGCTGCGCCTCTCCCTACTGATCTGAGTTTAGGATGTGTCTCAAGCTACGCTGCACTCCATCTTCTTGTTTGGAAATGTGGTAAGATTTGTTTTCTTATCTTGGCTAGAGAGAATATGCAATGTTGCTTTAGCCCTTAAAGGTCTGTGCTGAGTGATCATCAGGCGCAAAATGTAATCCTAGTGTTAGCGTAGCATTCGTGTTCGCGTTAGAATTAACATTAGCTTCAGAAAAGCAAGCGTCCTCAAAAGACTAAGACTAATGCAAAAATGAAAAGGGCTGCCTCCAGTCTCCAGTTCAACTCAGAACAACAAAATGAAAATTGAAAGATGCTACAAGAAACATTTCCACCACAATAACTCTGATTCGCCCATTTCGCTGTCAATCAAAAAGCGATGCAGCCTCAGACAGATCATCATACATAAAGTGCGCAGTCCAGGCCGACTGAGCCCTGCGGACTTCCCTTAGACCCCAGAGATGCTGAGTGTCTGATGGGCAACAGAAACCCATCCTTTAGCCAATGACTCGTCTTGTTTGGCTGTAGTGGAACAATGTACTCTCAACTCTGGAGACCCAGCGCAGTCTGCACTGTTTAAGGGACTGTGAAGCTGCACGAATGAATGAAAAGCAAGCTGCATCGTAACCAGTGATAAGAAGCTAATTCGGAACAAAAGTTAAGCGAGTTGTAGTGCATATTTAGTCAATGACATGTACACACAACAGTAAATATTTGATCACTTATTGTTTTTGACACTTTCGGGAAAGCTGAGCTTACCTTGCATTCTTAGAGCAATCACCAATGACTTACAAGGAGTTGAATGACACCTCTTTCACCGCCGCAGGTGGTCTGTATCACTTTCACTGGCACTAAGCAACTTCGAGGAGGTGGTAGCCTGGTAGGAACCCTGCCATACAAAAAAACTACAAATGTGCTGCCTGCTTTATGGCTTACGTCATTTCCCTCTTTACCCATTGGTTACATTGTCATTTGATGTTGTTTAGCCACAATTATATTCATTACCTCATCACTATTCATCCTTCGCACAGCCACTGGAAGACAACTGGCAAGGCAAAGCAAGGCAAATTTTATTTGGATAGCACATTTCAACACAAGGTAATTCAAAGTGCTTTGAAACACAAATGCAGTTCAATCCGACTGAAGATGCAGGCATGCAAACTTGCCACCTTTCGGCGAAATTTCGCCGTTTTGAAATCAAAATGGGTCATTCTACTTAATCACGTAGATCCGAGGAGAAAAAAAATGGGGGGGAGGGGGGGGTTGGGGGGCATGTCAACGAGCGAGTGAAACCGTTAACTTCAAAACTGTAGTCCCGTCTGTTTTGTTATGTAAATGGAGCGTACCAACTCTCACAATAACAGAGGGGTGTCATAACAACTAGCACAAACGAATGGCACCAATTCGGAACCATTTTTCAGTAAATGAGGGGCTTAGAGGGACGTCATCACTCGAAATTAATATCTCAAGACCCCAAATTTACCACAAAATGGACCCGAATTTTTTTGTGCTCTGTTCGTGCTAGTTGTTAGGACACCCCTTTGTTATTGAGAGAGTTGGTACGCTCTATTAGCTGCGGGAGCTAAGCTAAGAAAAACCTACGAGTGACGTCCCCACTCGAAATTAATATCTCAATAAAAGCATAATACTGTATTTACAAAACCGTTGCAGCACAAACGATTAACATCATTTTTATATAAATTTGCGTCTGATTGGGGGGGCAACTTTACGGAGGCCCGTAGAGATGGTCACAAAGCACATATGGCAAAGTGTCGCCTAATTTATTATTTATTTATTTTTTCTAACTTCTGGGTTAAAAAACTTTGCAATTGTCTTGCGAGCCTTTTGAGGTCGTGCTGCGAGCCATTTGCTGTCGTGTTGTGGCAATTGGCGTTCGTGCTTTTGCCAATTTGCAATCGCGCTTCAGGAATTGGGGATTGTGTTGGGGTAATTTGCATTCGTGCTGCGAGCCATTTGCTGTCGTGTTGTGGCAATTGGGGTTCGTGCTTTTGCCAATTTGCGATCGCGTATAGGAATTGGGGATCGTGTTGTGGCAGTTTGCATTCGTGCTTTTTTTCTTTTGCAAAGCGTTTGCAATTGGGGTTCGTGCTTTTTCTATTTGCAAAGTGTTTGGACTTTGCATTTCGCCTGACACCTCTTGGCCACCGCACATTTGTAAAGCGCTTGTTAACGATAAAAAAATAAATCATGAGCAATGAGGTAACTACAGTGATAAACTAGTGCCTGCCATACAAGTCATGTTCAGGGCTTTGTTAGTAAAGTTCTGAATGGTCACCAGTTATTTTTGACATCGAGTTATTTGAGGCCCCTCTATATTCTCCGATAATTACAGAAAGGGAAGAGTTTTGCCTTGTTGTGGAGGTCGCTTCATTTGTTGAGCCAACGAGAGTTTATCAAACCGGAGAGCTCCGCTACAGGTCGCATTTGAAAGTACCCCCATTCCCGCGCTGTTCGTACACACCCCCATTCATAAAACAGCCTACAGGTGTATTTCTGTTCATCCAGTATGATGCCCTATCAATCGAAGTTAAGGACCATGGGACTAATTGCTTTGGTTGAATGTAAATAAAGTTATGATCATTACAGTTAATGCTTTTGAAGACTTGTAATTTTTTTATTCTATCTATCTATCTATCTATCTATCTATCTATCTATCTATCTATCTATCTATCTATCTATCTATCTATCTATCTATCTATCTATCTATCTATCTATCTATCTATCTATCTATCTATCTATCTATCTATCTATCTATCTATCTATCTATCACATAATAGTTAAGTGAATGGAATTTATACTGTACCTGTAAATTCATATTTTATGCTGTACAGCTGTTCTCTGTTTAATGCAAATGGGACATACTGTATATTTTATAATTTAGATTTTGTATAATTTGCAACTTAATGCGTCTTATATGTTCTGATTTCAGGATGAGAGATTTAGACTTGTATATGTTATATCATTATGTACTGTGTTTAATTCAAGATGCCTGTGGTTGCACTATGAAATGCACTTGTCCGCGCATGCCATGTGTCCATGTTTTTTTTCACCCCTAACCAGTTTCCATGCCTGAGATGACCAAGAGACCAGGACTTAACGATGCTTGAGAAGGTCCTCATGGGAAATCTGTTCTTCCGTTAGGCAAAACACTACTGCTTTTGTCCACTTGGGTCGCCAAAATTACCGAAAACCGAAAGTTATTAAGTGTTGCTTTAACGGCCAATAATAAAATGATGCAGCGACTCAAATGCCTTAATATTGCTGATCTTGTGCTAAAAGTGCTAACACATAGCACTTTAATGGATGAAGCTTGTTACTTATTCATTCAAAATGTGTGAAATTAGGAAACTGTAATCGGAAAAACTCTTATGTGTGCCTTACTTTTTTCCTATTGAAAAACTTTAAATGAGTAGCTTAACAATAAATGCATACCTGTGTTGACTACTTGGGCCAGATTATAAAATATGTACCAGAAATTTATTTAATAAGTAGCTTAGCATTACTAGCCTACCTCATGTGGTCAGATCCGGAACTAAGCAAATTTGGGAGGTTTTTGATAACATGCCTGTTTACAGTTGGTGCTTGGCAGATGTGCAAATACGTATGTGTATGCGCGTGGGTATGTATTTTTGTGTAGGCTCAAGCTGCTTTTGAGCTGGAGGGGGGTCTTCGTATTTTGAAAAATACCCCACAATTCTTCTCCCAGTGTGGGCAGCAGCAGTGCTGCTGGTGGAGGAGGCAACAGCAGGCTGATTTCCATGAGAAAAGAGCATCAGTTGGGTTAATGGAAAGGACAGCCCTCTGCGGGGACAAATGGCAGTTAATAACCAGGGAAGAATCGGAAAAGCTTCAATCCCTTTTCTTTGTACTGCTTCACCTTCTTCTAGCCAGGATGGGCCAGGAAAGAAGAAGGGGGTGCGGTAGCGGGTGGGGGGCAGAGCAGAGGAGGTGACCGAGGGAAGAAAGGACAACGGGTTCATGCAAGAATGGAAGTTTTTTTTTCACTGAAGGGCTGCGAGAGGATTGTTGTTTGTTGTTTTCTCACAACTGCAGCGCACAAGGGAAGTTTATGAAGTGAAATGGAATACTATGCTCTGCAGAAGCAGCGAATGACTCAGCATGAGTTGGTGTATTTGTGTTTTGAACATACATGGCTTAAGTGCTTTCACACATGTATTCTTTGTCAGGGAAAAGTCAAGAATTATATGATATCTATGACCGCCACCAAGGAAGTCATGTTTGTGGATGCTTGTTTATTTGTTCACAACATCACACTAACCCACATTACTGTTTTCCTGCTGAACTGTGTGCATAGCTGGAGCAAGAGGTGGGTACCTATGGCGGCATGTAGGTTTTTACTGGCTAGCGTTCAGTTTGTTTTACTTGTCCTAGTGCGTCTTTCACCCCTGAAATCGATGCACACCACTTTGTTCCAGTTGTCTTAAAAAAAAAGTGCTCAATAAATACCAATCAAATCATCAAGTTGATTATCTATCCACTGTTCTTTCCAGCAGAAGTGATTTATAAAGTTTGAATTGTGCTTTTGCCGTTAAATACATTAAATACTGTATAATTTCAATCATATTTTAGAGCCAGAGGTAAAACAAGGTAATTTAACATGACATCACTGTAATTCAACTTTCTGGAGTTGTAAGTGTTTTTCAGCTCCAGTATGTCACGTGTAAAATTTGTTGTTGGCTGTCAAACAGTCAGCCCAGGTCGGTCCCTGAAAATTACAACACTCTTATGGTTCAGAGCTTTGCTCAAATCTATGGGAAAAAACAGCCAATGGGAATGTGGAAACGTGCACCTAATTGCTGACAGTGTCACTTGATTATGTAAAAGATGAGGATGCCTACATTACCAGACAACATATTTTCTAATAACCTTATTCTACAGTGTTTACTGCAACAACTTTTCATAAAATGACAATTAAATATAATTCAATTGATGAATAAATGTTGAACATATTTGTAAAACATTACTGTTTTTGGATAACACTCCAAACTTTACCATTTATCACAATTCCTGACCCACGATTTGATATATAAAGCTATTTCTATAATTTCAAAATTATTTTTATCTAAATAATGTTTGTAGTAACTAAGCCTGAACAATATATTGTTTAAACATCGCCATCATGATGTGCGTATGCGCAATAGTCCAATTGCAGGATGTGCGATTGTTTTTTTTTGTTTTTCTTGGAACACGTAAACTTTTGTTTTGCTTCATAAAAGCAGCAAGTGTGCAGAGACATATTCTCCTGGATCCCTTTTATTGACAGCAATCTTCATCATTCACAGATGAACCTCCTTAGCCTGGATTAAACGTTATTATATGAATACATTGTGGTCATGGGGAGTGAACCAAAGTCTAACAGAGCTATTCAAATTATCTAGTGAAAATTCTTCTAGTTTTAATATCGCAATAAGTTGCTAACCCTCAAAAAGTTGCAATGTCAGTTTTTTCCAAATTCGTTCAGCCCTAATACTAACATTTAACTCCATGAAAAAAAATCATCTGAACTCTGAACACTAATAACAAGCAAAATGAATGAATGTATAAACATAGATATAACTTTCACTTCTCCGAAAAATAATGATTTTGTGGAAGTAAAAAAAATAAGAAATTCCCCTTTAGCCAAAAATGAATTAAAAAACAACCACCTTGCCAGTTTTCTACATGAAACACATTTGGCTGATTTAAACTTCAACATGTTGAACGTTTTTTTTTCCAAGTAATGTAAGTTAATAAAAATATGATTTATATTGTGGACTGGAACAACAAGAGGCTTAGTAGATACACAGAAAATGATTTTGACGGAGCCGAGTTATAATGTTAAGACTTTGGGATGTGCTTATTCGTAATCAGAAATCGCAGGGTTAGAATCTACTGTGTTTTTCTTGACCAATGAAACGGCACTGACAGCACACAGACAACGGACAAAAGAGGAGAAGCCATATGATTTACTGTATTTATTTAGGTTTACGTCTTGATTTAGTCAATGTTCAGAGCAATCGACTTCTTGGCTATGAGGCACCATGTCATACTGTATGTTAAACAATGTGAAATAATTTCACCTTTGTTGGCTTTAATTGGAACTTATATGGTATTCACTGCTTAAAGCAGAGGTTGCGGCTACATGTCTGGCAATTTTTCCAGCCGTGCTCCTCACTGTGGTTATGACAGTCTTTGAGCAGATTTTGAATGCTCAAATGCTAATGTTGCAACTCAGAAACAATTTCAGAGTATGAAAATGCTCTTCACTACTAGTTCCGATATTGTGCTCAGCTCAAGGCAGAGTAAAAATTGATCACTTGTCAGCAATACATTTTAGAATAGAGAAATTCACTAGTTGTGCACTTGCGAGTGGATGAGAAATGACATGGCATAAGCTAAAATTTTAAGGCAAGATCACGCTACATGAGAGGATTGTGACTGACTTTCACCATTTTGATTTGTTACGGGTTTAGAAAGATAAGATTCAAACATTTTAGTTGTTTTACAAATAAAATGGCATTAATACCTATATAATGTCAGAAACATTATTGCCTGAAAGCAACAAGTGCAGTCAGTCTCAAGCATTAACTTCACATGTTGCTACCATACTGGCCACTGGTTTTACCCTTGTTAAACTACTGATATCATAAGGTGTCTTCAGTCCTGACATGGCGTTTACGGCTAGCAAATATCAATAAAGTAGTTTGTGCTGCGGTGCAAGAATACTTTTGTCACGAGCCTTAAGAAGGCACACTCCGCACTGTATTTACCATTTGTCCATTTATAGCCACTGGTTGTAACTGTTTGGTGCACAAATAATCAACTGCACCTCTCTTACAATGACTATTAGCTTCCACAAATTGATTTTAGATGTGACGTTTATTATGAATCGTCATTGATTTTGCTCATTTTGTGGATAAATAAATAGCTATTGGAGAATAAAAATGTTGTCGTTTTTCTTAAAGGCACGTATTTATTTAGCGGAAAGCATACATCAATTATACACATGCTCACAACGAAACTGCCCAGTTTTTTGGTGCTGTGTACATTCTGCCAGACTCTGCAGTATGCCACTCAGAATTAGTAGGAAGATGCTAAATGCTTGAAGCACATACTGCCACTTTTCTTTGTGACTCTGGTTCTAGGAAGAGCCAGGCAGCTGTAGCTTATCAGAACAACCATCCATCAAGTGGCAACCTTAGTTTATACCACACCACAAACTCCGGATGGTCAGCCCATCAGACTGCCACTGAGAGATGAGGGGGAAAAAAAACGACTGAATTTACCTGCAGTGTTTTGTTACTTGAGTATCTCATTTTCATTACTATACAAGTTATTGGTTGTTAGCCAACAGGACAGATTTACTCAAAATTTGCTATTGGAGTAGCATACAGACCTGAGAGCAACCCATGAACTTAGGGGTATGGAGAACACTTCACCTCAGAAGTGAAACAGTTTAAAAGTTTAGGAATTTCAAGCATCAAAAACCCGTCACTTGCTTGAAAGTCTGTCTGTGACCAAACAAGGTGTTTACCAGTAACACCCATTTGGAACTGTATTACATCTATACAGGTGAAAATAGTATTTTATTGTTTTGAATGTTCTATACTTAATTATTTTTACTGTTTTTAGTGTTTGATTTGTCTACTTGTTTTTTTTTATGTTTATACGGCAACCTTGAGTGTCCGAAAGGCGTCTTCAAATAAAATGTATTACTATTATTTTTATTATTATTATTATTATTATTATTAAAATTCTGGGTCACCAGTGGAGTGCCAGGCCAATTCAAAATTTTAGGTAAGGTTTCCAACAGTCCTGTTGTAATCAATCAGATTTTTTCTTGTTAAAAAAAGAACTTTTATTAAAGTGATAGCTCGACTAAATATAGCTCGTCTTTAATCTTTTCTCTTTCTATTTGAACATATTTAAAGTCAATCCATAAATCCTTCTGTGTGTTTATGCATCCCTCTCCTTCTAGGCTAAGTTTACACCCCGAGGCCATTTCCGCCAGGCTGTCTGCAGCACATTTATTAATAGGCTGCCTGCACTAAGTGCAGTGCTACTTTAGGCCCTAAAGTTTAAAGAGGTTAGGTCACGCTCATGCATCACCAAAACAGAGAGTAATGGTAGAATAGCGGAAGAGATGTTGTAATGTGTGAAATGTGTTCATGGTTGGAGAGTGGACGTGCTCAGTACAAGCCCAGATATAGCCAAAGAGGGCAGCGCTAGTATAACTATCATTAGGGTGAATTGATTGAATGATAGGCCCTTCATGCAACCCGTCAAAGCTATTTATTCCCAGTGACACAGCTCTGTGTGAAATGTAACAACACACAAATAGGGACAAAGAAGACCTAGCAATTGCCCGGGTCATGCACTGGCATAACTACTGTTGCAGAGGCAGGATGAGTATTAGGGGTGCAACGATACAGTTAGGTCATGGTTCGGTACGATTTTCGATACGAGGGACACAATCTTCGATTCCATTCAGTACATTTAATGCTCTGAAACATTTAAAAAAAAAATTGCTAACAAGCAAAAATAACAATGCCATCATATAAACATGCATTATACCGATACCGATATCGATAACTTCCTGCTCCTCAAAGCCGATACCGATATCGATAACCGATAATAAATACATCGTGTTTTTAATGTATATTCACCTGGGTTTTTGAACACCTGGAGGTTTAAAAAAAAAAAAAAAAAATTCATAGTTTTCATAGTGACGTGAACACTATTATAATGAACAAAACAAAGAGAAGAACAGTCTTGACTTCAAATAAAGTGCCAATATTTTTTCAAATGTGTTTCATGAACAATGATCACTAAACTAAAACATAAACCCAACAGGTATTGTGCTTTGTCATCAGTTAAAAATATTTGGGGCTACAGGAGAGGAGACTGTTGTGGTCTTGGCCCATGAAACAACCAGGGCAGCTTCATTTGCAGCTCGCGCGTCCTCGTACTCTTTTTTACAACACCATCGAAGCAATTGTCATCTTTTAAGTGGCTTATTAAGATGTGTTTCTCGCCACTGTGCAGCACACTTGAGCGTGACGTCACAGAAAGGGAGCGCTTGATTTACAAATGCACACATCCCAATCCACTGACACCGTGCCAAAAATATTACAGTACATTTACGACCCAAAATAGTGCGTTTCACTTCTGCACTGCCCGACAGCCAGCTAACAATAAATGCATGTCCATAAACCACAAGCCTTGGTCTTTTCTTGCTTTTATGGGAAGACACTCGTCTTAATATTGTGAAAGTACAACAGAAAAATACACATATTCAATACTCAATATAGAACAAACTGCACAATACACTTATATAGGGTACACAACTATTATATGTATAGCATAGTACAGTAGCTTGAGCTACTAGCCTTAAGCATTGGCTGGCTTCTATAACACAACAACTTATGAAGTTCTGTACATATGACCCTTTACCACAGAAGTAAACAT